>NC_064923.1:146768525-147368525 GCF_023897955.1 Schistocerca gregaria
ATCATTTAACTACAAAATAGCAGGTCAGCAACTGGAAGCAGTTAATTCCATAAATTATCTGGGAGTACGCATTAGGAGTGATTTAAAATGGAATGATCATATAAAGTTGATCGTCGGTAAAGCAGATGCCAGACTGAGATTCATTGGAAGAATCCTAAGGAAATGCAATCCGACAACAAAGGAAGTAGGTTACAGTACGCTTGTTCGCCCAATGCTTGAATACTGCTCAGCGGTGTGGGATCCGCACCAGGTAGGGTTGATAGAAGAGATAGAGAAGATCCAACGGAGAGCAGCGCGATTCGTTACAGGATCATTTGGTAATTGCGAAAGCGTTACGGAGATGATAGATAAACTCCAGTGGAAGACTCTGCAGGAGAGACGCTCAGTAGCTCGGTACGGGCTTTTGTTAAAGTTTCGAGAACATACCTTCACCGAAGAGTCAAGCAGTATATTGCTCCCTCCTACGTATATCTCGCGAAGAGACCATGAGGATAAAATCAGAGAGATTAGAGCCCACGCAGAAGCATACCGACAATCCTTCTTTCCACGTACAATACGAGACTGGAATAGAAGGGAGAACCGATAGAGGTACTCAGGGTACCCTCCGCCACACACCGTCAGGTGGCTTGCGGAGTACGGAAGTAGATGTAGATGTAGACATTCCAATTTTGAATCCCTAATACCTTATCTGGTTCAGTATCTTCCAATTCTCATTTGGTCAACAGTTCAAATGTTCAAATGTGGGTGAAATCTCATGGGCCGAGCGGTCTCAGGCGCTGCAGTCATGGACTGGCTGGTCCCGGCGGAAGTTCGAGTCCTCCCTCGGACATGGGTGTGTGTGTTTGTCCTTAGGATAATTTAGGTTAATTAGTGTGTACGTTTAGGGACTCATGACCTTAGCAGTTAACTCAAATAAGATTTCACACAAATTTGAAGATTTTTTTGGAAATCTTATGGGATTGTTGCAGACTACACATGCGTATATGAAGTCATTTTTACAAGGATCTTGCTGAATCCACCAGTTAGTAAAAGCCAGTACCTACCACCCTCGATACTGCCATCCTGCTTCGACTGTCAGTCTTCGACTTGAAAAAATAATAAGGGAAAAGTAAGTAACAGATCATTACTATAAAGTCGTAAGCAAAATAATCAACGCAGTATATAACAGCACAAAATACACATGTTCAGAAAAAAAACATAACACCTTGAACGACTAGAGGTAAGACGTTCACGTTCACTGGAAGTGCACATCAGTATGTTCTGCAGAAATTATTGGCATGTTGAATCATGTCGGCCCGCGAATTAAAGATCAACATCGATAGCGCAGCGCAACAACGCCTACCGGTATAGTGCGGCTGAGGCTCTTGTTGTTACTGCAAACCGAAGGTAACAGATAGTGTGACTTCAGCAGGTGTGCAGGATGCCTCACGAACCGTACTGTCAAATTAGTGAGTGGGAAAGGAAGCGTTTTTTATTGGCATGAGAGAATTTGATGCATCCATCGGGGAAACTGCTGTTCGTGTGGGACGAAGTGTTTCGGCAGTGCAACGGGTTTGTGCCGAATGGTTGACGGAAGGCCATAGAACACGAAGGGATGGGTGAGGCCGCACCAAACAGACCCCCTCCCGAGAAGATCGACACCTCAACCGAATGGTATTACAGGACTGATCTGCTTCCTCCTCGGCTCTGGCGAAACAGTGGAACAGTGTGACACAGCGCACACTTTCAGGGTGACAGCGCGTCGCATTTTGTTCCGGCATGGGTTACGTGGGCGGTGTCCACTTCCCCGCCTACCTTGGACGAATGTGCAGAAACGGGCTAGACGGTTATGGTGTATGGCACATTGTCACTGGGGACAGGAATGGCATCAGATAGAGTTTTCGGACGAATCCAGGTTCTGTTTGTTTGAAAATGATGAGCGCATTTTTGTTCGCCGCAGGCAGAGGAAACGTCATCACACGACTGAATTCGCACGAGACATACAGTTCCAGTTTCAGGCCTTATGGTGTGGTCTGATACTGTGTATGGCCAAAAATTACAGCTGGTGATTGTCCAGGACACTGAGACCAGTGTGATCTACGTGAATGACATCCTACAACCCGTAGCTATATCGTTTCTGCAGTACATTGCAGAAGCCATTTTCAGCAACAAAATGCACGACCACATGTTGCTGCCTTCTTGGACCCACAGGATGTCAGCCTTTTGACCTGGCCCGCCAGATCACCAGACGTGTCGCCAATCGAAAATGTGTGGGATACGGTGAAACGACGGGTGCAGCCCTGTGACCCAGTGCCAACCAAGACAGATGAGCTTTGGAACCAGGTGAGTGCAGCATGGGTGGCTATATCACAGAATGCCATTTGCGTCTTATACATGTCGATGACTCACCCATGCAGCAAGTTATCATTCTGGACCCTGCATCCATTAGGCAACAGGACACATGCTGAAACGAGGTGACTGAAATGCTAACCGTTCCTGCAGTACATACTACATGTATTACATGTTCTGAGAATACGAACGTCATACCTCTAGTCCTTCAAAGTGTTCTGTTTTTTCTGTACATGAGTGTACTAAGTCAAATGTTGTGCTCCATCTCTAGTGGCCTGGTCACTGACAGGTTGTTAAAACCCACTCTTAAATGAATACGGTTTGGCAGGTATCTGCCAAATCGATAGAGCCCATGAGAGCTGGCCTCATCATTATATAAAATGTTCGTCTGCTAATACACAGACAAATGGAGGCGTTGTTTGCATCATTCTTAAGTGCTGGCACGCATATTTTCTCCTTGTCCGTTGATTGTCGCCTACACAACGCTCACGAACACTAAGTTCTATTGCTTCTTGACTGATCGTTCTGTTACTGTCGAGGAAGATCTGTGTATTATGTGGTATCGATGCCTGACGTCGTGGAGCGTTTGACGTGAATTGAGACTCCGAATTGTGGCGTTCGACTGCTATGGGAATTCTGTCGGTTTGTTCTCCGTGCGATTACGGTTATGAAACATTACATATTGTTTCCGAGTCCTGGCGGAAGAAATACCGATGAAACGTGTTTCGTATCATCTGTTTATGGCCTGGCGCAACTGCTAAGCCAAACACTTTGCAAGAAGATATTGCTCGAACGTTTCAATTGTTTCCGATATTGCAGTCCCAAGCAAATTATTCGTACATTTGATATTTATCTTGTTTACGGTGCTGCTGTAAAAATTGTGTTTTTAGCTATTTTGCACTGAAACGGCAAGTAGGACCCTGAGCAGGGTGTAAGTGGTCAAAAGTGTGGACTTACGGGATTTAAATACCACACTGGTGTCTACATGACTAAGAGAACTATTAGACGACATTCCAGTCGAGGTAATACAGTAATACGGAAATATAGCTTCCACATGTCGACTAACAGGGTGGCAACCGACAAAGTAGAAGAAAAAACTAAAGTAACCAGTAAGGCCAAGGACACGTTTCGTCCTCTCTGCTGCCGCATCCAATCCATCGTATTGGCCACAACTAATGATCCCATGCTCCTCCTTCATTTTATACTTAATTAGCTATAGGTTAGCAAAACCCTGGAGCCTGCACGCCCGAAGTGATCCAGAAATCACACGCTGATCCCATAACCAAGACTGGTCTCATGTGTTAATTTTGTTTCAGTATCGTTACTGCACACTGTACAGATATACACTACTTTGAGGCTCAGTTTGCCTCTCGAAATCTCGTCGGGCGCAGCCAGTCATTTATAAAACAATCACTAGGAAATGAGTAGTCATCTGGTGCACAATGAAGACATCTTTAATCACAAAATTAAAGCGGGATATTCAGTGATGGTATTGGTACAGTTACAGCTACCGATTTCTCCATTTGTGCTTAGAACCCAGGATGGACGAATTTTTCATAGGTTCTGCAGTTTCGCAATGATTTTTGAATTGCTCGCAGATCGCCTCATGTGTGAATAACTCACTGTGGCATATACAGGTAAAATCAGCTAAACACATACGTACTGGTGAGTTCATGAGGGGCAACACTTACAAATGAAAGGTACAGCTTATAGATAACTGTAACGAATAGAAATTTTCATCAATAATAAAAAACTGAAAGGGTACCACTTTTCCCATTTCACTTGCATCCACTTCAGTTGGAGCAGTAGGAAGTGATTTGTGCTTAAAGCTTCATTGTATTTCGGTACAGTGGTATCAGCATGCTACGGAGAACGGATGAACAAACTGTATTATTTCATAATCTCTTCATAATGCGGGGCCACAGTCGTGCTACATTTCTTTGAAGCCAGTACCGCCATTAGACTGTTTTTTATTTACATTGTTACATTTACACTTACACAATCATGATTTCGGCTTCAGAGTGCCTTTATTAAGGGATTTCTGAAAGCAGGTTAGACAATAACAGGGAAATACATAACAAGTGATATAACCGTATATAAACCCATATTTGTAATTGTTACTTACAACTGTTTTAAACTGCCTAAGATGGCATACTGTCGTATTAAAATACACTATTAGACACATTGTCTAAGAGTCGATATTTCTGGCAAAGCCTAGTGCTTTGTTTCATTACCGAATACACTATCATGACTGAATGACAGTTCGCTAGGTGTCAAATTGTCTTGGTCAAAAAAATTCCTGTTACAAGCAGGTGACCTTAGGTCCTTGGACTCAGTTTCCGGTAGGATAGGAAAGGTTAGGAGCAATTTATTTTCTTTGGTAGTTGTTACCTCTTTGCACTACCTGTTTATCTTAGTATATAATAATTCCTTACCCCCAATCCATATTCACCTACTACGTGTCCTTCTCTTCATTTTCCTACTATCGAATTTCAGTAACTCATGACTATTAAATTTTCGTCTCCTTTTCACTATCTGAATAATTTCTTTTATCTCATCATACATTTCTTCAATTTCTTCGTCATCTGCAGAGCTAGTTGGCATATAAACGTGTATTATTGTAGTAGGCGTGGGCTTCGTGTCTATCTTGGCCATAATAATTCGTTCACTATGCTGTTTGTAGTAGCTTACCCGCACTCCTATTTTTTTATTAATTAATAAACCTACTCGCGCATTACCCCTATTTGATTCTGTATTTATAACCCTGTATTCACCTGACCAGAAGTTTTGTTCCTTCTGCCATCGAACTTCGCTAATTACCACTATATCTCACTTTAATCTATCCATTTCCCTTTTTAAATTTTCTAACCTACCTGCCCGATTAAGGAATCTGACATTCCACGCTCCGATCCGTAGAACGCCAGTTTTCTTTCTCCTGATAACGACGTCCTTCTGAGTAATCCCCGCCAGGAGATCCGAATAGGGGACTATTTTACCTCCGGAACATTTTACCCAAGAGGATGCCATCATCATTTAACCATACAGTAAAGCTGCATGCCTTCGGGAAAAATTACAGCCGTAGTTTCCCCTTGCTTTCAGCCGTTCGCAGTACCAGCACAGCAAGGCCGTTTTGGTTAATGTTACAAGGCCAGATCAGTCAATCATCCAGACTGTTGCCCCTGCAACTACTGAAAAGGCTGCTGCCCCTCTTCAGGAAACACACGTTTGTCTGGCCTCTCAACAGATACCCTTCGGTTTTGGTTGCACATACGGTACGGCCATCTGTATCGCTGAGGCACGCAAGCCTCCCCACCATCGGCAAGGTCAATGGTTTATGAGGGGATAAAATTCGATACCGATCTGAATTTCGTTGTTTGCTTACCATGAAGAGAGATAATGAAACCTATCTACACAATTCAAGTTACCAATGTTGTCAGATCAAATGCAACACTGAAAGACGATAAATGCATACATTCGTAAGTTTGCGGAAACCAGCATCAAGCAGTGTATGGCCTGGAAAAATGTTTGGAAGCAGTGTCCCTTTGATGACACGAACATTAGAGATACAGTAATATGGCATGAATTTTTTTTTCAGTAACCATCCAAACAGCTACGTTCACAGGGGCGGCACAATGCACATGCGAAACGTGCGGCCTCAAGGGGAACCAAAGCAGTGGCGGGTTTGACGTTCTTGTTGAGAGTAGCCATTGTTGTGTTTATGTCGCCGTTTGTCAACCATTGTCTTTAAATTTTTAGAAAAATCATTGTAGCCACTGTTGCATTCTTTACGTCTATAGAACACAAAATTCGTTTTGGCAGTTGACCGAGGGAGTCAAGACCTATGGGACGCGCTTTAATTGCTTTCCCTAACCGCTCAAAAAGAGACGCGTCACAATTTTGGTTTTACATAATTTGCACTGATGCAATAGGTGTTTTTCACGTGCAGTACGATTAGTATTGTGCATGCACGTTGCTCGTAAGTTGGACTTTTTCTCCTTCAAGGTCGCTGAAAGGGAGATCTGATTGCTCATTCCTTGCATTTTTATTATTTTTATTATTATTTGTTTCATGGCCTTCATTGGACCACTCTAGTCAAAAATACAAAGTTGTAAACAAGTTGTTACACAGGGATACAATTTGGCTCAACGATAACTTAATATGATATTTAGGTAATATTGTTATTAGAGTCTATTCTTATATGAAAGGTGTTTTGCTCTTCTGTCTGCCCAGTATTTCTTCATTCTTTCAGATATTTGCTGTCTTTCTTCATCTGTGACCACTCTTCCTGCACTCCTTTTATTGATTTTCATTTGTAGTCTGGTTTGCGGGTCTTGCAGTATTCTAGTTTTCTCTGTCTTGTTTTTTAGGTCATCTACTGTAAAGTGGAGTTGCTTTGTATCTTCCTTAGTTTCTGTGATCCATTTAATGTCGCTCTTGCTATTTCACAATTTTTTTATTATTTTTTTACTAATTCTGTTTTCTGGTGTTCTCATGAGATGTCCAAACAATGAGATGCGTTTCTTCCTGATTGTGCTCATGACTGGTTCTATTTTCTTATATACTGTTTCATTTGATGCTATTCTCCAATGTCCATTTATTTTATACTGTTCATTTAGACATGTCCTAATTATTCTTCATCCTATTTTTAGTATTCTGTCAATTTCTGCTGTATTAGTTGTTTTGAAAATAGTTTCAGCTGGATATGTTATTTCTGGTTGTGCAACTGTTTTATAGTGTTTTAATTTTGCATCTATAGATACGCTTTTTTTGTTCTATGTAGTTTTGGTAATGTAATTTGCGTAGTTCAGTTTTTTTATTCTGTTCTGCCATGAAGGCTTCTCATTTAGATTGTATGTTATTATTTCGCCGAAATATTTAAATTTATCAACAATTTTGATTTCCTGTTCTCCTATTGTAATTTTGTTTGCAAGTTGTGGATCAGTTAGCATAATCTCCGCTTTTACAAATGATATTCTAAGGCCTACTTTCTCTGCTATTTCTTGTAGTGATTTCAATTGTTGCCTGGCTTCTTGAATGGTGTTGTCTAGGAGAGCAAGATCATCAGCGAATCCCAAGTAGTTTAAGCTAATATCATCTTTTGCACTTCCAATTATTATCATCTTTGGATTGTCCTTGTACCATTATCTCATTATGTGTTCCAGTGCACAGTTGAACAGTAATGGTGATAGGCAGTCACCTTGTCTAAGCCTGTTTTTATGAGGAATGGTTCCGAAATTTCTCCTCTAAACTTCACTTTTGTTTTGGTGTTGGTTAGAGTGAGTTGTATTATTTTAATTAGTTTTGGATGGAGTCCTAGATTTCTTTTAAAAAACGGTTCAAATGGCTCTGAGCATTATGAGACTCAACTTCTGAGGTCATCAGTCCCCTAGAACGTAGAACTACTTAAACCTAACTAATCTAGGGACATCACACACATTCATGCCCGCGGCAGGATTGGAACCTGCGACCGTAGCGGCAGCGCGGTTCCAGACTGTAGCGCCTAGAACCGCTCGGCCACCCCGCCCGGCGGCCCCGTTCTAGCAGGATACTTTTCCAGCCGCAGTGACGATGGAGATTTTATGTTTACCAGATTCCTGATATTCACGGTACACTCGTGAAATGTTCGTACGGGAAAATCCCCACTTCATCGCCACATCGGAGATGATATGTCTCATCTCTCGCGCGCCGACTATAACACCACGTTCAAACTCACTTAAATCATGATAACTTGCGGGCACTGTAGCAGAGTTAACCGATCTAACAACTGCGCCAGCACTTGTTGTCTTACATAGGTGTTTTAGTCCGCCGCGCTGTATTCTGCCTGTTCTCTGTATTTGAATACGTATGACCATACCATTTTCTTTGGCGCTCCAGTGTATTCTACAGTACTACCAGTACCAGTCTGATATTTGCCCACTGAGCATCCTTCGGGATCCGATCCCTTGAGAGACGTGGGCCCCCAGGAGGCTTGGGAGTCGGGTATTTTGTCGCTCCCCACTACGCTACCCCCCCCCCCCCCCCCATCCGCCGTTTTGCTGGTCCTGACCACTGCCATTTGTCACTTCAATGGTGCAATGGTGACAAACGAGAGTTTATTGAAGGGCAGGATGAAGTTCTGTTACGTTTTCTGATGAAATCTAATTCTGGCTCAGTGCCAGTGGTGGCTGTGTGTTAGAAGGAGGCCAATTGAGAGCCTGCAACTATCCTATATTCTTGCTAGACACACCGGACGTGCACGTGGAGTTACGGTTTAGGGTGTGATTTCGTATGACAGTAGAAGCACTCTCATGGTTATCCCACGCACCCTGACTGAAAATTCTATGTTTGGTGACTCACCCTGTTATGCTGCCAGACTCACCCTGTTGTGCTGACATTCATGAACAGCATTCCAGATGGAGTTCTCCAACAGGATAACACTCGCCCCCATACCGCTGTTGTAACCCAACATGCTCTGCCTTGGCCTGCTCGGGCACAAGACCTGTCGCCAACCGAGCAAATTTGGGACATCATCGGACGGACGAAAATTTATTTATTTATTTATTTACACGTCACGTTCAGTAGGACCAAACTGAGGAGCAAACCTCCAAGATCATGGAATGAAAAAAGTCAAGCCACAAGTTTACTTAAACACAATCAACAATACAACAAGAATCAACATAAATTTTCAAGGAACTACTCGACAGAATAGAAGAAGTGACCCATGAGAAAAATCTTCAGTCTCGATTTCAAAGCGCTTGGATTACTGCTATGATTTTTGAATTCTTGTGGTAGCTCATTTAAAATGGATACAGCAGTATACTGCACCCCTTTCTGCACAAGGGTTAAGGCAGCCCGATCCAAATTTAGGTTTGATTTCTGCCGAGTTTTAACTAAGTGAAAGCTGCTTGTACTTGGGAATAAGTTAATATTGTTAACAAGAAATGACGGTAAGTGAGACCTAGATACGGTTATGATTGTGGATGGGGCCATAATCATTTACTGTCGGTTGCACAACAAATACGTAAATTTTATTTAAAGAAATTAAAATTTTAAAACAATCTCTTAAAAAAATAACTGTATGAAGGCTGAAGGTCTTATCAAATAAAAAATTGGACAATTTAGGGATGAAGGCCACCAACAAAAACTTCAAACAACAAAAGTCTGAAGCCCTGAATTAGAAGTCAGAAGAACTATTTCAAATAGCACATATTAAGATAAATTCTTCGTTTTAGAACAAACTGTAACACGGCTAAAGGCCTTACCACGAAAGAAGTGAAATTATTGCTCGGCTGAAGGCCACACACAATTTGAAATAAGAAACGGCTGAGGGCCTGAATTAGAAGTGAGAAAAACAATTCCAAAAAGCACATTTAAAATAAATCCCTTGCTTTTAAAACAAGTTTGCTTAAAAAACAAACTTACTGTTACACAGCTGAAGGCCTTATCACCAAAGAAGTGAAAATATTGCTCGGCTGAAGGACACACCAACAATAATTAGAAACTTACAAATATCCTTAAAACAAACATCACAATCTAAGAAATCAGGACAAGCGCTTCTCAGCAAGTGTTCCAAGGGTCGGCCTGGGAAACTAACTCAAACATAAGGTAAGGTGAGACAGGCAGCCAAGAGCTGTACGCACGTAACAGGATGGTATCTCAAGTTAGGGGCAACTTAAGCGCCGACCGACCGACTAACCAATACGCCTAACGTCCGTCCGTCCGTACAACGACGGAATATTTTTAGGCAAGGGTGAAGAGGCAGATAGCACTACATCTTCAAAAACCGCCCAAGGCCGAAGGAAATACTAGAACCAAGATAGATCTACCAAAACGATTTGCACAGTACAATACAAAAGGCTGTCGAACTACACGCCGTGTCGGACAGCATCAAAATGACGAGGAAAGGTACACTGCCGGAAAAATATGCTACCGTCCAGGGCAGGTAACTGAGGCGTTAGCGGCCACAAGGCAGAAAATACCACTGGTTGTACTTCACTAATAAGAATAATACTAAATTCAATGGTGAATAACAAATAGAGGAAGACGGCTGCATAATTTCACCGCCTCCAAACATTCACTCGTTGTCGCCAGGTTCAGCGGCCCTGGGAGCAACAACCCGCCGACCAAAGGCGAGATCTCAGAAAAGTCTAGGACGCATTAGCAGTTAACTCTTCACTCAACTTAAACGTCCAGGGTAGGGTGTGCAAGAAGTCGTCGCTTTCGCAGCTACCCCTCCTCGATCAGGCAGTGGCACTACGGCGCTAGTGGCCCCTGCTTGACTGCGCGAAGCACGGGTCTGCTTGAAACTTCCTGGCAGATTAAAACTGTGTGCCCGACCGAGACTCGAACTCGGAACCTTATCCTTTCGCGGGCAAGAGCTCTACCAACTGAGCTACAGAAATTATTACCTGTAATGCTGGAGGGAATATCACTTATATAAATAAGGAACAGGAGTGGCCCCAACACTGATCCCTGGGGCACCCCCCAGTTGACCATACCCCACTCAGACCCCACATCACAGCCATTCTCAACACTGAGAACCATGACCTTGTGCTGTTTGCTGCTAAAATAAGAGGTGAACCAATTGTGAGGTAGTCCCCGTATTCCGTAATGGTTCAACTTCTGGAGCAATATTTTGTGATCAACACAAACAAATGCCTTAGTTAAATCAAAAAATTTGCCTAGCGTTCAAAACATTTTTTTTAAACTCATATAATACTCACAGAGAAAGGATAATATAGCATTTTCAGTTGTTAAACGACTTCTAAAGCCGAACTATACATTTGGTGGCAAATTATGTGATATAAAATGATTTACCCTCACATACACAGTCTTCTCAATATGTTTAGCAAATACTGATGGCATAGAAATAGGTGTAAAATCGTTCAGGAAACTGACCATTCGTAAATAAAAAATTACAAATATGGCTAAATACAGGGTTAACATGTGCAGCACAGCACTTTAATATTCCGCTAGGCACCCCATCACATCCACGGAAGTCCTTTAGTCTTCAGTGATTTAATTATTGACTCAATCTCCCTCTTGTCTGTCTCACTGAGGAGCATTTCAGACGTCAATCTCGGAAAGGCATTTGCCAAGAAAGTCATATGATTCCCTGTAGAAACTAATTTTTTATTTAATTCACCAGTAATGCTCAGAAAATGGTTGTTAAATACTGTAAATATATTAATTTATCACTAACTGAAATATTTTTACTGCGAACTGACTTTATATCGACGACCTTGTGCTGCTGACCAGACACTTCCTTCACAACTGACCATATTGATTTAATTTTATCCTGTGAATTAGCTATTCTATTTGCGTACCACATACTCTTTGCCTTCCTAACAACATTTTAAGCACCTTACAGTACTGCTTGTAATGGGCTACTGTAGCTTGATGTGACGACTTCTTACATTTTGATATAATTCCCGCTTTGTTCCACATGATATCCTTATCCCACTAGTCAGCCACGTGGGCTGCCTTTTACTGCTAGTACCCGGTTTAGAACGTTCTAATGGAAAGCATCTCTCAAAGAGTATGAGAAATGTGTTAAGGAAAGCATTAAATTTATCATCTATGTTATCGGCACCATAACATACTGCCACTCTTGTTCCTTGACGAGGTTTAAAAAATTCTCTATTGCTTTTGGATTAGGTTTCCTACATAGTTTGTCATTATATGTGACGTTTGCTTGAGTACAAAAGCCTTTTACTGTTATAATTTGTGCATCATGGTCTCGAAGGCCATTAACCCTTTTACTAACAGAATGCCCATCTAGTAATGAAGAATGAATAAAAATATTGACTATGGCTGTGCTACTATTCTCGTGCACCCTAGTTGGAAAAAATCACAGTCTGCTTCAGATTATCCACAAACGGCGTTAACCGTCCCTTTATTGACCGACCAAGTGAAACAGACTTGGAACTCCATCCCTCAAACTGACACATGGCACCCGTACAACACAATGCGTGGTCGTTTGCATGCTTACATCGCACATCCTCGTGGTTGCCCCGCGTTATAAGTGTACTAGCATTTCATATTTGCAGTGGCTCATCCCGCGCTTACCTTCAACTCTGATCTTGCAGTGGTAATCACTTAAATGTTACCTAGACAAAATGTATTCCAAAAACTTCATTACTGTGCATATATTATTTTGTAGTGTTGCGATGTTTTTCCGTCAGTATACATGTAACTGTTAAACTGATTTTACTTTTTTGTTATGAAAACGTGTGACAGCATAACTGTCAGACTGGACGCTATTTTTTAAATTTTCTTTTTCATACCAAAAATACCATTTCTATCCATCATTATTAACACAACCAAAAATGTCAACCAAATCGGTCGAGCAGTTCTCAAGTGATTATATTCCCCAACTGATTTTAATTTCCGAGTTTCCTGATGGATTTCCCAAAAATTTGCTTGCATACAAACCTTGTTCTAACAATAACGAACACAACAATAAAAAATCAGCAAAATAATTGAAGTCATTCTCAGGTTATGATCTCACTTACATGTTGTAATTGATCATTATTTATACAAAAATTACGATAAATATGTGGTGAAAGATGCTGAATGAACCAGCCGTTTCTCTGGAATTACCTTTAAAACCTTCTCAATACTGAATATTTATTATGTTCCGTTATTTCCAGTCAACCAAGACTATGGCTTGTTAGAGCGTTAATATTTCTTTTAAAGTATTTCACTGAAAAGTGTGGGTCCTTGCGTGTGTCTGTGTATTTTGATTCAACAAAAAAACATGCTAAAACCAGACAGAACAAGCTAGTAATTTGAGTATAATTTTAATTTTATACTGTTGTATCAACAGTATATTTAGTTTACTGACTGTGCTTCAACTCGATCCTTGTATAAATTTTGACTTGTTACGTGATTAATAATTCGCGATATAAATTTCTATAATACTCTGATGTGATTTATAAACGTACGAGTTTAAGCAATTTTTATGCACAAAAAAAAAATTTTCTGAAAACTGACACAAATCTAGTTTACATAAAATACCCAGGCCTAATTTGTAATTCTGAAAGATAATTCTATGAGTCAGATGAAATGTGAAATAACCTCAATAAATTGCAAGACGAGAAAAGGATTCCTCAGCTCCACGAGACCAATGCTGGAATCATTCCTTTGTTTCGACCGGGATCGCTTCCTTTTCTTAAATTTCTTAATTTAAGAAATGGGCAGTGTCGATACGAGGGAAGCCAAATTAAGATATATATTACAAAAACACCAGCATCAACAGTTAGTTTTATTTTCTTACTGGCCGAATCGAGACAGCTCCGACTACAGAAGAAAGGCTTAAGGAAAAAGACGATAAGAAGCAAAAAGATGCACTACAACGATATTGAAAGCCAAAGCGAGAAACCTACCTAGCAGCGTCGAGCATGGATTGACGTATCCTTAGCCACAGACCAAAGAAAATGGCTCTGAGTACTAAGGGACTTAACATCTGAGGTCATCAGACTCCTAGAACTTAGAACTACTTAAACCTAACTAACCTAAGGACATCACACACATCCTTGCCCGAGGTAGGACTCGAACCTGCGACCGTATCAGTCTCGCCGTTCCGGACTGAAGCGCCTATCACCTCTCGGCCACCGCGGCCGGCATAGACCGAAGAAATTAGAGGAACTACTGCAGCTACGTCTTCATCTTCAGAACATCATCACAAAGCTCACGGGAACGTCTCTGTAACTACCCAAGTAGTGGCAATGATGACATCCATAAGATGTCCAACAGGCCTTCAATCGACTGGAGATCTGGTTTACGAGGGAAGCTCCGAGAACGACACATCAGGCAGAACTCAAGTTAGGCGATCTGACTCGGAGAACACCGAAGAGATATCAGCTGTGATAGTCGCCTTTGAAGAGGGGGTTGATATCAAGTTTTAACTTGAAGATAGAATTGACTCAGATATCGGAAGATGGACAGAAATTATTAACGATTGCGCTGGCGCGACTTTGTTCATGTTATCTCCTCCCATGCGCATCAAAAAACCTGAACAATGTCCTGAAACGCAAACAACCTACCTCTTTAAGCCTGTGCGCTACAGGGATTCTTTGAAGAATCTTGAAAAAGCAGATAGACATTGATTCTCAAAAATAGGATGCTGTTTTTTGCTTCTGTTGCAATTTTTTTCGTCATCCACTTGAAAAGAATGGTATAAGTGACTGAAGGCATCTTACTTCTTATTTCGAAAATCATAGGAACTCTACGAGCATTTGAATTCGCACAGAAAGTGGATCCCGTTTTCTGAAGGACTGAAAAATTCACGAACTGTCGACGCCCATCATCAAAGGCTACTGAATACTGAAAGCAAACATTGGCAATATGTTCATCAGCGTTTAATAGCGATAATGAATTTCCTGGGTCACCAACCTCTGCCATTGACAAGAAGTACAGATACACTCTTTCAGCGTGTCAACGGGAACTTCTTCAAACACGATGAATTATTCGGATAGTTAGACGTTCTGATGATCGAGTACCTGCAAAGAAACGAAGCAAAGAGGAGACAAGAGTCATCATTATTTCGAACACAAAGAACGAAATAATTCATCTTATTGGATTATGCACTTAAGAACCAAAGAAACTGGTACACCTGCCTAATATCATGTAGGGTCCTTGCGAACACGCAGAAGTGCAGCCTCGCGACGTGGCATGGACTCGACTAATGTCTGATGTTATGCTGGAGGAAACTGACACCATGAATCCTCCACAAATCCGTAAGAGTACGAGGGGATGCAGATCTCTTCTGAACAGCGCGTAGCAAGGCATCCCAGATATGCTCAATAATCTTCTGGGGAGTTTGGTGGCCAGTGGAAGTGTTTCAACTCAGAAGAGTGTTCCTGGAGCCACACTGTAGCAGTGCGGGGTGTCGCGTTGTCGTGCTGGAATTTCCCAAGTCTGTCGAGATGCATAATGGACATGAATGGATGGAGGGGATCAGACAGGATTCTTACGTACGTGTCATCTGTCACAGTCGCATCTAGACGTATCAGGGGGTCCCATATCACCAACTGAACACGTCGTACATCATTATAGAGCGTCCACCATCTTGGACAGTCCCCTACTGACATGCAAGGTCCATGGGCTCATGATGTTGTCTCCATACCCTACACTGCCATTGTCTCGATACAATCTGAAACGAGACTCCTCCGGCAAGGCAACATGTTCCCAGTCATCAACAGTCCAATGTTGGTGTTGATGGACCCAAGCGAGGGGTAAAGCTTTGTGTCATGCAGTCATCAAGAGTACACAAGGGTATCGATGATGTTTCGTTGAATGGTTCGCAGGCTGACACTTGTTGATAGCGCAGCATTGAAATCTGCAGCAACCTGGCATTATAGCATCAGCAACCAATCTAAAACCTGCATCAAACACTTGTCTTATATGGAAGTTGCCGAACGCAGTGCCGTATTCTGCCTGTTTACATATCTTTGTATTTGAATACGCACCCCTATACCAATTTCTTTGGCATTTTAATATATATTATTCACTTGTCATTTTTAAAATCTCTCTATTTTACATTTCTATGCTTCGCTCGGCTGAAGAGCGGCGTCTGTGTTCCGCTGGCAGCCTAAGCCTTCCCATATAAGGCAATAGGATGAACTTACAATAAAGGGAAACAATATTAGGACACCCTGCCTAATGCGGAATTGACCATTAGATATCACGAGAAGCAAACCCACCAGTATAGAAGGAGGTGGGAAGTAACACGATGCCGGTGGAGAATCAGCAAAATAGGTAGATGAAGAGAGATCAGTGTCTTCAAACGTGGACTAGTCATTGAATATCAGCTGAGCTACAAATCCATCGCGATATATCAACCCCCCTAAAGCTGGTGATGTAACTGTGAAAAATGGAATCGCAAAAGAACGGCCCCAGCTAAATTAAGACCAGAGAGAGAGGTACTAACCAACAGGGACCGCCGAGCATCTGTAGCCAGCGATATAAGTTCATTGATGTGGTGTAAAGACCGACGCCGTCAGACAATGAATGACTGGAAACAAGTGATTTGGGGTAATGAAGCGGGCTATAACCTGTGGAAAACCGATAGAAAGGTTTGGGGTTAGCTAATGCCTAGAGAACATTATCTACAGTCACGTGCTGTACCAGCAGTGAAGTATGGAGGAAGTCGAATTTCAATATGGGAGTGTTTTTCGTGGTTAGGGTGTGGTCCTTTTGTCGCCCTTAAGAAAACGCTAATTATGGAAGGATATGAAGGCATTCTACAGCATTGAGTACTGAATACAATAGAGGAATAGTTCTAAGACGACGATAGTTTATACCAGCATGACAATGCACCCTGTCATGAAGCCGCATCTATGAGCCAATGGTTCGAGGACAACAACATTCCTGAAATGGGACAGCCTGCCTAGAGTCCACACCTGTGCACACTGGAGCACCTTCGGCTTTGGGATGAGTTATACCGTCGACCCCACCGTCTTTCATCACTACCTTCTCTGGTTTCTGCTCTTGAGGAAGAATGGGTCGCCATTCTCCACAGCCGTTTAGACACCTCACTGAAAAGCCGTCATAAAGATGAAGGGTGGACACATCCCATATTAATGTCCACTAATAGGTGTGTGGATACTGATATACTTCATGCATGCACATATTGTGGAAACGAACGATCGTGTGTGAAGTGTTATGTTTAACACCATATCAGGAACTCACGTCAAAATCCAGGAAACCAACAGCGATCTACAGGCAATTTCCTACTGATAGATAATCACCGCTGTAATTTCTTTTTTAGCCCCAACTCAGCATTGTCTTCACCTTACAAGGTGTGTATGTAACTACCTTGCGTTCAGCAAAGGAATAGAAAGATTTGCAGACATGTTGTAATAGAACATTGAGTTCTATATCGTTTTTCCCTCCCAAAAATAAATTAAAAGAATTTCATTTAGTGAAACTGTCTCTGATATTCCATCTGCAGTCACTATCCACACTTTATCTTGAATGTTCCTGTTGCTGTTTCCAGTACTGCACCGATCGTGGATTGTGAAAAGAAAATGGACTGTGTAGATCGTAATTATGCGGATGTTTTTCCGAAATACCAAAGAAATGAATGTTTCACAGCGACTTCATAAAATAAGTTATGTATGTCACCCCACGATGAGAACATTGCGTAACAAGAGTAGCACATTGACAGGAGCGATTAGATGTTCTAAATATCTTGCAGGCAGTGCTGCGGTACGGTTAACAAGTGCGTCAAAGTGTGGGGGTGAAATGGTGCAGCAACTGGAAATGTACCCCAAAGTACACCACGTCAATAATGTTTCAAGTTTTCTCATCTGCCAGAAGCGGAAGTGAAAGAAGGAATCTTTGTCCGACCTGACACTCGCTAAACGATGTTCAATTTCAATTCTGAATCTAAAATCACTAAGTGAAACTCAAGCAATGAGGTTATTACTAAATTCTTAGTCAAAAACGGACCATCATAATATTTCTTTTATAACAAGCACGTTGGTAAAATTCAAGCAGTTGGGCTCTTTGAAGTGCCTTGCGATTCGCATTTCGGTTTTTCCCTTAAATATCTGGGCGATGTTTGTGAGGAGCACAGTTAATTCTTTCATCAACTCACGAACACTCGCGTTAGAAAGCAGCATCTTAGACCGAAGTCAAAGCCTAGCAGAGAAATTAAAGCTGAATAAAGTAAAAATCAGTGTGGGTAGATGCGAGAAGCATTAAGTGAATTTCAAATTAAAATTTTACGAAACGGTCTGACTATAAATTCTAGGAAGATTCGGTCTTACTTAAAGTCTACAAGCGGATCGCAATCTTTTATTCAGTCTCTCAGGGACCATACTGCCTCCGAAACAGAAGATGAGAGAGAAAAGGCCGAAATACCGAATTTGGTATTCGAAAACTGTTTCGCCACGGAAGACTGTAATACGGTTCCTGCTTTCAACTGTCGCACGAATTCCGAATTGGCAGATTTTGAGATAAGCGATCACGAAACAGGAAATCAAATGAAACTGCTTAACACTTGAAAGGCAGCAGGACCGAATGAGATACCTGTGAGGTTCTACAAAGATTACGCGAGAGAACTTGCTTCCCTTCTAGCAGCAGTTTATCGTAGGTCACTGGGGAAACGAAGGGCACCTAGCGACTGGAAAAAAAGCTCAGCTCTTTCCCAAATAGAGCAGTCAGCGCGATATGCATAATTATAGGCCTATACTGCTGATATCAGCCTATTGTAGAGTTATGGATTATGTTTTATAGTGACACATTTTTACGATTTTAGAGAACGAAGACCTTCATAAAAATCAGTATGAATTCCGCAGACGAAGATCTTGTAATTTCAGCTCGCTCTGTTCCTTTACTAGACCCACAGTGCCACAGACAAAGGCGCTCAGATTCATGCCTGTTCCTTGACTTCCGGAAGGCATTCAATACCGTTTTGCACTGTACAAGATAGGAACTTACCGAGGACCACATTCGCGACTGGATACATTACTTCCTTACAAACACAACTCAACAAGTCGTTGTGAACGGAAGAAAGTCGATACATGAGAAGTAGCAACGCCAGAAGCTTGTCGGAAAATGTGATAACACCTGCAGAGGATCATTGATTGGTGCTGGGACTGACATTTGACCTTAAACGTAAATAAAGGTGAAGTATTACTTATAAATATCTAAACATTCATGGTGGTGTCTGTTTGTTCTATATCGTGTCTCCCTACCACTTTCGCGCAACGACGCTCTGAGCGTGTTTTTTAGGGAACTGACTAGTTTGAACCTGGGACCTGTTGCTGGTAAGGAGACGCCAGACCACACATGACATGTAGAATTCAGAAGCGTTCAGTGAGATTAGCCATGATATTACCAAATACTTAATGATCTCAGCGTCAGCTCCACTGCACTCCCTGTAAAAGAATCTTAATACTAACTAAATTTCAAGGCGTTCCTATTTTTAGTTATCTGGTAAAGTAACGTCGAAAAAGCAGTTAAGTTTACCATTGGAAATTTTATTCTACTCACAAAACATCGTTTATACACTCCTGGAAATTGAAATAAGAACACCGTGAATTCATTGTCCCAGGAAGGGGAAACTTTATTGACACATTCCTGGGGTCAGATACATCACATGATCACACTGACAGAACCACAAGCACATAGACACAGGCAACAGGGCATGCACAATGTCGGCACTAGTACAGTGTATATCCACCTTTCGCAGCAATGCAGGCTGCTATTCTCCCATGGAGACGATCGTACAGATGCTGGATGTAGTCCTGTGGAAAGGCTTGCCATGCCATTTCCACCTGGCGCCTCAGTTGGACCAGCGTTCGTGCTGGACGTGCAGACCGCGTGAGACGACGCTTCATCCAGTCCCAAACATGCTCAATGAGGGACAGATCCGGAGATCTTGCTGGCCAGGGTAGTTGACTTACACCTTCTAGAGCACGTTGGGTGGCACGGGATACATGCGGACGTGCATTGTCCTGTTGGAACAGCAAGATCCCTTGCCGGTCTAGGAATGGTAGAACGATGGGTTCGATGACGGTTTGGATGTACCGTGCACTATTCAGTGTCCCCTCGACGATCACCAAAGGTGTACGGCCAGTGTAGGAGATCGCTCCCCACACCATGATGCCGGGTGTTGGCCCTGTGTGCCTCGGTCGTATGCAGTCCTGATTGTGGCGCTCACCTGCACGGTGCCAAACACGCATACGACCATCATTGGCACCAAGGGAGAAGCGACTCTCATCGCTGAAGACGACACGTCTCCATTCGTCCCTCCATTCACGCCTGTCGCGACACCACTGGAGGCGGGCTGCACGATGTTGGGGCGTGAGGGGAAGACGGGCTAACGGTGTGCGGGACCGTAGCCCAGCTTCAAGGAGACGGTTGCGAATGGTCCTCGCCGATACCCCAGGAGCAACAGTGTTCCTAATTTGCTGGGAAGTGGCGGTGCGGTGCTGTCCCCTACGGCACTGCGTAGGATCCTACGGTCTTGGCGTGCATCCATGCGTCGCTGCGGTCCGGTCCCATGTCGACGGGCACGTGCACCTTCCGCCGACCACTGGCGACAACATCGATGTACTGTGGAGACCTCACGCCCCACGTGTTGAGCAATTCGGCGGTACGTCCACCCGGCCTCCCGCATGCCCACTATACGCCCTCGCTCAAAGTCCGTCAACTGCACATACAGTTCACGTCCAAGCTGTCGCGGCATGCTACCAGTGTTAAAGACTGCGATGGAGCTCCGTATGCCACGGCAAACTGGCTGACACTGACGGCGGTGGTGCACAAATGCTGCGCAGCTAGCGCCATTCGACGGCCAACACCGTGGTTCCTGGTGTGTTCGCTGTGCCGTGCGTGTGATCATTGCTTGTACAGCCCTCTCGCAGTGTCCGGAGCAAGTATAGTGGGTCTGACACACCGGTGTCAATGTGTTCTTTTTTCCATTTCCAGGAGTGTAAATTGCACTATTGATAAAAGGAAATGTTTTAATACAGAATGGTAAAAACCAACTGCGTTCAACAAAAATGTAAACGAATATTCCCTGAATGGGTTTCCAAGTTCTACAAAGGATCGAAGGATGACCTATGCCATATCACATCTATAATCTAGGTTTAAATTAAGTTTCACAAAAGAGAAAACATTCAAAATGGTCTACAGTGACCCTCAATTATCTTTAATTACTTATCTAACTTGTCGTAAATTACAGTGGCTGATGTGGCTTCTCAATAACTATATAACAGAAACATCATCGCGTTTCAGATTTTTACTTCAAGTGGCAAATGGGAACACCATTATCTTTAATTTACGATCGACACTAGTATTACGCAAAAAAAGAGGTGTAACAGATGAGACTTCTGCAGTTCTGAGTGAAGCCTCATGCGCTCAAAACTGCGGCATCGCGTGCGTTCATTACCTTGTCGGTGTTTAGGCAGCGTCAGGGCGACAGCGGCCAGCGCAGCAGCCATCCAGTTCGCCGTCTCGGAACTAACTCTTTACCTAACTTCTCCTTACTACCATTTACCGAAGATGGTTAAAAAAAACTATCTGGCTGTTTTCATCTGACCAATCAGGGTCTCAATGTTAACCTCAAGCTCCGCCTACAAAAACTCTATCTATGCAATGAGAAACGTTATACTTTTCGTGGTGGGGCAATGTTTTTAAAGTTTGCAACGTAACAGAGACGCGAAAATGTCTCACGCTAAAACCTGCAGCTGGTGTAGTCCTTTTAGCGTTATCGTAAGATCTATACTGTTCTTCTGGAGGGCTCTATCTTTTAACGTGGGCTGGGGGGTGGTCCCAATGTAACAGAGACGCGAAAAAGTCTTACGCTAAACCTTGCGGGTGGTGTGGCCCTTTTCGTGTTATGGTAAGATCTATACTGTTTTTCTGGAGGGCTCTAGCTTTTAACATGGGCTGGGGAGTGGGCCTTGACGTAACAAAGACGCGAAAAAGTCTCACGCCAAAACTTGCGGGTGGTGTGGTCTTAGCGGTAGGCTGGCGACGTCGGTGTCCAGTCCGTCCCTTATCGTAGGGCCTTCTAGCTTAACACGCTTCAGCTCTCGGCTTCTGTTCTCGTTTCTCCCCTCGGAACTGCGTCTGCCCTACGGTGGGAAGGTATGACATGCATTTAGGCATTCTTGTGTTAGTCTGTGGTATTCCATTTGCGCACTCGTTACTCGTATTACTGTGGTTAATTAAATGTTACGATTTATTCGGAGCTATGTGACATACTACTGGATTTTCTTATCATGTCAGGGTTTTCATGGATGGTGTTGGATTTGCCTGACACCTTACAAATAGGCAAAGAAGTCTACTGTTCTTCGTCTACACTATTGGCAACATATCTTGGAAACAGTAACTACCACAAAATATCTAGTAGGAGGTAATTCCTCCTATTTTCTTCTTCTTGAAATAAGTTTGTTAAGTCAAAAATTTGAATTTGGTGGTAATCCGCAAGGCTGCTTCTCAAGTCTACTGCAGTAGTAACTTTTTGCGTAACCAGGTGACAGTCCTGCAGTCGTATTCAAAATGGCCAACGATGCAGACTGTGAAACGCACATTCGCTTACATGAAAGACTGAAAAATGTGTACAGTGATACAACAGTGGATATCAGCACTATTAGACTATGAGTTCATGGCAGTAATGAAGCTGAGGGGCAAACACCGTTGGCTAACGAAATGTGAAGCAACAGTCAGTTGACTGCATTGACTCCACACAGTACTCAGCAAGCGGAAGACACTATTCGTGTTGACCGCTGAATGACCGCCGATGATTTGTGCTGAATTAGCTCCCGCAGTGAAGGCAGTGTGGTGACGATTATTGAACAAATGGAATACTCAAATGTGTGTGCCACTTTGGTATACGAATGTCAACAGACCAGTATGACGAGGCAAGAAAAACAATTACCTACGAACTCTTGCAGCGCTTCAGTGTGGAGAGAGAGAAGGTTTTCGAAAGAACTTTGACCGGAGACGAAATATGGGTTCATTTTTTTGCACCGGAATCAAAGAGGCAGTCAGTGGTATGACATCCCACAAACTCATCGAAGAAGAAAAAGTTCAAACCTGTGCGATTACCACGATAATATATGGCTACAGTATTCTGGGATGATTACGGTTGATTTTTTGGAGCAGGGCTGCAGGGCTGCACAGGACTCTCGAACAGCTTAAAGCACGTATCAGTGAGTTCGCCCAGCAAAGGCTGTGGCGGATATTCTTTTGTATCACAATGCAAGACCACACATTAGTCGTCACACCATTGCAGAATTGTGAAAACTGGATGGGAAGTCTTGCCCTATCCCCCATATAGCCCTAACATGGCACCATCAGACTTCCATTTATTCAGGCCAATAAAAGTAACTCATCGTGCGATTCACTTTGAAGATGAGGAGGCCTTGAAAACGTCTGTATGTCAATGGCTTCGGATGCAGGAACCGTGTGTTTTATCACAATGGAATACTGTACATGCCCTTGTTAAAAGATGGACCGAAACTGTGGAAATGGTTGGAGATTATATTTAAAAGTCATAAATTAATAGTCAATAATGTGGTTTTCAACCTATGTCGTTGCATTAGAAATTCTTGACAAATGAAAAAGTATAAGACGCATTAGTTTTTGACTCATTCTCGTAGAATGTCTACATATAACAAACTGCAGAAACAACAGATAGAAGATCGAGATTTATTGGTAAAATCATACGAAAATGTATTTCACAACGAAACAAATGGCTTACAAATCACTAGTTCGAGCAGTTCTTGTGTAGTGGGCATTACTCAGCTGACCTTACCAAACACGGTTAATATAAATGATACACAAGTTGAAATGAAGAGCTGTGCTTTTCGTCCAGGATCGTCTGCTCGACTCGAGAGCAGTAGGACATGCATAACAGACTTCACATGCAGACGCTACAAGAGAGATGCTGTTCATCACAGAGGAATTATTGTTGAATTTTCCAGAGCAAACGTTCCAGGAAGAGTCATGAAACATACTACCTACTCCCACATATGTCTCGCGAAAGTACCACGACGAGAAAAACAGAGAATTTAGATGTCATACGGAACTTCTCTGGTAAACATTCTTTCCAAGTGTCGTTTGTGAACTGATCAGGAATGGGAAAGCTTCCTCTGGTATCACAAATACACTCCGCCAAAGGCCTTAAGACTGCTCGCGGAGAATCGATGCAGATGTAGCTGTAGATAAAAGTCATGCGAAGCGGTATCAGAGTCACTTGAACTCCAGTACGACGGAAGACTGCTGTTCTTCACTACTCCAAGAAGTACTTCATCCAAATTCAAGAGAGCTGCACCAGAGTCTCAAGGAAGAGGGAAAGAGAACGTGATCCAATGACTGTTTAATTCCTATGTAACATAAACACGTTTTCGTATTCATAATTCTATAAAACATTTCTCGCTTTGTACAAATAAAATGCTTTTCATAACAATTACATGTGTTTTCCTTATCTTAATTTTTAAACTAGTTATCCCCCCTCATAACACCGAGGGCTTTAAAAAATCGAACTCCCATGCAAAAATCATTTTCAAGCGTCTGATCAATTTACAAATGAGTAAATGTGTTAAATATTTGACGTTAAGCATTTAAAACCTTTGTGGTTGAAGTCACAAAATCATGATTACTTTTGATTTATTAGTTTCGGATTATTAACTCAGAAACAAAGAAGGTAAGCCAATACAATGATAACCTTTTTTATATGTTCATATCAGACCTCTTTGGTAAACAGTGAATAGTTTTAGAACATTTGTTTTCGGCTTGATCAGAGCTATACAAAGTTAGAAAAGCATCTCAACGTTTAAGGCGGGGAAGATCAGTTTGGATTCCGTAGAAATGATGGAACACGTAAGACAATACTGACCCTACGACTTATCTTAGAAAATAGATTAAGGAAACGCAAACCTACGTTTCTAGCATTTGTAGACTTAGAGAAAGCTTTTGACAGTGTTGTCTGGAATACTCTCTTTCAAATTCTGAAGGTGGCAGGGGTAAAATACAGGGAGCGAAAGGCTATTTACAATTTGTACAGAAACCAGATGGCAGTTATAACAGTCGAGGGGCATGAAAGGGAAGCAGTGTATTGGGAAGGGAGTGAGACAGGGTTGTAGCCTATCCCCGATGTTATTCAATCTGTATATTGTGCAAGCAGTAAAGGAAAGAAAAGAAAAATTCGGACCAGGAATTAGAATCCATGGAGAAGAAACAAAAACTTTGAGGTTCGCCGATGACATTGTATTACTGTCAGAGACAGCAAAGGACCAGCCGGTCGGGGTGGCCGAGCGGTTCTAGGCGCTACAGTCTGAAACCGCGCGACCGCTCCGGTCGCAAGTTCGAATCCTGCCTCGGGCATGAGTGTGTGTGATGTCCTTAGATTGGTTAGGTTTAAGTAGTTCTAAGTTCTTGGGGACTGATGACCTTAGACATTAAGACCCATAGTGCTCAGAGCCATTTTTTGAGCAAAGGGCCCAGAAGAGCGGCTGAACAGAATGGACAGTGTCTTGAAAGGAGGATATAATAAGAACATCAACAAAATCAAATCGAGTGTAACGGAAGGTAGTCGAATTAAATAGGGTGATGCTGCGGGAATTAGATTAGGAAATGAGACGCTTGCCGGCCTCGGTGGTCTAGCGGTTAAGGCGCTCAGTCCGGAACAGCGCGACTGCTACGGTCGCAGGTTCGAATCCTGCCTCGGGCATGGATGTGTGTGATGTCCTTAGGTTAGTTAGTTAGTTAGTTAGTTAGTTAGGTTAGTTAGTTAGTTCTAGGGGACTGATGACCACAGAGGTTAAGTCCCATAGTGCTCAGAGCCATGAGACGCTTAAAGTAGTAAAGGAGTTTTGCTATTTGGGGAGCAAAATAACTTATGATGGTTGAAGTAGAGATGATATAAAAGGTAGACTGGCAATGGCAAAGAAAGCGTTTCCAAAGAAGAGAAATTTGTTAACATCAAGTATAGATTTAAGTGTCAGAAAGTCGTTTCTGAAAGTATTTGTATGGAGTGTAGCCATGTATGGAAGTGAAACGTGGACGATAAATAGTTTAGACAAGAAGAGAATAGAAGCTTTCGAAATGTGGTGCTACAGAAGAATCCTGACGATTAGATGGGTAGACCACATAACTAATGAGGAGGTATTGAATAGAATTGGGGAAAAGAGGAATTTGTGGCACAACTTGACAAGAAGAAGGGACCGGTTGGTAGGTCATGTTCTGAGGCTTCAAGGGATCATTAATTTAGTATTGGAGGGCATCTTGGAGGGTAAAAATCGTTGAGGGAAACCAAGGGATGAATACACTAAACAGATTCAGAAGGATGAGGGTTGCAGTAGGTACTGGGATATGAAGAAGCTTGCACAGTACAGAGTAGCATGGAGAGCTGCATCAAACCAGTCTCTGGACTGAAGACCACAACAACAACAACAACATCTCATGACCCATGGAATAAATGTTGAGGGTCATTAAGTGGTATATGTGGACAGTCAGATCCATACTCAGGGAATGATGCCAGCAGGAGCAGATGCAGTAATCCCAGACTGCCGGTCTGGAAAGGTTCCTGTAGCGGCGGTATGATGTCCACACCCTCCGATCTGTTACGAAGTGTGCATCTGTCTCCTATGGATGACTGTGATGAGTGTTTGCAAAGTGTAGTGTTAGGCTCGTGTCGTTATGCGTGAAGGGAAAGGAGAGGGCGAAACCGAGTGCTGATACATTAACCTACTCCTCCTGAAAAGCACCTAGGAGGCTTTTGAACTTAGAACCCCCATCTACCGGAAGGATCAATCAACGTTGTCATATGGCCTCAGTTCATGAGACATCGCGGAGATGTTTGGAATCCAGGATATTGACTTAAAGCCTGGTGATCAAAAACTTTAGGCCACAACGTCTCCTCCCCGGTATACTTTTGTACTGCCTACAAAATGAATAGTATATTTAGTAGAAAAGATGTAATAAATTTAAACATCATGTATGATGTTGAAATTTTACTACATGAACAGCTAATATTTAATAATGGACAAACGTTTTTCCTTCCATTAATTTGTGGGGAAAATGGGGTATCAGCGAGTAAAAGCTTAGAAAATGTTTGAATATATGTCCAAAGTTTGTTGGAAGTTGCCAAGTGTTTTTATTCTCAAACATTAGATGAAAATATTCTAGGTAATTTTGTAAGTAGAATGTTTACGTTTTATGTTGGTAACGCCACGCAGCGCTCTATATGAAAATCACTGACTGTGCTGTGTGCAGTGTGTGGCTGGTTGGACTCATTGTTGGAATATTCGCTATTGTAGTGTTGAGCAGTTCGATGTGAATAGCGCGTAGCGTTGTGCAGTTGGAGGTGAACCGCCAGCAGTAGTGGATGTGGGGAGAAAGATGCCAGAGCTCTGAGAGATTACTATGTGAGCACGATCAGGACGTGTGTCCGTCAGAAAAAGGAAATTTGTTTAATTGGATATCACAAAATTGTTATATATTATTACTTTTGAACGCTACTAAGGTAAATACATTGTCTGTTCTCTATCAAAATCTTTCATTTGCTAACTATGCCTGTCACTAGCTAGTACCTTTAGTAGTTACAATCTTTTATTTAGCTGGCAGTATTGGCGCTCGCTGTATTCCAGTAGTTCGAGTAACGAAGATTTTTGTGACATAAGTGATTCATGAAAGGTATAGTTTATTGTTAGTCAGGACCATTCTTTTGTAGGGATTATTGAAAGTCAGATTGCGTTGCGCTAAAAAATATTGTGTCAGTTTAGTGATGATCAGAATAAGTAAACAGAGAACTGTCTGAGTACGTTCAGTTTTACTCAGCTGTCTCTGTATCGATTAATGTAAAAGTTTACTACTAGCACATTCATAATTTTTCTAAGGGGACCTTACAATTCGTGCGTTTAAGTTACATTGCCTCTAGAGACATACACAGTTTCTTATAATAGAGTACCTGAATTATCATGTAAAGCTTTTCATGATTGTAGCACTTAATTAGTAGACTGTAGCAACGTTTTAATTTTATAAAATTTGCCAATAATTATGCTATATGAAATACTGAAAATCAAATTTCTGCAATATCTGGAAGCCTTTAGACCGATATCGGATAAAAAGGAGACAATTTTAGCTGGTTAGTAATATAGATTATAGGGAAGCCACGTTGTGAGAAACCTGTGCATGAGACAGTGAAGTGAGGGAAAATTTGAATACAGTTGCCAAAAAAAATTGTATTACACTTTTACTATCAAGAAGAAATAAAAAAATAGTATGAATGCAGAGTCTCGCGGCGATAACATTGAATAAAATGTTCTCGGGTTTCCAACCGCGTCAATTGCTTAAAACTACACGAGCTTTCCGCCAAGCACTCCTTGGCCATTGTCAAGTAATATGAGTGCCAGTGGGCTGTTGGTGCGCCCTTATATACGCTAGCTGCCGGCTGTGACGTCACTGGTGCCCGTGACATTGCCATATATGGGCATGTTTTGAGTCGGCGTTCGATGTGTTCCTCTTCAACCACGCCATCGCTGGATCCCACGCAGCGCTGAGGCGCTCAGGGTGTTTGCGGTAATTTTTATTTCAATAGCTTCCTTTATTAAACTATCCCAGAAGCCGTTAGCGCGAGCCACGACAGAGGTATCATCAAATTTTATGTGGTGGCCGTTTTGTAACTCATGCTCAGCTAACGCAGATGTCTCTGGGTAGCGTAGGTGACAATACCTCTCATATTCTTTCCTGCGTTGTTCCACAGTGCGCATTTTTTGTCCTATGTACTTCTCGTCACACTCACAAGGTATTTCGTAGACTCCAGGTGTTCTGAGACCTACTGCGTCTTTAACAGGTCTCAGTGATTGACGGATTTTCGTTGGAGGCCTGAAGATGGATTTGATCTTGTGTCTTTTCAACAGGCGGCTTATCTTGCGCGACACAGAGCCACAGAATGGCAGAAAAGCCAGTTTCTTTTCCTGCTCTTCGTCGTGATCTTATTCTGATATTTCCCAGAAATCTCTTCTTTCACTTGATGGGCGCTGTAGCCATTATTGCTGAAGAAATTTTGTTTTCGTTATCCTGTGTTATCCATCGAGGAAGGTCTTCAGGTAGATCAAGGAGGAATCGGAAAACTCCTAACAAATCAAATTGAAGCGGAATGATTTGATTGCGGATTTGAACGGCACAAGAGTACCGGGAGAAGGAAGAAAATGGCAACGTACCATTACTTATTGGCTAATAGAAATTAACGGAACACTGTGTGAGCATGTGGGTGCTTTTCTGTCATTCTGCCCAATGGATTAATCTGAGATGTACCCTTTACCCTGTGGCTCCTGCAAGATGCAGTTTCCACCCCCACACTACTACAGAAGTCAGACGCACCTAACGTTCTAAAGAGAAGTGCCTGAAAAACTTTCAGCAATAAATATCTTCTGGAGTCGTCCGCTGTAAGGAAATGACACAAAAATTCACAAAATTTCTTATGTAACTAGTGGGATACTTGGGTGCTGGAGTAGTGATAGTTAGTGTAAGAAAAACATGAAACTAACGAAAATTATTATTTCTTTTGCAAAAATTCTGAGAAATGACAATGGCACTTTTAGTTATGAACTGAACACGTTATTTCCTGGTTCTTTTCGGAATGTGAAGTTAACCTCTCAAGGATAGGATTCGCTAATGAAATTTCTATGCAAAGTTTAAGACTTTTATTGACTTGGCAGAATGGCTTAGAGCCGTGCCTACTCAACTTGAATAATTATCCGTTAGAATGTTGCTAGGTACGGTCGAGGCTGTCATGTGTGAAATGCAGTGAAGTGTACTGTTGTGGAGGAAATATGAGGCTCACAAGAGCTGTAGTGCACAGTACCATAACCTGTAACTGCTCTCTGCGCCACTCGCAGCTGACAAATAAGATAACTCTCGTTCTATCTGGATTGACCTTCGCCAATCAAACTCGCCCTACGCCCTGATGAAGTCAAGGACTCCTATTCGCCCCTAGTCTAACTACTGGCGTGGTACACCAGTCAGATAACCAGTCCACCGCGATGCCACTCAAAAATTCGCTCGCAAGTGTTTAACTATAACTCTGTCGGTTCACGCGGCACAATAAGTGTGGTGGCCAACACAGTGAACAACACTTAATCGTGAGGACTCAATATAGAGTCGCACTTCGATTCGCTCTCGACAGAGGTGCTCTCCCAGTTAAGTACTGAGGAGATACTTGTTCCTCGCTCTTTGAGTACACATACGAGGGCGCATGCTCTCGTTACGTGTTCTCGCTCCAAGAGCGACAACGGAATGGCCCCTCTACATGCCAGACGTGAAGGGGTACATCTTTCGGTCTCTTCCATTACTCCTTGAGCTCATGGCGTCAGAAATATCGTCTGCCAATTAGCATTGCTCTTCTAAAACAGGAGGATGACGTTTCGTTTAAGGGGACCAAATCTGTAGCATCGGCGTTTGGCGTTTGCTGTCTCCTTGTGAAAATCTCTCAAACTGCGTGCTATGTGTAAAGAATGCATTGGCTGGCCGCTCCCACACAATGTAGCGGAATTTGCTTTTAAGCTGAACATGGGGTCGTTCCTCCTTTCACTCGGGCAAACGCTGTCCGCTCCACAGGCGGTCACTGGCCGACGTAGATAGGTTGGTACCGGCCTCCAGGCGTGCGGTTGCTCTCTCGAACTAAAAGCCCCTGCGACCGTCGTGTCTGAAATGTGTGTGTGTACGCCAGTCTCGAGTATTTCAATCTCGGTACGCGTTTGCAGTTTATTAGTTATGTGCATATCATTTACATGAATTCATACAACATTGACTTTATCTTATCTAGTTTGGATTCGAATGAAGCGTCTTGATGTGCGGAATATGATTGTGAGGGCGGAATATGTAAGCAATGAAGGTCAGGAGACCACGACGTCTTACAACTGTTACCCATTCGTAACGAAGCAGGGTTGCCCACTGCTATCCTGTTTTGGTTTTACACTCCTTCAGTAACTTAGTTAAGCAATGAACTATTTTTTTTTCATTTTCACTACTCAGATTCCGACTACAGATTCTGTGGCTTTCGGCCTCATAGTACAGAATTCAGAAACAGTTTAAATAAAATTCCCCTAGTAAAATCTATTATTTCAGTACATTCTAATGTCTATTCTGAAAGTAATGAGCCAATCAGTTTTATTGGAAATGCATACTATTAACCGTTATGGACAATGATGTATATTGTGCAATACATATTAAGTAAAATGCGAGTGGGCTAATAGATCAAATTCAGCTATAAGACTGCATCCAAAAGAAAGCCTAAATTTTACTGATTCCAGCAAAGTGTTTAAATTAACCTAAAGTCTCTTAGTTAAACACATATTAAGACTTAAAATCTGTAGCCTGTATGACTTTCAGTGCCAATTGTGACCAAACTACTAAATAATTCAAGATCTGTTTTGATACTTTTGCTACCTTTATTTTTCTACTTAAAATGACTCCAGTCTCAACTTTGTAAATGCATTAATTGAGAATTAAGTAAATTTGAATATGTAAAAATTACTGTTCAAAAGGGCTGCCATGGTTATAAGTTGGGAATTCCCACAGCGGATGGATAAGTTAGTTCTGCGTATTTAGATTGATACAGCTCACTCACGTTATTTAAATAATAAAACCCAATAGTTAACTTCCAAACCAGTTATAAAGGATCATTTGAACCCTGGGAAATTATAAACTATATTATATTAACACTAATAGTCAAATATTCAAGAGCTCGTCTATAAAAGGTCCTAGCTGGTGTAGTTCTCAGTTAGTTCTTGGTCAGATTCTCTTGGATCAAAAGTGCGCAAGTCAGTTAATTTTTCAGGTCGTACCAAAAAAGTGTAATAGTGAACGTTGTTAAATACTGGAATTTTTGACCTACCTAATGTGACAATTAAGTGCAAGAAAACAAATGGCTCTGAGCACTATGGGACTTAACATCTGTGGTCATCAGTCCCCTAGAACTTAGAACTACTTAAACCTAACCAACCTAAGGACATCACACACATCCATGCCGGAGGCAGGATTCGAACCTGCGACCGTAGCAGACCCGCGGTGCCGGACTGAGCGCCTAGAACCGCTAGACCACCGCGGCCGGCAATTAAGTGTAAGAGGCCTGGTCACATGAATACTGTGTGTGCGAGTAATAACAAATAAATCGTACTGTGGTTGACATAAATGTTTAACAATGAATACGATCTTGACTTTTGATTTGGAAAACGTAACCCAGCATCCTGCCTTCTTAATTTCAGTGTGATTTAGGTGAGATGGACGCAGCTACCGGGAAGACAATATTGAACAAACAAAGCAAGGTAGGTCGAAAACACTGCGCACTATCTACTGGGTGAGGAAATGTTTCAATACCGGTACATCCGGTTTTGACGTGAACTAGTAAGAGGCACTAATACTAGGAAACAGCCCGGCACGTTACACATTCAGCGAGTGAAGACAGAAGGTAACCGACGCGTTTTGGAACCACGTCTTGTGAAGCCGCAGTTCTCCTTTGAACGTCTTTAAGAATACAGAACAGAGAGCAGCGAAGCGAGGAGTCTGTCCCAAGGGGAGGAGCAGTCTAAGACGGTGAGGTCCGTAAAAATAAAAAATTTAAAAAAAGCGAAACTGGTGGAGCTAAGCTGCGAGGCGGCGTCCCGCCGGTACAACAACAACGGCAACAACAAACAGCAGCGGCAGCTGGCCGCGCCGCCACCGCCGCTAAGGAGGAGAGCGGATTTCCGCACCGCCTGCCAGAAATAATTAAAAATTCGCAAAGCCGCCTACCGGACGCTCTTAATTAAGCAGCAGGCTACCGCCGCTGCGCCGCGCGATCTAATCTGTGTGCACAGCGCGCCCTGACCGGGGCCCGCGCCCGTAATGAGACACGCTGCAATTAGCAACCATTCACAAACGTCTTATTAAATCTTCCCCTCGACGACGGAGATTAAAAGCTGGTGTTAATTTATGCAACGGCCGCCTCCCGCTGCCACGGCGCCTTATAGAGGAGCCGTACCTGGAGAGCGGGTCTGCCACTTAGCATTTGACGCTCGTCTCCTCTGTAACCGGCTTCCTACAGGCGTTATATACAGCCATTCACAGTACTACGAGGCTCTACGTCTCTTTCATGTGGTTCAACTTGTTTCTGTTTCCTTATCATCAGCTGTGGTTCGCCACGCCTCGGTAGGCGGCAAACACAAAGGTAGAGCGTGATAGGGAAACGCGGAAGGGTTGCTGGTGTGGTGGGGTAGAGGGCAGGGTTATGCCTACTAGAGCCGGAGAGACCCGTTGCGAGTTGCTACGCGTTGGAAAAAGGGATGCTACAGGCAGAAACAACAACCAATAACATGATATCGCCACTGGAGATGGCTCCGCTGCTGTGTACAGAACATTCTGTTACATATTTCTTAGTGTGCTCTAATTGCGCTGGCCCACTTTATTTTATCGCCGGATGTGGCAGTGAACCCTTATTAGACGGAGGTGCCAAAAGTACATTACATCGCCAGTATCCAAATAAGCAGAACGTCGTTTGTGTATAAAGGGCCCTAATGAAGGTCTGATTTTGTTCTTTCTCTTGTCCGAACTCCTGCTTGCTACATATATCGTAGAGTGGTGTTGGTCGTATTGTTCCAAAACTATAAGAGTATCCTCGGCATATTACTTTGAATTGGTATTCTTTTTATCAGTTGATGAAACCAGTGTTCTGTTTTGCGTAACTTAAGAATGAAGCTCCTCGTGATAATCTTGTAGTACGCTCCTGGCCAACCAAAATGCAACATCCAGAAGGAAGCATCCAAATCAGGTGAAATTCTCAGTATGCATTTGCGGCGATGATAGATGCACATGATTAGCATTTGAGCGCAGGCGCACATCACAGGTGCCAGTGGCGCCACCTGCGAGGGCTGTATAAAAGGGGGGGGGGGGGAGGAGGGACAGACGGCCATATTGCGTAGTGGTATTGTTTTTTTCGTGCGGTTGTTTTACGTAAATACAAGGGAAATGTGAGTCTTCCGCCCTTCTTCTTCCCTTTGTTTTTAGTTGTTAATGATGAGCCTTTTGTCTAACCCAGCTTGGCCAATGTCTCTAAGGACAAACTGTTCCTATAGTTGAAATTGGGAGACGATATGTTTAAAACTTCCTTTTATTATCATTCGTAAGCAGACTTGTTCATGCTCATACTTACTTTCGTGTCTGGATGAACAGACATTAACGACATTTGACTGCCATCCGAAATTAATTCGAAATGAATTCGGTGAGTGAGAATACCACGGTATCATCTTTGTTAGGTACAGATGTACTAACTCTTAGTGACGTATGAAAATTTGTGACAGACCGGGCCTCGAAACCGAATTTCTCGCTTATCGCAAACGGTCGCCTAAGGCTTTTTTCATTTTCCTACTTATTTTTATTTTATTTTACTATTTTTGTTTTAAGGAAGTAGAGCAGTCAGTCTCAGGCTGGTGGAGGCAGGGTGGGCAGCGCTCGAAATCTGAGGCCTGACCACGATGTCTCGCCCTTCCCAATCCAAAATCACTCCTTCCAGTTTTGTTTTTGTGTAAGTGGAGCAGAAAGACAGGTTAAACAAAACATCTTTATTCGTATAGTAGTTCTCTTCCAGGGATAAAGGAAGCAACAAAACAAAAAACAAAATTAAAGCATGACTAGAACTAAGGGTCGCCCTTGCGATGGAACAAACATTAGACACAATACCAGCTGCTACCATCGAACATGATGTCCATGGCTCCTTCTAACCGACCATTACGGGTGAGCACGTCTTAATGAAGAAAGGGTTCATATAGTTCTGTTTCGTAAAGCTGATGTGCATGTAAGGTTAACTGATACGTCCAACTACCCAGAGAAATGTTTGTCACCATCACGGTAAATGTACAATATGGTCAAACCATTGATCCATACCACTGCATACATCTTGGTACGTGAGTAAAACGTCATATCTGAGATAAAAAGGATGTTGGAGTCACCGCTGTAGGCGTCGTTCGCTGAACGAGAGCCAGCTTCAGTCCCATCAACCTCCACAACTCCATGGCAGACCCACATTTCAGATGTCACTGGGGACATAATGGAGAATCTGCCGTATTATGGAATGGAGTCTCTGGCGATTCATATATTTATGGTTGATCACCAAATAACAGTTTGCTCTGGCGTCATAATCGAGGAGGGCGCCATGCACTGTCTGGTACCACGCGCCGCGGAATTTGAATTCCCGACAGACATCTACATCCGTACTCCGCAAGCCACCTGACGGTGTGTGGCGGAGGATATCCTGAGTACCTCTATCGGTTCTCCCTTCTATTCCAGTCTCGTATTGTACGTGGAAAGAGGGATTGTCGGTATGCTTCTGTGTGGGCTCTAATCTCTCTGATTTTATCCTCATGGTCTCTTCGCGAGATATACGTAGGAGGGAGCAATATACTGCTTGACTCTTCGGTGAAGGTATGTTCTCGAAACTTTAACAAAAGCCCGTACCGAGCTACTGAGCGTCTCTCCTGCAGAGTCTTCCACTGGAGTTTATCTATCATCTCCGTAACGCTTTCGCAATTACTAAATGATCCTGTAACGAAGCGCGCTGCTCTCCGTTGGATCTTCTCTATCTCTTCTATCAACCCTACCTGGTGCGGATCCCACACTGCTGAGCAGTATTCAAGCATTGGGCGAACAAGCGTACTGTAACCTACTTCCTTTGTTGTCGGATTGCATTTCCTTAGGATTCTTCCAATGAATCTCAGTCTGGCATCTGCTTTACCGACGATCAACTTTATATGATCATTCCATTTTAAATCACTCCTAATGCGTACTCCCAGATAATTTATGGAATTAACTGCTTCCAGTTGCTGACCTGCTATTTTGTAGCTAAATGATAAGAGACCTATCTTTCTATGTATTCGCATCACATTACACTTCTCTACATTGAGATTCAATTGCCATTCCGTGCACCATGCGTCAATTCGCTGCAGATCCTCTTGCATTTCAGTACAATTTTCCATTGTTGCAACCTCTCGATACACCACAGCATCATCTGCAAAAAGCCTCAGTGAACTTCCGATGTCATCCACCAGGTCATTTATGTATATTGTGAATAGCAACGGTCCTATGACACTCCCCTGCTGCACACCTGAAATCACTCTTACTTCGGAAGACTTCTCTCCATTGAGAATGACATGCTGCGTTCTGTTATCTAGGGACTCCTCAATCCAATCACACAATTGATCTGATAGTCCGTATGCTCTTATTTTGTTCATTAAACGACTGTGGGGAACTGTGTCAAACGCCTTGCGGAAGTCAAGAAACACGGCATCTACCTGTGAACCCGTGTCTAAGGCCCTCTGAGTCTCGTGGACGAATAGCGCGAGCTGGGTTTCACACGACCGTCTTTTTCGAAACCCATGCTGATTCCTACAGAGTAGATTTCTAGTCTCCAGAAAAGACATTATACTCGAACATAATACGTGTTCCAAAATTCTACAACTGATCGACGTTAGAGATATAGGTCTATAGTTCTGCACATCTGTTCGACGTCCCTTCTTGAAAACGGGGATGACCTGTGCCCTTTTCCAATCCTTTGGAACGCTTCGTTCTTCTAGAGACCTACGGTACACCGCTGCAAGAAGGGGGGCAAGTTCCTTGGCGTACTCTGTGTAAAATCGAACTGGTATCCCATCAGGACCAGCGGCCTTTCCTCTTTTGAGCGATTTTAATTGTTTCTCTATCCCTCTGTCGTCTACTTCGATATCTACCATTTTGTCAACTGTGCGACAATCTAGAGAAGGAATGTAATGTGGTTACTGAGCTTACCATTTACAAATCCTAAAATTTCACTTCATAAACATTGTTCCGTGTTGAGAGCGTACTAGCAGTTACTCACTGTACATGATCTGTTGATAAACTGGGTTAGTTGGTAATATAGAGATTACAAGACGAGTACAAATAGTGTCGTTGACTGAATTTTCACAAAGTTGTGGGCACCGGGAGGCTGGATGGTCTAAAGAACGAAATGACCAAACTTTAGAAGTGATGTACGTTAAGGTGAGGCCAGTCGTCAAGGAAAAAATCGCACATATGCTGCCTAGTTCTGGCACGTAGCATAATTATGGAGATACACGCTTGGATTTTAGTATCAGGAATAAGTGTTAATATTTCGCCGAGCATGTCATCTAGAACCATAGTAAACAGTTCGACGGAACCAAGCTTCTGGCGCATTCCATCTCTACTCAACACACATCCGATGGGGCAGCAAAAGGCGGACCGAGTGACGATGATGCAAAGATGTGTTAAGAACGGGGTGGCGGTTCCTGCATTAACGCCAGTGGTGGTCGCTTGGATGAGTGGCTCCAACATCCGAACGGAATATGATGTTTGTTAGGGAAAGTTCAATCCTTTAGCTAAAGCCATTATCGTAGCGTCGTCCAAATCTTTATCCTTCATATTAATGACGGAGCGTCGAATCACAGTTTCTTGCTGCGAAGACGTCCCAAGCCGGCTAAACTTTGCTATCTGTCTCGATGTGGTTACCTCACGAACCCAGTCTGACTTGGCCCACGTTATACCATCGACCCAGTTCCGTGAATTGTAGGGTAACTCCACAAATATCTTTAGATGAAGGCGATAGAGTTGTTCCGAAACCAGGTCCAATTTTCGGCGTCTAAAACGGATCCTCTCCTTAAAATAGCAGCACCAGCTTTCCTTAAAATCTTTTCATGGCAGTCGACTTCATAAAATGTACAAAACGGGCAAACTTTGAAACTATGCCATGGTCACGGCATCTTAAAAAAAACTGAAAGAGCTCAGTAACCTAGCACTCAAGTGTCTTAACTTATCTAATCGGCGAACACTTAAAACCATGTCCTCCCCGAAGAGGTACCTGATGTACATCTCCATATTTTCGCGGCGCCAATACTTTCGGCTGAATACAGTCCAACATATCTCCTGGATAGTACGTGTCGTCTGTCCGATGTATGAACGGCCGCACTCCAACAAAGAGAGCAACACTCTTGGGTTCCGTTGCAGATGATTTGGTGCTTCGGAAGCCTGGGGTTTACAAGATCGCCTGTAAGTGCGGCCGTTCATACATCGGACAGACGACGCGTACTATCCAGGAGAGATTCACAGAGCACCGCAGGTACTCCCGACTCTGCGGTGGCCGAGCACAGTACGGACACTGGGCACTCTATGGTGTACGATAACTTCGAAATTTAAGCCTCCACTTCATCCTTCTGGGACACAGTAGTGAAGGAAGCAACTGAAATTCGCTTGGCGATGAATTTAATCAGCAGAGATAGGCGGCTTCAGCTTGGACAAATCTTGGAATCCGGCAATTTCTGTAATAAAGAACAAAGACGTCGCGACGGTGCAGCTCTAAGTGATACATCGATATCACCGAGTGGATCGACTGCGCAGCCATAGATCTGTTTCCATGCATATGCCATACGTCTTTGCCGCCGATGAACGTCTCTGGCGCCTTGTGTATCTGTGGCCGCGTGCGCAGTGGTGCGGTCCACGGCTTTAAAAGGACGGAGCAAGTGATGGAGCGTCAGCCACCTCGGTCCACTCTGAAGATGGCTGGACGGTATTCAGCCGAAGTATTAGAAGAAAAAGTCAAATTGACGCGGCTGGACGCCCGAACTTTTATGGATCAGTATTCACACCGCGAAAATATGCAGATGCCCAGTCCCCAAGTAATTTTCCTCCTTAGTTACCTGTGGAAACGGATTTCAAACCTTTGTACTATGCAGTTTCGAGGTATGCAAATTTAGAGTACCTATCTGTGCATTAATTATGTGATGGAATTTTTAAAATGGTATCTCAAAAGGTGGTCTTCTTTCTCATAAATATTCCCCAAGTGGAAATATTTAGACCACAAAACATAGAAAAATTAATTGTTGCCTAATAAGAGTACCCTGCAACAAGAACTTATCCAATGGATTATTACAACCAATGTGAGTTTAATTAAATATTCGATCTCGTGCCATACTGACAGAGATCAAATACTTCCTCAGATCGGTGTTTAGTAAATGCGCAACATATGCGCAAATTACATGATGGATGGTTAGCTATGCTTCCATTCCAAGGATAAATTCTAGTCTTGACAAAACAATTTATTTGGGGTACAACCCATTTAATGAACAGCAAAGTAAGTTGCAGAACGTCCAGCGGACACATAAAAACATAGTGTCACTGCAGTCAACTAACATTAGGTGTCTCCTACCTAATTCTGCCCAGTTGTAAATAATTCGATCTGAGATTTCTACACAGAAAGACTGACTTTGTTTCCATAATGAAAACTAGAATAATCTTTTCCAATCAGTTCAGGCGAAACCTCAGTGGATAAACTTTTAGAAGTGGTCCCTGCTTTTTATACTATCTGAATGCCGGAGCTGGTGGCTATTTCACTGCCTCAAACAGCATAATGCTGTGACAACCCTCAAAGTATCGTGTGCTGCGAGCAAGGCTATGGCTCCACAATGTTTCGAGTGCATAAACCTGATTCCTCACATAGCAGACTACTGCCCAGAAACTGCTAAGTTCAACCCCTGTCAAAATAACTTCACTGCCAACAACCGCCATAACACGGAACTCCAAGCCAAACAGATGAAACTGAGAAACGTCATAATCGTAAGGGTATCAAAGAAAAATAACTCTCCAGAAAACTGTGTGCCAGACGCAAGACGAGAGGTGAAGTTCAAAACCGACTTAAACGAACAGAAAAGTTCTCTACGCGAGCTACCGCCTTTAACAGAAGTTCTGTCCAGCCCAACGGCTCAGTCAGAAGTCTACCCAGTTCGGTGGTTCAGACACATCCGTCTTCTAAAAACTGCTGGCCCTACAGGTCACCTCCGGTTACCTCTCCCACTCGTTCTCCTACTCTCCTCATTCTAAAAGGCCTCGATCAACCACAAACCTTAGTTTGGTTCCTCATGTCAAATCTCCTAGAACAAATTTCCTCTCCCCTCAATTCGTACGAATCTACCAATTGTAAACATACACGTCAAAAGTCGCAGGAAACAGGCAGGCGGACTAGTCTCTGTGCTAACGGCTGGTGGAGCTGTCGCACTGACAAAAACATTCCAGGTGGCTTCTGCATTGTTTAAAACAATCGTCGCCACCATTGTACGTCCCCTGCCTCTGCATTCCGTTCCGGTTAGATCCTTGTGAAACCTAGCGCAATCGGAGTCTTCCAGGCCGGTGACCACTGCTTACCACAGAAGTACCGCTGTTATACGCTAGGGACCCCCTGGCATTGTGTACCACAACAGAAACGGCCGTTGTGCACCCAGCCATCAGCTGACTCCCCACTGTGATTCATGCTCCACCCACTTCTGTTTGCATACTAGCCGACACACTCTTGTCCCTTTCCTCCACTGAGCTCTCCATTAAAACCGGTCATCCAGCATGCAAGTCAGATTCAATTATTAGTACCAAGGTGTACTGGTCAATGTCAGTGTTATTCTGTTTTCAAAATAAAACGGCTCCCTCCTACGAAATGATACCAAAATCCCATCTATTTAAATGTCATAGTGTAGTTCAAAAGCATTGTAAGGTGCAAAATCCTGCCACCTTACAAACAGAGCCAGTTACCATAAATCCACAGTATTTCTTGAAAGGTGGGTATGCATATATCTGATGGAATAGGTGTGCTGGCAGAAGCTGTCGCCAGCACACTGGTCAGCAAAGATGTAGGAAGGAGATCGATAGTAGGTGCTGGATCAAGTGCGCCTATCAGGAGAGAGGCCAAAGACAGACTCGCAAGCAACAGGCAACCAGCGCCCTCTCGACCGCAAGTATTTAGGTCGCCGCCGCTGACCGGAGGGCTCAGTCTGAGTTTCTGTCTCTGTCAGCCAGTCATATATTGACATATATTGACAGCGTATTACACTTGGGATAGCCTCTCCACTGTGGTAAACAGTTGACAACTCTAGCTGTTGGCCTTTTTAAATAACAGCTAATAACCTCATGTAAGTACTCACTTAATAAACTGAAGGTAACTTCACTATATAAGCACGAGCTCAGTGAAGTTATTTTCTCAGTTCGCGTAAGAGATTTGAACAGGATATGCTGGGGAGATAGAATCTGTCTGTAAACCGAAAAGTGAGCACTTCTCTTGTTGAGGAAGTTGACTTTCCCAGAAGAACGCTACAGCTGTCGGACAGGTGACTAGCAATTAATTTCTTCTTTATAAATGTACAGCAGTTTACAGAGATTTAAGCAGATTCTTTCAATATACATTTCTTGCTTTAGCGCTATTAGTAACACACATCTGTATTCCATGCATTGTTAATGCTGTTTGTGAAAAGTAAACAACCGCCGGGCGTGTTTGCACATTGTGCGGCTGTGACTCCCGAGGCGTACTACTGAAGTTTCGGTATAGGATTCTGAAATACCCTGTGGGTGCTTCTTTTGGCGTAGTGAAGTAGAGAGAGTGTTGATCGCTTGCTCGGTCTTTTATCTGCAGACCTATAAAGGAGGGAAGTGCATGTCCGTAATCCGGCGGCCCATCTTCCCTAACACTTATTACGTCGACTCCCCCCTCCCCATCACTCTCCACCATGTTAAACCACCAGGACATTATTTATCCCATAAATGCGGTTCTACTGCACTTACAAGGTGAGGCGACGACGTTGGCATCACAGATTTATTTCAAACTTTGTACACCTTTGGTAGGCCATTAAAATTACATGATGTGCAAGTAATAAGGTGCACTGTTTTGGCAATTACGAGAAAATCACAGGAGAGGTTTCACGTGTCTGTCATACACCGGATGTATCTCCGCGTGGTTACGTGACGTTAGAAATCACGATAGTTCAGTGGTAAGCCCGCATCTCGTGGTCGTGCGGTAGCGCTCTGCTTCCCTCGCCCGGGTTCCCGGCTTCGAGGGATTTTCTCTGCCTCGTGATGGCTGGGTGTTGTGTGATGTCCTTAGGTTAGTTAGGTTTAAGTAGTTCTAAGTTCTAGGGGACTGATGACCATAGATTTGAAACATTTGAAGTTAAGTGGTAAGCGTTCGAGTTTAGTAAAAACAAAGTGTACGAGGCGACGGTTGGATTCACTCATATGACATCTGAGAGGTGATATATTTAAAAAAAAAAAAAAAAAAAAAAAAAAAAAAAAAAAAAAAAAACACGTGTATTTGCATGAAGCTCTAGCGAATTTCATGTTATTTGACTATTTACTATTTGTTAATAAATTTAACTATTATAACAAATATCTTTATAACTATCGACAAGTAAGTGAAGAAACACGTAGTTTTCCCGAAAATCTATGTCTGTCGTCATTTGTGAAATCCCTTATTCCTGCAATCTGGTAAGGTACCCGGAACGACTTTGCATCCTCGACGCTTAAAGTTGCAGACACAGAGGCAGGCCACATTTCGCAGTTATCCTGCGTAGCGGGGAGACGTTGCTAATGTGGTAAGATCGAATAGTGTAGGTGGAAATTTTTTGAGTACTGAGCCGTGCGCGGCTCGCGGTCATGTCGTTTATTGCTCGTCATCTTATTTTTGTGGTTCTGTAGCATCGTTTTTTATTTAATTCGGTTTACTAGCGTCACCAGGTTGCTGGTTTGCTTGCCCGTGAGTGGCAGCAGCAGCACTTATCGATAAGGGCACTATCGTACCATCTCTGGAGCGACCGCTAGTATTTCCGGGTCGTCGTGTGTCTGGAGTTCAGTCAGGGACGGAGCATCAGTGAGGAGCGGACAGCCAGTACTTGCCAATGCTGGCCACACACATGAACTGTGCGACGGAAGGAGATCGGAGCGACAACGAACGCTGGATGGTCGTCCTATTGGCCGACGTATATTTGGTCTTTTGACCGTTTCCGGGACTCGTCAGTTGGTCATCTTGCTGGACGTGAGTCGATTCCTTCCTTGTGCAGAGATCTCGTAGCCGATGGACAAATGTTACCTCTGCATGGGTGGGTCGGAGCCAGTGTACCCGTGTCGCCGTGTCTCCGAGTTCCGAATGGACATCGAGTTGAGTCGGGTTGGAGCTGCAATGAGCTCCGGACAGCCAGGACTCGCCCGACCGTTGCCGACACAAGTAACTTGAGTGGGGACGACGTTGGTTGGTCGTTCGGTCGGTCGTCTCATCGGACGACGTGTATTTGTTCGCCGACCGCTGATGGAAACACTGTGTGTGTTTGTGTGTGTGTGTGTGTGTGTGTGTGTGTGTGACTTGTAATTTCTCCTTGTTGTTCCACGGTGATTGGTTTCAGGATTGTCGGAGTTCCTGGTGCAAGTGTTTACGTGGTACTGTGCGTAGCTTCCGTGATTCCGCTGAGCAGATGAATTCTGTCTGCGTACTGGAGTAGGAGTCGGTTGGTTGCGACAGAGGGGAATTGATTAGATTGTTGGTTGGTTTGTCAGTCGTCCATAGGTCTTGCTGCCTCCAGATTATTTAGTGTTACGCTTGGCTGCCTGTCCCAACTAAACTTATGTTAGGGTTACATCCTCAGGCCGACCCTTCGAACACTTCTGAGCGCCACTGTTCTGTTGTTCATGATTTTCTTTTGTCGCAATTACTGTGCCAGGCCTTCAGCCGTGTTTTAATTTTGTCTGTTCTTTGTTCAGTATATGACCTTCAGCCGAACCTTCTGTGAAGTATTTTAAGATTAGGCGTTCAGCCGTATTTTATTTAAAATTCTTGTTGCCCTGAATTTAGGCCCTCAGCCGCGTATGTTTTAAAATTTATGTCTCTCAGCCTTAATGTGTAAATTCCTGCCTGTAAGGTTTCTCTTTAACTATCTTGAATTCCTAAAATGGCCTTCAGCCGAACTGTGTGTAATGCTCATCTTACGGTTTCTCTTTAATTTGAATAGTTGTTTGGGCCTTCTGACGTCAAGATATTTCAAGTTTTCTTAAGATGGTTTTCTGTTGTACTGTGTAAAGACTTATCTTTAAAGTCTTTCTTTTATTGTGTAAAGAAAATATTTTTAGTTGGACTTTCAGCCGAAGAATTAATTTGAATTTTGCTTAATATGGCCTTCAGACGGAATTTGTAAATGCTTGGCTTTTAAAGAATTTCCTTAGCTGATCTGAAATATTATTTCGGCCTTTAGCCAAGAAGGTATTGTAATTTTACTTAAGTAAGGCCGTCAGCCGTATCTCTAAATCCTGGCGTTTTAAAAGCAATCGTTTATATTTATTCTGGAAAAGTTACTTGGGCCCTCCACCGTGAATTGATCTATGTTGTTTTAAAGAGAAAATTGTGCATGGGTTTGAGGAATAAAGCTGTGTGTGTGTGTTCTTATAAAACGAACAGTAACTGACCTTGACCCCTTCCCACAACCTGATCCGCTCTGTCCTCCGAAACCAGATTACAAATATCACAGAATTTACACTTGTATTACAAAAACCAAGATTCGAACCAGAGTCCAGCCATGGCCTCATATATGTTCATGTTCGAACCTCGAACGCTAACTACCCTTTTTTGTTTTGCATTTTTTTCGTTATTGTTCGTTGTATTTGGTTGTAGCGGACATCACATGACACCCGTTGATGGTCGTTTTGATCTCTTAACTCAGTTTTTTTTTTTTTAATTACAGAGGCCAACCAGCTCTTGACCGAACACGCTGAGCTACCGTGCTCGCGATCAGTCGCCCCCCAGGAATTGTGAAGTCCAGCACCTACGTACATATTCATCTGTTACATAACAGACGCGTAAAATTTGCTTGCGATTTTCCCGGAATGCCAGAGTACTGCATCTTACTACTTTCACATCATGTTGCTTTAATGGCCTACTAAAGGTGTACAAAGTTTGAGGTGAATCCGTGATCCAAGGGTAGTGGCTTCCCCTTGTTGGATGTAGTACATATATTTATTATTTATTCTTAAATTACATCATTCAACAATGAAGATTATATTTATACCAATAAAACAATATTTTTAATAATCTGAAATTTTTCCATCCGCTGCATCGCGGGAACTAGTAGTCCTAGAGAAAATATGAATAGGACCTTATTTTGTAGGGAATTTAATGTAGTTGAATTTTGTACTCGGATATATTTTTGTTAAAAGCCACAGTTTTCAAGTTATTCAAGAAAAATATTTAAAAGTTACCTTTGAACGCTCCGCCCCTACGTTCAGGCTCCACCGATCAGGATTTTTAGTGTGCTGGCCATTGCACTCCCTCCTATCACAAAACAAAAATTTACAACTACATGGACTCTTTCCTCTAATTTTCCTTTATTGTCTGCCCTACATTTTACGTCTTTACTAATTTTGTCCCACTATTTAACTTCACGTCGGTGGTAAAATTGCATTCCCCACGCGCGCATATCAAAATTAATTCACATATACAACATTTTAACTGATGTGTAGCGTTAGCTACCTGGTAAAGACAAAATCGCCTGCATGTTTACTTCTAACTACTTTATTTTACTACAGGTGGGAGGAAGTGTCTAAACGGTACTTTGGCTTTTGCTATGTGTAGTTGGGATTCCACTCTTCATGTGGTTCATTCTTGTCGTCGACGCCCGGAGATACATGCAAAAACATCTGTCGTACTTCGTGACGATGAAGACGGCGAGGGGTGCTGATTTTGCTAAGATGGCGTGGCGCTTTTCTGGATTTTAGTCGAACATTTAGAAAAATGGTTACTGACGCTCTTGTGTGACAAAATTAGCTCGAATCAAGTAGCTTTTAATCTATGATTTTCAATCATATTTGACTGCAACGATCGATAAGCATTAATGGTGGGGGCCGCGATCCCTAATTTAGTAAAAAAAACTCATTTTTCTGCTACTTTTAGTTAATACATCAGCTCCTCTGCGCTCATAAATTACTGGTGGAATTTCAACAACTTTCAGCACTTTGAATTACAGTTCCTTAATCCACTTCTGACGAGTACACTCGATTTCCAGAAAACGTCATGCAAATTATTCGTTTGTTACCATCCTCCTTCGACATTTCTTCAACTATCCGTTCCTCCGATTTTATACAGATAGTACTCTCTTTGGGCATAGCACCACGCCACTCACATAACAGAATATATCACTATATAAAGCTTACATACAAACAATGTTACATATGTTAGATAAAGTAGGTAAAATACCTCCTGACAGATTGAAACTATGTACCAGACCGAGACTCGAACTTTTTTTTTTAAGTCTAACCTAAAACCTCGCTCTCAAGTGTCTTAATTTACCAACACTCGAACACTTAAAACGATCTCCTCCCTGAAGGGGAACTTAGGTGCATCCTCATACTATCCCGGCGCAATGACTGTTCCACGAATTCAACAGAAGAAATAAGACGCGGAACTCGTCGAGCAATTATGGACGCTCGCCCACAAAAAAGTAACATTTCTGTGGCAGAGAGGGCTGTCCTACGTAGGCTTCTCCAGCATACCGAGGCAGTGGTTCTTCCAGTGGATAAAGGTAATAACACTGTTTTAATGTCTCGTGACAACTGTCATGTTAAAATGGACAGTTTACTGAGTGATAACACATACAGGCAGATCTGTGAAGACCCCACCAATCAGGTAGTAAAGAAGACTGCTTCGCTCCCTCTTTTTTTTTTTTGCACATAGGAAACACACAGAAATATACACTCAATTCCTTCAGAAAACGAAAATATTCACTCTTTTTTTCCAAAGAAAAATTAAGGTGAGGTCATAAAAACTACAGCCTATACCGCGACCATCATATAGCGTTTCGAAGTCCGTCAGCGGGATTCCATCGCTATATAGCAAAGCGATACCGTTAGAATTTTCAGGCGCGACATTGAACAAGCATAGAATATCCAGGATGACAAAACACATCAAATAATACATCTTATAAACACACGATATCAGCTTCGGAATCGTAAATAAATTGGCGTAACGCAGGAAGCCGTAATTGGGAACGTATTCTATTAAATTAAGGGTTAGAAATGTAGACGCCTGCGTCTATTAACACATATAAGGTCAATAAAACAACATTAAGGAAAAAGCACTATCACGTCCGTCTCTCCTCAACGTCCGGAGGCGGGGAAAGAAGGTATAATTCTAGTTCTCCCCACCTGATCCCGAGGAATCCTCGTTTTTCTTTTTACGACGCGCCGCGGCACGTGCAGTTAGAAAACGCTGTTTCACACCACTCCGTGAAGACATACACTCTTGATGTGGAGGGGTTGGGGGCACGCCAAACTCCGATTTGATAGAGGAGCCATCGCTACCGCACTTATCGGAAATCGGGGAGCACAACTCAGAACGACCAACAGCAACATCAGGTACAGAATAGACAGGTAATGCATTGCCGTTATCGGGAGGTATCTCCTGAACATCAAGAAGAGAACTCGTAGAATCCTGTAGCTCGACCGTCTCAGCGTGGAGGAGGAGTGGTACTGCACTAGAACACTGTAAAGGCTGGCCAGCAGGCGACGTCTCTGCGGGAACAACGGAACTCGCGGGAACCGTCACGTCGACGGGTGAAATGGGGGACGCAGATTCAACGCATATTTCAACATCAACAGAAGCAGCTACATCCTCTCTGGTAATACTGGAATCACAATTAATATCAATAGGCATTATCGCCAGAAGGAGCACCCTCTGTCAACGCCGTGTCAGAAGAACGAGACTGGAGTGGGGCGTCCTCGAAATCTGTACCGTCCTCAGTCCGCCGACGTTTGACTTGCGCTGCTGGAACCGTCGTCCCCTCATAGACAGAGGCCGCACTGGGACGCGTCAGAAACGGTGGAACTTCGCGAGGAGTAGGGGGTAATGTTGCCCTTACAGCGCTTAAGGCTGGAGATTGACTGACAGCTGAGTGGGATGACACTATGTCTGCTAACGTTAAAGGAAGACGTTTTTGATAAGACGACGTCAGAACAGTGGTACGGCGCGGACAATCAGATATGAGGTGACCGCTTTCGTTACAGAGAAAACATGTTCCTTCTTGCCCTGCGTACGTAACATGGTTTTTTGTAACCACAAACAGTCCACAGTCCGGTTACCATTATAAGACTGGAAGCGATGTTGTGCTAACCATCGTTCCCATCGGATATGCCGTAGGACTCCAAACGGAAGCAACGCTGTTTTAAGAAGTGAATCGTTCACTTCAGGAGGAAGGTTATAATTCTAACCGGAGTATGCTCGAGTGCCGCATTTTCAAGGAGGACTTGATCAACGGAACGATCGCGATGTGTAAACAACACTTCAGAACCAACCCGGGAGAGAAGTCGTTCTACTTGAACAGGATCATAAAACTTAACAAAGAATGCATACAAATCAGAGTCAAAGTAAGCAGTATCTACGTGATCAGGTGTAACACGGATAGCATCAGCCAACCAATGGTGAATTTCTAAGGAGCCGGTTTGAACACGACTCATGCGCTTATCAAAACTGAAACAAACACTAGCTCGACGAGGAACAGATTTAGGAGGTCGAGCAGACACCATGGCGCGGGCAGAAAACACCGCCGCCAAGAGGAAAACGACAACAAACGCCGTTACGCAACTACAATGTGACTCCGGCCGATAGGCCAACAAGTCTGAGTAGCTTCGACACAAGCGGCGCAGCGGCACATGCGGAAGTTAGCGACAAACTGCTCGCTCGACGCACAAGGTGACTGTGCATTTTTTAATAAATGGTTCAAATGGCTCTGAGCACTATGGGACTCAACATCTGAGGTCATCAGTCCCCTAGAACCCAGAACTACTTAAACCTAACTAACCTAAGGACATCAAACACATCCATGCCCGAGGCAGGATTCGAACCTGCAACCTTAGCAGTCGCGCGGTTCCGGACTGAAGCCCCTAGAACCGCTCGGCCACCGCTACCGGCAAGCTATCGATGCACGACTCACGAACAGTTCTCGCAGCTTTACGTGCGCAAATATCTCAACTCCTACCTTCCAAGTTTAGCACATGCCTGCGAAAGGCAAAGGGCCCTAGATCGAGTCTCACTGAGGCACAAAGTACAGTATTAATCAGCCAGGAAGTTTCGTTCCAGTGCCCACTCTGCTTCAGAGTGAAAATGTCATTCTGGGTCGCTGATAAAATTAATTAAAAGAAAGGAAAGAAAAAAATTAAATAAAGACGCCATGGATGTTTCATTACACGTTGACTGTAAATTCTGGTGAGTGTCTGCAGTCGTTTATTTCTCTCCTCAGCTGATTACACTTGCCCTCAATTTACAAAAGAGGCTCTAGGTGCGCAGTCCGGAGCCGTGCGACTGCTACGGTCGCAGGTTCGAATCCTGCCTCGGGCATGGATGTGTGTGATGTCCTTAGGTTAGTTAGGTTTAAGTAGTTCTAAGTTCTAGGGGTTCAAATGGTTCAAGTGGCACTGAGCACTATGCGACTTAACTTCTGAGGTCATCAGTCGCCTAGAACGTAGAACTATTTAAACCGAACTAACCTAAGAACATCACACACATCCACGCCTAGAACTACTTAAACCTAACTAGCCTAAGGACATCACACACATCCATGCACGAGGCAGGATTCGAACCTGCGACCGTAGCGGTCGCTCGGTTCCAGACTGTAACACCTAGAACCGCACGGCCACTAAGGCCGGCGAACTTCTTTTCCTCTGTCCTTTTCAGCACTAACTACATCTGACTGAAATCTGACTTGTAACAGCTGCTTCTTTTCCCTCCTTGCGCTGCATTCCATATTCCACTTGAGTGGCACTTGCTTTGCTACGTTATCACATTTCAGAAGCGCTGAAATGAGCATATAAACACCTGGAGTTCCAAGAGAAGAGCGCTAACTTGCTCTGAGTGAAGAGTCAAATTAATGTTTTGTAACGGCCTCCGTGGCGACGAGGCGCAGTACCACATTTACATAACGGATTTCTAGTTCTGTGTTTTGAATGGGATTATCATAGAAACGTTCATTACCTGCGAAACTCGCAGCGCTCGGGACTTTGTCCACGAACTGGTCGATACTAACCTCGCAGCAAAGTTATGGAGTACGAGCTAGAAATGTAAATGGAGGTAAGCGCAGTGAGGCCGTGGAGGTACGCCCCAGCTTCTTTCGTAGCACATTCTTGACCTCCCCTCCCTCCCACCCCCTACCGCTCCCCTGGCGTCAAACCCTCGCCCCCCCCCCATTCCTGACCTCCCCTGGCTGGCGTCAAACCTCCCTTCCCCCCCCCCCCCCATCCCCCTGAGGGAGCGAGTAATTCGCGTGCGCGCTGCCCCCAGTGTTGCCCTGCGGTTTCCTCCCGCTGCTAACGCGAGTAATGAGCTGGAAACGGCCAGGGAGCGAAATCAGCCAACAAGCCAGCCCTCTTCTTAGCGGCCATTGTTCTCCGGAATAAAAACCAATGGCACGCCTGGTGGTGCGCACTTTTCTTTGAGGGGTAACGTCTCAATTTCACGGGTGAGGCCTCAGAATGAAAAATACAAAGAGGTCTCGAGACAATAGCTGCCCTCCTGTTCGATATAATAGCCGTTTGAGCCGGCACGCCTGCGAGGTGTATTTGAATACGAACTAGCCTTCCAAGTTCTCAAATTAATCAAACACGCTAATAATCTTTTTTAAATTATGTGGAATAACTTTTCCGAAAGCATGTACATGATAATCTACATATACATTTACATCTACATGACTACTTTGCAATTCACATTTAAGTGCTTGGCACAGGGTTCATCGAACCACAATCATACTATCTCTCGACCATTCCACTCCCGAACAGCGAGCGGGAAACAGAAAGCTTTTAAATTTACATAACAGAAAGTATTACAGGAATTATTTCTATTAATTTCATTAGAAAGTCCCTCAATCTTTTGGAAAACGCGAAGGTGGAAAAAGAAAATATATACACAACACTACTCGAAGCCTATAAAGATTTAACTGCTGTTCCGTTACGTGTTGCCTCCACTCACTACGCTGTGTTGTAGTTTTGTTGTAAATTACTTCGTATTTCATCTTATAGTACTCTATGGGCTTTAATCGCCGTAATGTTATTCAATAATTTACACTAAATTATAACAAATCCTAATAAAAATGACACGGATCTTCGCCGGCCGCTGTGGCCGAGCTGTTCCAGGCGCTTTGGTCCGGAACGGCGCAGCTGCTGCGGTCGCAGGTTCGATTCCTTCCTCGGCCATGAATGTGTGTGATGTCCTTAGGTTAGTTAGGTTTCACTAGTCCTAAGTCTAGGGGACTGATGACCTCAGATGTTCAGAGTGTCATTGCCTTAAAACGGCTTACTCTGACAACGCGCGAGTTATTTCGCGATAACAACTAAATACGAAAATTCTTTAAACCATATGACGTTTGTCGTCGTTTTGCTATAACAAATCGTACCAGTAACGATTCATTCTCGAGAAATTCAATGCACTGGTTCTTATAAACAGCATATATTCGTGAAGTGTAAAGTATAACATAAATCTCATCGAATGTGAGGCTATAATGAACACGACAAATGCAGTATGGTGCCTTATTTTCTGCGGCCCTCAAGCTTTCTGCTTGTGACGCAGGGAGCGTTCTTGCTTCCTATTGGCTCTACTTTACGTGGCGTGTTGCCGAAAGATCGAAGAACTTACGTTGTGTTTCACGTGAAGATATGGATCCTCAAAGTGAAATAGCAGGATGTGACGTCACAAAAGTTGTAGAGCGCTGCGTCAGCATTATCTAACTCGTCCCGTGAGCTGACAGCTTTACGCGCTATACGTTACATTTGGTTGTGTTCAGAAAACTGTTGGTGAAACATTAGTGGCCAAGGGGTATCATCTGTATTCGGTTCAAGGAAGAATATTTCACTCTACGGCGGAGTAGTTTTGGGATGCCCTGGCAGATTATAAAAGCATGCCGGAGCGCGACTCGAACCTACAACTTCGGCTTTCACAGGCAATGCTCTTACCAAGTGAGCTACGCAGTCCAGGCTCACGAATTGCTCTCTCACTACACACAATAACTGTTGTGATGTCGTTCCGAAATCCTGTATTTGAACTTAGAATATGTTCTAGGATCATTTGACAGTCTCGCGTGGAGAAACTAATTTGTTGGTGTGGCCATTTACGGCACAAAGTATATAAGTTTAGGTTATAAATTTATGAGCTGCAGCAATAATAAAGCGTCTGAATTTATACGTTTTGCGCGTTTCTTCCACCCTAGTTACTCCGATAGGCCATAAAAAAGATAAGTCTTCGTAAAAAATCATTTCTTACTACAAGCCACGTATACCTATGGTTGCTTTCCCTACATAATCTCCATGATGACTGAGGCACTTGTAACTTTGGATAAGTTTGCCAAAGCTGTCTTCACAAAATGTTGTCGCCTATGAATTATAACCGAAGATAAGACCTGTAATTCGTTTCCTGGAAACAGTACGGAACAGTGCAGCAAAAATTCATCGAACAATGAGCGGAGAGTCGTTGAGAACAAAAGAAGAGATGTACTGACTTGTGAAAGTCTACTGATCCGTGGCAACGTCCATCCAGTGTTGTTGTAACCCAATGGCTTCTTAAGAAATTGAAGTGGGACGTTTTCCATCACCCACCATACGATTGCGACCTAGTGCCGAGTGACTTCCATCTTTCCCCTGAGCTGAAGAAGTGGCTAGAGGGCAGCGCTTCCAAACTAACGAAGAGCTTCAATACATCAAGACTCATTTACATACATTGGCGGCAACTTTTTGTGAAGGGAGTAGCTGAAAGCTCGTCCACAGTTACGTCAAAAGAACCAGTCTTTACGGTAACTATGTCAAAAGTAACTATGACGTACTTAAATTTTACCAACAAAATAATTTTTACATACTTGTCTGTTATTTATGACCTGCTTGAGGCTGAAATAACAAGACACACTAATTCTCTAAATTACAGACCCATACGATTGACATCGATTTGTAGTAAGACTGTGGAACATACGCTGTGTTTCTACATTTTAAAATATCACGAAGATAACGATGTGCTGACACATAAACAGCACAGCTTCAGAAAATATCATTTTGTGAGTCACAACTGGCTCTTCATTCCATGAAGGAATTAATGCTATCACCAGGAATCTAGAGTTGATTTCATATTTCTAGATTCCCAGAAGGCATTTAGCACCGTTCCTGACAAGCGGCTTCTACTGGAATTGCGTGTCTATGGGGTATCGTCTGAGTTGTGCGACTGGATTCATGATTTCGTATCAGAAAGGTTACAATCCGTAATAACTGAAGGGAATTGGTGGCTGGCGTCCCGAAAGGAACCTGTTCTTAATCTACATAAACAATTTAGGAGACAGTCTGAGCAGCCCTCTTCGATTTCTTGCAAGTAATACTGACATTTAGCGTCTAGCATAGTCATCAGAAGATCAAAATCATTTGCAAATGACTTAAACTAGGTACTACGTGGTGCGCAAAGTGGCAATTGGCCCTAAACATTAAAAACTGTGAGGGCTCCGTTTTCTTGTCAGAACTCTTGAGAGACGCAGCAGATCTGCTAAAGAGACTGCCTAAACTACGTCTGTCCCTCATAATCCGCGCGGAATCGGTCCTTGGCGGTTACTATTGAGAAAGGACATCGATAAAGTTCTACAAGTGCAGTTCGTTTTGTATTATGGTGCAATAGGAGAGGGAATGTCGCGGATATGATAAGGGAATTGTGATGACAGTCATCAAAACAAAGGCGTTTGTCATTGTGATGAGATTGTTTTCACGTAATTACAATCACTAACTTTTCCCTCGAAACAAAAAAGCATTTAGTTGACTCTTATCTACATACATAGGAATGATCATAGTAATCAAATAAGAGAAATCGGAGCTCACATAGCAAGATCTAAGCCATCACTTTCTCTCGTACTATTGGAGACTGAGAAAGATGAGAAATAGTCAAACTCTGACTCTGCAAGGGTGTCCTGAAAATTAATGCCTCGGAATTTTTTACCTGAATACTTTTAGAGATTCCGAAATAAAACGAACTTCGTTGACTTTCTTCATCTTTATTGCGACACCTTGGGTTCATTGATATCAATCTTCCTCCGTACAATCATGAACTGACCCAACGGATTTTCATCTGTTTACAGAACGTAAAGAACACGTTCGCGGACTTCGGTTTGATAGTTATGTAGTGGCGGAAGCAAAGCTGGGCTATAGCTTCGTCAACTAATTGAAACATTCTACAGTACGGTATTAATAAACCAGTCTCTCATTGGAAGGAATGTGTTCGTCACCAGGGTGACCACGCTGCGAAATAAACGTGCAGATGTGAAGAATTAAGCTGTACAAGGGGCGTTCAATAAGTAACGCAAGACATTTTTTCTCAGCCAATTTCGGTTGAGAAAATTCGAATTTAATTTTGACATCATGGAATGATACCGCTTCAGCTTCCATAGTTTCAAGAATTTTCAGTAGGTTGTGGAGCGATGCGTAGTCCTCAAAATGGCGTCTGTAACGAAATGCATTCTGAGCAAGAGCTGTAATTGAGATTCTTTTGGTGAAAGACCAGAGCATCGTAAATATTCAGAGGCGCTTGCAGAATGTCTACGGAGACCTGACAGTGAACACAAGCACGGTGAGTCGTCGGGCGAGGCGTCTCTCATCATCGAAACAAGGTTGTCCAAACCTGTCAGATCTCCGGCGTTCTAATGAGCCGCACACAGCTGTGACTCCTGCAATGTTGGAACGTGCGGACACTCCCATTGGATGAGATCTACAGATTACAATCAAACACCTCGCTGCGCAGGTGGACGTCTCTGTTCATAGTGCTCACACACGCGCCCACGAGTTGGGGTACTCAGACGTCTGTGCCTGCTGGTGTTCTCAATCCCTAACACAAGACCATAAAGGGCAACGACTATCTGCCCGCAATTACTTGCGCATTACGAGTCTGATCGTGATAATTTTTTCGTCGTACATTGTCAAAGGCGATAAAACATCATTTCGAACCGGTAACAAAACGGCATTCCGTAGGGTGATGCTATACCATCTCTCCCCCAAAGAGAAAGTTCAAACCTGCACCCTTAGACGATGAAATCATGGCTACGGTTATCTGGAACTGTGAAGGGATTATTCTGTTTGATATCCTCCCTCATGGTGCAGTGATCAACTTTGAAATTTTTTGTGCTACCCTCAGGAAACTGAAGAAACGACTGCAGCCTTTTAGCCGCATCAAAAAATACAATCGGAATTCTCCTTCTCCAAGACAATGTTATTCCTCACACAAGTCTGCCAGTCCGAGAGGACTTCCCAAAAGCCGACTGGGGTGGCCGAGCGGTTCTAGGCGCTTCAGTCTTGAACCGCGCGACCGCTATGGTTGCAGGTTCGAATCCTGCCTCGCGCATGGATGTGTGTGGTGTCCTTAGATTAGTTGGGTTTAATTAGTTCTAGGGGACTGATGGCCTCAGATGTTAAGTTCCATAGTGCTCTGAGCCATTTGAAACATTTGAACTTCCCAAAGCTTTATTGGATGGTTCTTCCGCATCCACCCGACAGCAGGAATCTCGCAGCTTCCGATTTCCATCTGTTTGATATGATGGGGGATGCATTCGGCCGGAAGCAGTACGTGGATGATTAGGAACTTTTTGATGGAGAAGGATGATGGGTCAGGAGTGAACCAGTAGAGTGGTACCCCGCGAGCGTAAAGGGGTCCATAGTAAAGGGGGGAGGGGGCAACTAAGGCCGTCACATTGAACGAAAGTTATGTCTAAAAATAAAATTTTGTAGTCAAAAGAATGGGGAATAATATGGTGTAATGGAATCCAGAATGAAACTAGTCTCGATTCAGAAAAAAAATTTGTTGCCTGACTTATTGAACGCCCCTCAAAGATTGTTAATAACGTTTGTTTTACTTAAAAAGCTTTCAAATTTTTTTCAACGTAATGTTTCAGGACGTCCTCGTATGAACCCCCGCCCCCCCTCCGCCAAGGAGTTCAGTGTGAATTGCAGACCCGTAATGTGGATGTAGGTGTAAACTTAGATAATCATGACCAACATCCGCTTCGTAATGTAATAAAATAAAATAATGGCCGTGACTTATACAAAAAAGAAACACACATTAATTCAATGTCTCAGCATAAAAGGAAAATAACTAATGTAGGAATATTATTAACAGTGTAATATGTTGTTTAATTGAGCCCGACGTGTATAAGCACTCAGTAAACTAGCTCACTTCTCAGGGCAGTTTCGTAATCGTCGATAGTTGATTGTCCTTTTCTTATTTATCCAACACTAGGCTCGTGAGAAGCCGTGTGCTTATTGCACCAGAGATTATTTGCCAAGTCAGTTCGGCGTACACTACTGTAGTACGTAACTTAATATCGTGGTTTCGTCTCGATTCCCCAATATAAGAAAACAAGGGTAGCATCTACAAATGAAATCCTATAATGGAACTGGAATCCTGTGACCAGACGTTTTCTGCCTGGGATGTTATCTCGTTATATAAAGAAAATCTGTAGATAAAATTGTTAAATTATTAGTAGCTGCCTCCGGTCTCGTGGGATCTGAAATAAATTTAATTGTCCTAACAGACGGCACGTCTCGTAGATGAGCTAAGAGAAAACTGTTAAAGAATTTTCTAAGATGGCGCCTAACAATGAAAATTCTTTGTTAAGGCCCATATCTACTTAAGACTGTCTAGGTATCAGACGATCAATTAATTGACCACATACACAAATACTTTTGACGAAATAACAATTATATTTTTCGGGTTTTAAGTACAACTTACATTATCAGCTGGTACAGCAAGATGAGCTTTACACAAGAACGTCCTCTTAAGTCCAAATCCAAGAAGGTAAGATAAGCGAATGACAAAGGAAAGATTCATCTACATCTACATGATTACTCTGCAATTCACATTTAAGTGCTTGACAGAGGGTTCATCGAACCACAATCATAGCATTTTTCTACCATTCCACAGCGCGCGGGAAAAAAGAACCCCTAAACCTTTCTGTTCGAGCTCTGATTTCTCTTATTTTATTTTGATGATCATTCCTACCTATGTAGGTTGAGCTCAACAAAATATTTTCGCATTCAGAAGAGAAAGTTGGTGACTGAAATTTCGTAAATAGATCTCGCCGCGACGAAAAACGTCTTTGCTTTAATGACTTCCATCCCAACTCGCGGATCATATCTGCCAAACTCTCTCCCCTATTACGTGATAATACAAAACGAGCTGCCCTTTTTAGCACCCTTTCGATGTCCTCCGTCAATCCCACCTGGTAAAGATCCACACCGCGCAGCAATATTCTAACAGAGAACGAACGAGTGTAGTGTAAGCTGTCTCTTTAGTGGACTTGTTGCATCTTCTAAGTGTCCTGCCAATGAAACGCAACCTTTGGCTCGCCTTCCCCACAATATTATCTATTTGGTCTTTCCAACTGAAGTTGTTCCTAATTTTAACACCCAGGTACTTAGTTGAATTGACAGCCTTGAGAATTGTACTATTTATCGACTAATCGAATTCCAACGGATTTCTTTTGGAACTCATGTGGATCACACTTCTCGTTATTTAGCGTCAACTGCCACCTGCCACACCATACAGCAATATTTTCTAAATCGCTTTGCAACTGATACTGGTCTTCGGATGACCTTACTAGACGGTAAATTACAGCATCATCTGCGAACAACCTAAGAGAACTGCTCAGATTGTCACCCAGGTCATTTATATAGATCAGGAACAGCCGAGGTCCCAGGACGCTTCCCTGGGGAACACCTGATATCACTTCAATTTCACTCGATGATTTGCCGTCTATTACAACGGACTGCGACCTTCCTGACAGGAAATCAAGAATCAAGTCGCACAACTAAGACGATACCCCATAGGCCCGCAGCTTGATTAGAAGTCGCTTGTGAGGAACGGTGTCAAAAGCTTTCCGTAAATCTAGAAATACGGAATCAACTTGAGATACTTGTTGCGTAAATATTTTGTTGAGCCCAACTTCATGCATAGAAGCGCGAGACTCCATGGAATAACATGTCCTCTTCCTCTTTGGCGTACTTGTAGATTATTTATGAAATCTATCGTAATTTTTAGTTTACATTGTTTTTTTTTTTAACCCAAGTCCTCCCAGGAGAAACAGTACAGTTTTTCACCGGGGACTTGAGCTGGCGGCTGTATCGCTGGTAAAGGACGAGCTGCAGTGCAGAGACGGTGCACTAGTCTACCTCCACACGCACTGCGTGTGTGCGGGCGGGCGCGAGGTGGCTGCGGCGGCGCCCGCTCTGCGAGTATCGATTCCCGGCGGAGAGCAGACCGGAGCGATTCCCAAGTTGCAGGCGGCAGGCAGCGCCCTAAGTCAAATTTGATGGCCCGGCGCTGCACGGCGCGGCGCGGCGGAGGCGTTCTCCTCGCCTCGGAAGTAAACCGGGAGCGCTCACCATTTGTCAGCAGCCGTCACAGTCATACTCCACAAAGCCTCCAGCCGGCCGGCACATTGAGGGCCGCCGGCGCAGCCCGCGCCTTCTTGCCCCCGGGGCCTGCCGGCTACAGGCGAGCGCAGCCAGTAATTAATAACCAAACAATGCCGCCTCGCCACAAAGCCCGGCCTCTTGAGCTGTCTGCCGTATCGACATCCGTCTTACGGCCTGACGGGCACATCTTCGCCCTCGCAGCTGCCTCTCCCGAGGTGTCAGCGTAAACTGTAGGAAGAACAGCTCGACACCGAGAGATTCCATGGGCAGGGCGCCCACTGGGGTGTCGTTGCAAGTGTTCTGGTGGGTGGCGTCGTACAAGACTTGAAACTTCAGACGGTACAAATACATTTCAATGGAGCGAGCGGCGCCTACCGGCCTGCTGCGATGTAACTCAATCGTAAGGCACACAATGACAGGTCGCACAAGAAGTGTGGCCTGGGAAATTACACTACTGGCCATTAAAATTGCTACACCACGAAGATGACGTGCTACAGACGCTAAATTTAACCGACAGGAAGAAGATGCTGTGATGTGCAAATGATTAGCTTTTGAGAGCATTCACACGACGTTGGCGCCGGTGGCGATACCTACAACTTGCTGACATAACGAAAGTTTCCAACCGATTTCTCATACACAAACAGCAGTTGACCGACGTTGCCTGGTGAAACATTGTTGTGTGGCCTCGTGTACGGAGGAGAAATGCGTACCATCACGTTTCCGACTTTGATAAAGGTCGGATTATAGCCTATCACCATTGTGGTTTATCGTATCGCGACACTGCTTCTCGCGTTGGTTGAGATCCAATGACTGTTAGGAGAATATGGAATTAATGGGTACAGGAGGGTAATACGGAACGCCGTGCTGGATCCCAACGGCCTCGAATCACTAGCAGTCGAGATGACAGGTATATTATCCGCATGGCTGTAACGGATCGAGCAACCAAGTCTCGATCCCTGAGTCAACAGATGGGGACGTTTGCAAGACAACAACCATCTGCACGAACAGTTCGACGACCTTTGCAGCAGCACGGACTATCAGCTCGGAGACCGTGGATGCGGTTACCCTTGACGATGTATCACAGACAGGACCGCCAGCGATGGTGTACTCAACGACGAACCTGGGTGCACGAATGGCAAAATGTCATTTATTTGGACGAATCCAGGTTCTGTTACAGCATCATGATGGTCGCATCCGTGTTTGGCGTCATCGCGATGAACGCACATTGGAAGCCTGTATTCGTCATCGCCGTACTGGCGTATCGCCCGGCGTGATGGTATGAGGTGCCATTGGTTACACGTCTCGGTCACCTCTTGTTCACACTGACGGCACTTTGAACAGCGGACATTACATTTCAGATGTGTTACAACCCGTGGCTCTACCCTTTATTCGATCCCTGCGAAACCCTACATTTCCGCAGGATAATGCACGACCGCATCTTGCAGGTCCTGTACGGGCCTTTCTGGATACAGAAAATGTTCACTGCTGCCCTGGCCAGCACATTCTCCAGATCTCTCACCAATTGAAAACGTCTGGTCGTTGGTGGCCGAGCAACTGGCTCGAACCAATACGCCAGTCACTACTGTTGATGAACTGTGATACAGTGTTGAAGCTGCATGGGCAGCTGTACCTGTACACGTCATCCAAACTCTGTTTGAATTAATGTCCTGGCGTATCAAGTCCGTTATTACGGCCAGATGTAGTTGTTCTCGGTACTGATTTCTCAGGATCTATGCACCCAAATTGTGTGAAAATGTAATCACATGTCACTTCCAGTATAATATATTTGTCCAATGAATACCCGTTTATCATCTGCGTTTCTTCTTGGTTTAGCAATTTTAATGGCTAGTAGTGTACATCACTACTAGACAAATGCTGCATGCTCCACTTATGCTACCCGTCCACCCCTCCCCTCTGTTCTAGCAATAGTTTACGGAAGTTTCAGTTTTGCTTATGCTACTGCTCCGTAGTCAGAAAAATGAGGGAGAGCATGAGCTGAATATTTATTTTGTTGGTAAATTGGAGAAATACGGCTATATTTAAGATCAAAACTGCGCTGAATACAGTAATAGGAGTGCTCATGGTTAAAAGTAGGGGAGGTCTGCAGGTGAAAATCAGAGACACGTACAGTAAATGAATATCGTTTATTTGTGTGAGTGACAGAAAATACAGTACTAAACGCAAATACATAACATGTTGAAATGTGGTCTCTGTTCTGTCCGATACAACAGACACCGCTGATGGTACAGCGGCTGTAAAGAAACAATATTACTAGAAACAGGACTTCAACAGCATAGGGGCAGTGAAATAAATCAGTTGTGCTAGTCTGGGACTCGAACTCAGATGCTCCGCTTCTCTGCAACGGCTGCTACATCCTCTTTTTTGCATAGTGTCAGTGCCTCACTCTCCCGGCTACCTAGATCCGACTGTATTCTGTCATGAGGCCGAGTGCTTCCCAGTCCAGTACTTTCACCAAGGAAAATTCACTGGCAGTTCTCACAATCGAACATTGATCCTCCACATGGCAGTTAGCTAAAGTGACTACGTCTTTCTTAATGTCCGAATACCCAGGGGGGGGGGGGGGGGGGGAAGGTTGTTCGGGGCCAAAGTGAGCAGGGGTTGTAGCCCGAAGCCTGGCCGCAGTGTCCCATTCTTCTATGAAGTTAGAGGGGCGGGGGGGGGGGGGGGGGGGGGGGGGGTTGGTGTACGACCCAAAAGGGCCAAAATGTAGTAAAACGTCTCTTTTTTTTTGTACCATCACCGACGTAGACAGTAAGTTGATGCAATGGGATACCTAATAAGACCGAGGGGAAGGTAAACCAAAGCCAGTCCTCGTCGGCTACCAAACAGGAAGAAAAACAAAAGGGCTCCTCTCGTTACTACGTGAGGACGCTCCATGGTGCTACTCGCTGCGGGATTAACAATGCATGTCTGCTCATAACAATATGTTCGGCGTCGGTAGTTCAATCCTAACAAAAAGGTTCGTGGTTCAACTTTTTCCGTCATGAATAATCCAGCTGCAATGTGCGTTACGGAACGCACTCCAGAGAAAATTTGAGGAACATTACTGGTACTTGGGACTCCGTACGATCGCACAGTGTCGTTCGTTTAAGTAGCGCCAAAGCTCGAAGGCTGTCTTCTCACCACCACTGAACAAATAGCGAACGGGTGGCCGCATATCTACGTCGCAGAGTTCCTTGCTGCTCTCAGAAAATACACCTCGTCCAAGAAGAGGAGCATCTGTGAATTATCTGCTCAAGAGTCACGTGTATGAGGAAAGCCAACATATGGAGCAACAAATGCCAAGCATCCTTTGCCAATCCACAGACAAGGCGATGGTTGTATGTGTCCATCAACCCACAAGTGACACACAATGGAGAGTCCAAGAGATGAATTCAACGTAGGAAAGACTGGCACATCCCATTACTTATTATGTACAAAGCGGGTTGTACGTCCATATCAAGAGGGGCGGCGATCACTGCCTGCCACACAGCACCCCACTCTATATTGAGGTATTTCCTTTCGGTCACTTTCTGTGCTCTACTCAATTGCAGGATTGTGTATATCGCCCTCACTGATGTCAAATGTGTGGCAATAGTGCTATGCAGATGCAGATGTAACTTAGAAGAAAAGCACTGGGATGTTCTATAACTGCAAGGGAGAAAGAGAGAGAGAGAGACCGAGAGGGAGAGATATTGACGCTAAGGCTTCCAACAGCAGACTTGTAAGATATGTTGGACAATGTCGTCACATCTTCATCTCAGGGCTTACAAGAGAGCCTTCACTAAGTCTTGAACATGAAAAAGAATCAAGCTTCATGTGACCCTCAGGAGGGTGAAGGACTCATAGCGGGTCTTACGCAGCATGCACATACTAACAAAGGATCCCAAAGCTGCCAGCATGCTGTGGTCCAGATATGGCAGAATCAGAAGCATCTGTACAACATCTGGCATGTGAGACGCCAAATAGACATTGGCATATCGCGTCTGTTGCAGGATGTCTAGAGTCTTAAGGCAGTCATCAGTTAGCCCTGCTATGATCTGGTTTGATAGATACCTGCAGTTGAGGGCTATCGAGTGCTGCAGGTCAGTTGTGAAGGCAATGCACAAGCAACATATCGTGTCACTTACTCACAGGGGGTGAAGCACCTATTGGGGAACTCCTTATCCATAGACAGAGCAAACGATTTCTGGATATTGAGACTCCTGCCTAATGCTGTGCTGTAGGTCTCCACCCACGCCAACGTCGTGCAAACGTCATCGCCGCCATGAAGGAGGAGTACCAAATCGTCGGTATAGGAAGTGCAGTAAAAAGTCTGCCCGCCAAGATTCATCACCACTAGGTATTGTCAGAGGCCACAGAGCAGTGGTTCCAATGTGAAGGCATCTATTATCACTGAGAAACGAAAGCTCTCTCTCACCGAGCGTTGACGCAGATCGGCGGTGTGAGACAGCCATTGTACAACACCCTAGACGTCGCCACAGCGGGAAGACACATCACTACCTCTACGATGATTTCCTGGAACCCCACACGTCATGGTATTGCCATCAAAAAGGCGTGGTCAATCCGGTCAAAGGCCTGGCTGAAGTTGGGGAGGCCAGGACTCCAGGTATTTGGCGAGTCTTGCCAAGCACAATTCGCATCCGTAAATATGATGGATTGATCACGACGCTGACCCAATACAGACGGGACACAGATGTTGATGAGTCTGACTCCTTGGCTAGTAAGAGCCATACCTCTGGCGTCAGGGAACTACTCGATGTCTTCAGCAAGTATACTTTTGCAGAGGAGGACCGCCACTCTGCAACCTGCAGTAGGCACATGTGAGACACAAGTCGTGTAGCCAAATGGCCCTGTGAAATCTTCGGCATAAGTCTTCTGAAAGAGGGCACTGTGTCCTGGAGCAGTAAGTCCGATCACTCATTCCCTGCAGTACGTTGTTCCGCACAGCATTTGGGGGCAGCCAGGAACGGCCTCATCAAAGTAGCCAATGTTGCCACAATCACTGTGATGGGACAGTACTGGACAGACCTGACAGGGCAGCACCACACTTGGAAAGCCCATATCGATGATGTTTCGTTGAATGGTCCGCACGCTGACACTTGTTGATGGCCCAGCATTGAAATCTGCAGTGATCTGAGAAAGTTTTGCACTTCTGTCACCTTGAACGATTCTCTTCAATCGTTGTTGGTCCCGTTCTGGCCGCAGCGCTGTCGGTGATTTGATGTTCTACCTGGTTCCTGATATTCACGGTACATTCGTCAAATGGTACGGGAAAATCCCCACTTCGTCGCTACCTCGGAGATACTGTATTCCACCGCTCGCGCGCCGACTATAACACCACGTTCAGACACATCTAACAAATGCGCCCGACACTTGTTTTCTTATATAGGCTTTGCCGACCGCAGCGCCGTATTCTGCCTGTTTACATATCTCTGTATTTGAATACGCATGCCTATACCAGTTTCTTTGGCACTTCAGTGTATATCAGGCCATGGTGGACTAACGAGTACTTTTGTGCGTCCATCAAGTCTTGTACTGCCTGCTGATGATTGTCGCCTGAATTTTAAACTGCGGCACGTTAGAGAATTTTACCTTGCTGTGACCCATTTGGGTGCCGATGTACTGCGGCGGCCAGTACTTACCACCAGGTCTTTGCTCGCCCGCTGTAAGCGGGTGGTTTGTCCTGTTACCATGGAACTATTGTCACCGCGATCTCCTGGAAGACAGTGTGGAACATTGATAATCTCCCGGTTCATTCTATAGCAGTGGCCCCTTTTTGGTATACTGTCGAAAATAATTCGATCCCAACTAATGTCCTTGTCATCGGATTGGAGTCAGTGACACGGCCAAATGTAGTAAATGTGTTATCGTAGATGTGAATGAACATCGATTTACCTGCTGTGGACATTTGATGAACTGTTTCTGGCTATGGGAACAGATGGCTTACCTTGCGAGACCTGTTGACACGCCTGCAGCTATGAACTGCAAGTTTTTTTTACCGAGAACGAAAAACAATACAATAATGTGTCTGACGGTCATTCTGTACACTTTGTGGTTGCTGGTGATGGGATGGGAGAGATGATCATTGGCCTTTCGCCAGTACATTCATTCTGCATACTGATGGAGTTGGCAATTGCCCCGCTCTCAGGACTGCTTTGCCAATATGCTCACCGTTGCGTTTTACCGACAGGGGATTGGCTTTGATCGGGTACGGGTGCTGGAGGCTTGTGATGCCATGATCTGTTACACAACTACATAAACCTACTCACATGAGAGGCGACTCGACTTACAGTACTGGCCGACGGGTAGTCGAAGCGTAAAAAAGAGGTGCAGAGAACGTCCACAATCCGAAAAAAGCGGTAAAGCTCATGCCAGGGAATCGAGAGAGTGAACAGAAAAATAGTTATGCACACACGTCCACGTGGAGAGATTAGAAAAAAAATAACAGCGGATAGGTGACAGGACTGCGTCTGTCGAGGTCCCTCGCTCAGTCCCGGATAAGGATGGAGATTTTTCCCTGTTCCAGTTCTTTCATAATGACCTCAGATCCGCGTAGGCTGCTGTGAGATTAGTACTGAGGCCCTTTCCAGGCGGTAAAAGGCGTCCGGATTGATTTACCCTACATACATCCGGAGCAACAGCCCAGTCAAGGACTTGCGATATAGATTTAGACTTTCATAATACTGTGCTATGTATTTAAGATACATAAGACAGGTATGATGCCGTTATGATTCAAGAAGGACGCAAAAGACCCAATAGCAAAAAAGACATATACCTACAGAAGTGGGTATTATCGAATCATCAGGATTATAAGACATATTTGCTAAATATTAACACAAATTACCTGCAGAAGGATGGAACGACTGGTACAAGACGACTAAAGAAAGATCGATTTTTATTTTGGAAAAATGTTGGAATATGCGAAGCAGTACCGACCATATAATTTAAAAACTGAGGTGAGAACAAATGGCAGTAGTATTGCCTCCGCAAGATATAAAAGGGCAGTGCATTGGTGGAGCTGTCATTTGCATACAGGTGATTCATGTGGAAAGTTTTCCAACGTGTTTACTGCCGCACGACGCGAAGTAACATACTTTGAACGTGAAATGATAGTTGGAGGTAGACGCATAGGACGTCTCATTTTAGAAAGTCATTTTAGGGAAGTCAATATTCCGAGATCCATAGTGTCAAGAGTGTGCCAGGAGTACCACATTTCAGGCATTCGCAACGACTGAGAGCCACGGCGTTTGCGTACAGTTGCAAGTGCTAACTGATTAGCAACACTGCGTGAAATAAGCAGACGAGCAACGGGAATGCCTTTGCTAACAGCACGATATCGCCTGCAGTTCCTCTCCTGGACTCGTGACCATAACAGTTGGATCCTAGACGACTGGAAAATTGTAGTCTGAACCGATGAGTCCCAACTGCAGTTGGTAAGAGCTGTTGGTAGGGATAGTGTGGCGCAGACCCCACCAAGTCATGGACCCAAGTTGTCAACAAGGCACTGTGCAAGCGTTGCTGGCCCCATAATAGTGCGGGCTGTGTTTACATGGAATGGACCGGATCCTCTGGTCCACCTGAACCTGTCTGGAGACCTTCTGTGCCCATTCATGGGCTTCGTGTTCCCGAACAACTATAAATTTTTATGGATGACAGTGCACCAAGTCATAACATTGTGAACAATTCGAGCGAATGATTGTGCCACCCAGGTCCTCCCGACATGAATCCCATCCAACTTTCAATAGGACGTAATCGAGTAATCAGTTCATGCACGAAATATTGCAGCAAAACAACACATTCGCAATTATGGAAGGCTATAGTGCAGCATATTTCTGCAAGGGACTTCCAACGACCTGTCGAATCCATGCGACGTCAGGTTGGTGCACTACACAGGTCAAAAGGAGGTCCGACACGGTATGGGGAGATTTTCGATTACTTTTGTCACCGCAGTGTATATTATATAGGTTGGATAAAAGGAAAAGCCATAGTTTTAACGTTTGTAGATTTCAAGGTTTTTATTAGAATAAGTTCTTTAAAATTCGAAACTTATGAGGAATTTTTTTAAAAAAAGAGCGAAACTGCAGTACTAAGAGTCGAAGGGCGTGAAAAGAATACGACAGTTGGGAACGGGGTAAGACAGGGTTGAAGACCATCACTCATGATATGCAGTCTGTAATTGGAAGACACAGTAGAGGAATGGAAGAAGAAATTCAGGGAGAGGAAACAAACACTGCAAGGTGTGCTGATGACGTTACAGTTCTGTCAAAGACAGAAAAGGACCCGGAAGATCGTCCTAAGGGAATGAATAGTAGCTTCAAACAAGGTTACAAGATAGACATGAATAAAAGAAACGTGGATGTAATGAAGGGTTATCGAATGAAATAAGGCGATGCTGAGGGAATTATCTAGAGAAATAAAACGCTGAAAGTAACAAATGAGTTCTGATATTGAGTCAGAAAAGCAACTGACGATGGGCGAAGCAAAGCGGACACAAAACGCATGTTTTCAGTAGCACAGTAGCAAGAAACGCTTCGAATATGAATTATAACTTCGAATATAAATTTTAGTGTTGTACAGGCTTTATTGAAATATTTATCTGGTGTGGAAGTTAAACGGAGTCGATGACGTGATTTTGAAATGTGATATTGGACAAGAATGTTAACGATCATAGAATATACAAAAGATCTGTGGAAGATGTACTTAATCGAATCAGGGAGATAAGATTTTTATGGCGTAACTTTATAAAAAGAAGGGCTACGTTGCCAGGACACGTTCTGAGGCATCAAGGGATCACCAGGGAAGCGTGGAGGGTCAAATTCGTAGAGGGAGACCGAGGGATGAATACACTAAGCAAATTGGGAAGGATGTAGGTTGCAGCAGTTACTCGAAGATGAAGAAGCAAGCACAGGATAGAGTAGCATGGAGAGCTGTATCAAACCGGTTTCTTGACCACGACAACAACAACAACATTTTCATGGAACACTGTGAATCAGTTTGAATATTGGTCTTCTGTTATAGTTTTTTGGTCATTGAGAATATTTTCATTTTTATTTGTTGCCTTCTGTATGAAATATTCTTCCTGTAAAGTCACCATTCCCTTTCTTTTGTGTTGTTACGCCATAAAAGTGCAACGTCTGTTTTTATCCCAATGTAATAGTTTTTTATGCTCAGCATATGCAGCGTGGTTATTTTCACTCTTCAGCGCCCTTATGTCTTCTTTGTACCAGATGTTAAAGTTTCTTACCGTTATCTCAATATATTTAGAGTTGCAGCTATTACATCGTAATTCATTACACCTGAAATGCTCCGTTTATCTTGTCTTCTGTTACTGTTTTTAGTTTCTTTAATATTTTGTTATTTTCTTGAAGGATGTATTAATTTTATGTTGTTTGAAGATGTTACTAATTTTGTGTGTGAGCTGGTTGTGGTATGTCATATTATGCTATTTCTTGTTTAGAGCTGTGTTTTCTGGTGTTACTGTTGGTGTATCTGGACTGGTTTTAATTTTTCTGTCTTCTGTCTATTTTCGTTTTAATACTGCCATGTAGTTTTTGTGCTGTGTCGCTGCTGTGTTCATTGTTTTTTGCTGTGTTAATAATCATGTTAAGTTCTTAATAGTTCATTTTGCGTAGAAGTATTCTACATAGCCTGTATACCATATGTCTGATAGCTATAAGCTTTTGAAAATGCGGATGGTTTGATTCGTCAGGAATAATTATGTGTATTGCTGTTTTCTTTCTGAAAATGTTAAAGCTGTGTCTGTTTATAGATTTTATAATTGTGAGGTCGAATTAGTGTATTGTCTCTTCTGTTTCTGTTTCCATGGTAAACTGAATGTTGTGGTAAACGTTATCTATTTGTCTGTGTAAACTACTTATATGTTCTTGTGGCTTCTGTATGAGGGATATGATATCATCTACGTATCTGTACAAGTATATTACATTCTATTTTTTTGTTTCTATTATTTCTGCAAAAATTCTCTTTTCAGCACGGTTCATGAGAATATTTTCTATTATGTATGAGTCTGGGCTTCGCATTGGCACGTTTTTATTTTGTTAATATAATGAATTGTTAAAAAGAAAGTAAGTTTGCTCAGCGATCACTTTTATGATTTCCATAAGTCCTTATGCATCGTTTTTCTTTTTTTTTAATTTCTGTCTTTCTTGTCAGTTGTTCTCTTGTAATGTTAATTGTATCATCAAGTGGGATTCAAATGTACACGACTTTCACGTCAAATAACATTAGCTTTTCATTTGATGGGATATGTGTAGCTTTTATTTTTTTAATTAATTCTAAGGAGTTTTTCATACTTCTATTATTCTCTAGTTTGAAATGTTCTGTTAGGTATCTGTGACCAAACTTTGCAATGTGATATGTGAGGGCACTCTTGAAATTAGTAATGGACCTCATAGAAATTTCATCATATTTATTTTGGGTTGGCTTCCGAGCATTGGTGCTGCTGGATTTTTTTGTAAAAAGTTTTGTTTCTGGTTCTTCTTTATTTCTTCTTTTTTTTTTTTGAGAGCATGGATTCTATATCTTCAGAATGGTTTTCGTTGTCTGGAGTCCAGATAGATTCATAAAACACACACATAGATTCATAAAACACATACCTTACAAAAGTCAAATGTCTTTAGGGTGCTCAGTGTTAAAGTACAAATTAAATGAACGAAGTTTAAGTCCTGCAGGGAGCAAAATTGTGCAAGTCTGGCGTGTAGCAGTTTGAAAGTGAAACAGGAATAAAGTTACAAGTCTACAAGTCTGCCATAACAATAGAGTCCCCATCTCATTCGACAATAAGACAGATCGAAATGGTCTGTTACAGTAGAAGCACAGCTCTAAATACCGTCCAGTGCTAGGATACAGCCAGGCCAGTTTTCGATCAGTTGTCTTGCCGAAGTGAACAGGTCTGAGTATCCCACAGCCTCTAGCGGCATTTGCCTCCTGGTGGACGGTCGTAGCATGGCCATCTGTCTTCTGGAAAGTTGTCCCCTCTGTGTTGGGCATTTTTGAAACACTGCTGTGATATTGGTTGCCAACATTTCAAGTGTTAAGCCTCAATACAGCAGAACCGTTGGGTGAGTAGAAGATTTCTATTTTTTATTTCGAAACTGATATCAGTAAAATGCTCAGTTCTCTGAAGTGGTCAGAAAGCGAAATACGTCATGGTGTTCCTTGTTGCAATATCTTTTTAGAAAGCATTGAATCCATACTAAAGATGTTGTAGTATGAGCAGAACATATGTCGTTCATAGATTCCCATTGTTTAAAAACGCAGCTCAGCCAAGTGCACTGAACTAGTCACTGTAAGGTAGCTCATTGTAAACTGTTTCACTTTTTTCTCTACGAAGGTGATGCTTACGAAGTATTTTGCGTCTTCTACCCAGGAAGCACACTTCGTATAGGACACATTACGTAGGGTAACTTTGTAGTCCATGAAACATTTTTAAAAAACAATACTAATATATAGCAGACGACAATGTAAAAAGCGATGCAGTATGTGACAGACAAATTATCAATTTTGTTCTATATTTATAAACGAGTAGTCCATTTCCGGTCACATCTGACCCAGAAAATCAGGAGTGATGGTATGAAAAACTGCTGCATTGCAATCTCGTAAGTCGTCGAGGTGTTCTGTGACAAACGTGGAACATGAAGGCCATCATTGTTGTCAATCCACAAGAAAATATGCAAAGGTAACAAGTCCAGCATTCGAGCAGAGCCCGGTCAGAGGCCACAAGAGGGCACAACTGTGGAAATCTGGAGGGGCGTCACTCTAGTGACAGATGGAATCCCTGCCAACACTTTCAGGTTGTGACATGAGCCACAGCTGCAGGATCTCGAGAAAAATGGTACCACTGACAGTTCTCTTAGTGAAGAAGAAGGGTCTTGCCAGTAATGGTACACAACAATTTTTCAGAGCACTGAACGTTTTGGCACTTGCAGGTGGATTGTCTGAAAGTCAGATGCATACCACAAAAACGAAAAGTTGTGAGCCGTGTTGAGGCTCGCGTTGGTGCCTTTCGTAGTTTGGCATCGTGTAATAGGGATAGTGCCATCTCGTTTTTTCTCGTGTCTGGGGCTGCCACTATGTTTGCTAGCGTTGTCTGTCCATGAGAGGCAGCATCAGCGGTTATCGATACCTAGTATCCGTGTACTATCTTTGGAAGGGCGTCAAGTGTTTTCCGGGTTGGAGTGGGTTTTGGAGTTGGATTGGGACGGAGCAGCAATTAGGTCCGGCGGTGTGAGGACATGCCGGGGCTGCTGGTGGCATGCAGGCACTGCCGGATCGAGGGGCTGTAGTTGTGAGGTCCACAACTTCGTTCTCCACCGGACCCAGGACATTTGAGATGACTGAAAATTGACCCAGTAGTGAAACCCTCACTATTTTGAGATCACGCCGTTTATCCGCGTGTTGCTGCTTACAAATTCACTGCGACGAAGAGCAACAAGTTGAGTGTTTGGAGTTGGCGATATTAGTTAGCCATCCTCTGCTTCTTATTATTAATCATTGAAGTCCTTGTGTTTATTGGTGCAGTTCAACCAGCGGTATTTTTCTGCCTAGTGGCTGCTAGCACCCCAGTTATCTGCCCTGGAGGTTAGCGTATTTTTGTGGCAGTGTATCCTCCCTCACCTCGATACTACTGTCTGGTAAGGCGTGTAGTTAGACAACCTCCTTGATTGTGGCTCAGATATGTTGTTTCTGTTGGACTGCTTTGGTTGTAGTGGTTCTTCCTACTTCTAGATATTTTAAACGCTGGATTCTGAAGACGCAGTACTGTCTACCAGTACCGCATTGCCTGGGTTATTCGTTGTATTGGTTATCAGACGTTAGGTAGATTTTGCAAGTGTATTGGTCTGCGTTTAAACTGTCACTAGTCTGAGTTGTCATCCGCGTAAGTGAATACAAGTCTTGGCTGCCTGCCTCATCGGTAACAAACTTGAGCGGCTTTCCCAGTTGGATCCTTGGAACACAGTCTGACGCCCACTTTTCTCTTGTTTGATCAGATTTTGATGATTGATTTTTTAATATTTTAATTTTGGGTTACTAGTATTGGGGCCTTCAGCCGACAAATAATTTGAATTTCTGGTCAATAAGGTCCCCCGCTGTGAGTGCAACTTGCTTAAGAATTTTTTTATTTAGACATTGTGTCTTAACAGTCAAATTTGATAATTGTTCCTTATTGTCAACCCTATTTGTAATTTGTGTACTTGATTTTATAAAAAAACTGACCAAACAACGGTAACTGATAAGTCCCTGTCCATACCGAATCCTGCCTTTCCCTAAGTAACATGTTTCAAGTTCATCACTAAAGGTAATTTTCTTGCGGAAGTCGCCATTTTCAGGATGGTTCTGCATCTCAGTGCAGAACTGCAGACGGTGAAATTTGACATCATGACTGACACCTTACAGAAGGTGCAATTTGTGCGGTTTCTACGGCGTCCAATATTTATTTCTCGCAACAACGATTCATCGAGTGAAGTGTTAAGTTGCTGAAGGCTAATTAACGACAATTTAATAAACAGCGCTTTATTGAGACCGATATAAAATTTTTTGTGTGACATTTTTTGTTTCATGTATGGCGCGACAAGTGACGCACAATGGGCGGCAGTCTTCGCCCACCGCGGCAGTGCCGCAAGTATCTGGCGTCGCCTGCAACGTTCACCCACCAATCGAAGGTTGATGAAGGGAGAAGACACCGAAAGCTACAGTTTACTTGCTGGGTCAATTAATTTTGAATCGAACAAAAAACAAAGAGTAAATGTGTGAAAGAGTAATCTGTATTGTATTCTATGTTGCAAAGAAAAACGAAATTCACCTCGTATTGAGATCTGGTTACGTTATAAACGATTTATTGTACTGCTTCAGTCATTGTCGATGAAATTTAAGTATGATCAAAATTCTGATGTTCTATGAAGTCCTGGAAGATGTATTCTTTCTCTACCCAGTCCACCGCCATTTTTAACAACTACAGTCGGTGTCACCCTATCGACGTTTTCCGGACTAGCTTGTTGACACCCCATTTAAAAAAGCTTTTATAGTGTGGCCTCATGGTCTGGGCCGTCTCCAAGAATTTTTACGTCACATGAGCTGCATACATGAAAACATAAAGTTTACCATGGAGGTAGAGAAAGATGGTTGTCTGCCATTTTTAGACGTCTTGGTGCGACGGGAGAGTGATGGCACACTTGGTCACTCGTTGTACAGAAAGCCCACTCATACAGATCTGTATATACAAGCTACCAGTTGCCACCATCCAGCACAAACAATGGGCGTTCTCAAAACCTTGATCCACCGTGCCCATACCATCTCTGACGCCGACAGTCTTCGCGCGTAACTGGAACACCTGCAAAAAGTATTTCTGAAGAATGGCTTCTCACCGAGGCAAGTGAACAGAGTTATGAAGACCTACAAACGACGGAACAAGGAAGAGGAAGAGGCCTTCAGGTCGACTGCTTATCTACCATGTAATGGAAATGTTTCTTCACAGATATGCAAAATATTGAGAAAGTATCAAGTGAGAGTCATCTTTCGCCCTCCTTCCAAAATTGGGTCAATGGTGGGATCCGTTAAAGACGACCTGGGATTGCGTAAATCAGGTGTTTACAAAATTCCGTGTGAATGCGGCAAATCATATATTGGGCAAACAACACGAACTGTGCAGGAACGCATTGTGGAACACCCACGACATAATGACCTTCTCCAACCCACCAAGTCCGCAATCGCCGAACATTGTATTTCCACAGACCATTCTATGAATTACAACGATACAAAAATTTTGGCCCATACATCAAACTTTTGGAGATCGATTATCAATGAATCTGTGGAAATAAGATTGTCTGACAACGAGACTCTCATCAATCGAGATAGTGGCACTCACCTGAAGATGGCCAGAAGACACTGCGCCGAAATATCGTGGCAGGACGTTACTGCCATCCGGCAGGTCTCCCGTGTTTTTATGGAACAAAGCTTTGAAAGTTTGTCTTTCAGGTACTGTATCATTTATTACGTTATATCTAGCCTTTTACCTACCCCGATTATTTAAAGTGTTACATGGGCTTTAAAATTACCCTGTAGCAGTTGTAGAAGTGGTTAGAAGTAATGAGCCACAGTGAATAGGGGCGTTGTTGCTACGAGGACTTTCCCATGGTGGACCAGCTTAGAGGGGGAATTCCTCGAGACGGCTGTCCAGCAAGCGGTGGTGCACCGAGGTCCTGTGCGGGGGTTGAGGAGTGGCGGTGGGCAAAGGGCGCTCCGGGGCGGCCTGCATCGACCTAACCGCCGCTAACAGCGCCCATCTAATGCCGCTAATTAGAGTCTTAGGCCGGCTGCACAAACGCGCTCTCAGTTAATTAACCAGAGATATCATCTTATATCGCGGCTGCTGTAAGCAATTTGTTGGCGCGTGGCCTCGTCTGCTTATCTGCGGCCCGGGCTTCCGCGGTTCAGCTCAGCCACTTAAGACGGCAGGCGGGCCTTCACGGAACCTGCGACCTGCAACCTGCCTAGGTATCACACCTCCAACCCCCTCCAACAGCAACGGCAGGACGCTGGGCCGTGACTGCTACTCTCCCATATACCAACACAGAAACTGAGTACTTCTCCACTTGTAGAGAAAGCGGACATACTACAGCCACAAATAAAGAAAGGGCTCTAAAATTATTGTCTGCAAGGTGCGCTGCGGCGTCCGCTTTGAAAACGCCATAGGTCTACACCTTTTCATAATTCGCACGGCATTGCTAGGTAACCATCGTTACTCCAGCGACCTACGCGGAACTATTGCTAGAGGGTAATCAAGTTCTTTCGCGTTATCTCTGTAGAATCTAACAGATATCTTACTCAGTCCAGATTACTTTCTTTTATCAAGCGTCCCATTCCGCGATCACTTATCTCAATATCAATATTCTGAACATTGCTGCACTTAGCAAGATTTATAGAATATCAGGTGAATACGACAGCCAACCAGTTGCAATTAATGATGGCATTCAATTAACTATAACCATAGTTTCAACGGATTTAAACCCATCTTCTTCAGGACAAGAAACCTGCATACATTTCGATGATAAAAAGTACAACAAAAACTTCATAGACGTGTCGTACAGAAACTACTACCTGCAACAAGTATAGGTCCGTCACAGACAATATGATACATACCAACATAGGAAAAGGATTCTTACAAACTTCACATTATCAAACTGTCAGTCAGTAAAGTGATCTAACATCTCCACATGAATTGTGTCGGCAACGATCTGTACATCCATTCGTAAAAATTAACGCCCCTAAACTGAAGGGCTTGTCACATTAGCAAAATCAATTACATAAAATGCCGGACCATGTTGAGAGCTATATGCTGACTGAGAGAGAGTGGAGAGCAATGGATACCAGGAAAACAAATCCTAAGGCTCATGCGCCGATAAACATGTACACTTGGCGACGTAAACAACCAATAAGCGTACGCACATTGAAATTACTAACAGAATTATGGAAACACACCATGGGAAACAAACGGGTGCAGAATAAAATGTTGAAAAAGATAAATACAAAATAAAATATACTAGCATACATTAAGGCCTTTATAGGACCATCAGTACATTATCTTGCGAAAAGTTAAGTCCCATAGTGCTCAGAGCCATTTGAAGCGTTTCAGCAATTAAAGGATGCATTACTAAGTCGTTGTTTGATTCACTTTGATCCAACTAAGCCTGTTTTGTTGGGTGTGGATGCATCTTCTTAGGGAATGCAAGTTGTACACTCCCAGAGAATTGCTTCATCTGATAGGCTCATTGCTTTTGCCTCAAAAACTCTCAACAAAGAACAGTGCACTTACAGCCTGTTTCAAAAAGAGGCACATGGCATTATCTATGGTGCTACCAAGTTCCACCAATACTTATATTGTTGGCAGTTCTATTTGGTTACAGATCATTCGACTTTAACGGTCTTGTTCAATCCTTCCAAGTCCGTCCCACCAAGGAGAGTTAAAAAATTACAACATTGGGTTGTGATAGTGTCTAGTTATCAGTATGAGTTGTTGTACAGGCCAAATGCCCACCATCCAACCACTGACTTGTCATCTCGGTAACGGGTCGCTATTGGCCCAGCGTTTTATTCGTCTGATGAATGACGTTATCAGATCGATGTTCATGATTTTGAAATTCTTTAAAATTTCCTGTTGAGTTTTGGCGTATTGCTGCAGCAACTGCTTCTGACAAGCTTCTTCAGGTTGTGTTGCAAATACATGCACCAAGGATGGCTCCATAGTTAGAAAGAAATTCCGCAACCAGTGGAGCGTCACTATTTTTTTGCATCATCACGTTCTTTCTGCATAGTCGGTGTTCTGCTGTTGCCTACAGAGAATAACGAAGCACGAGAGCAGATTCGTCACTCCTTCTCGTGGGAAGTTTAGTTTAGTTACACCAAGGTCACTGAGACACAGTTATTACAAAGCAACTCACCCGACATCATTCTACTTGGCAGGGCATAGTCGCTTGGATTGAGAAATTGACCTCGTGTTGCAATGTTAATGCAGAATATCAGTCAGTTAGATCGCAACACTTTTCTGAGTGACCATGTCTGTCCAGACCATGATAATGCATCCATATTGATTTCGTGGGCTTTTTCTGGAACATGCGATAGTTGTTGGTGGAAGACACATACAGTACATTTCCTTCTGTTGTTCTCGTGACATCTGCCGCTACCGCAAGAACTGTATCGGCTTTATCTTCGATGTTTTTGTCTCTGAGGTCTTCCTGAAGACCTGGTCTATGACCACAGACAGTAATTGACGTCAGCCAATTTTCACCAATTTCGTGCCGCCAACGACATACACCGTGTAATTTCTGCACCGTTCCACCTTTCTAATGACCCTTCCTTAGGCACTAGAAAAATTATTAACCAATCCTGATAAGATCAAAAAGAACAAACAGACAGTCAGCCTCGAAACTTTTCGCTGTCAAATTAATTATAACTACTGTTCCTTACTCCTACCAGGTCCTCTTTCCTTCCTAGTATTAAATGCTTTAAATAAATCTTTAGTTCTGAATGTAAAAATTGAAACTGACCTTTTCATCAAAATTAAAATATTTACTGCTGTGGATCTTAATTACTGTCTTCTTGGCTGAAAAAAAATTATTAATTTTGCGGTAATGCGTGACGTCTCTGGACTGCAATCGGGCGCACCCAAGGTTGAAGTTCTTCTTAGCAGCCAACGTAAGAAACAGCTTTTCAAGATCTACGTCATAATGTAGCTCTGAAAAATTCTTGACGCTGTTATTGAAGATCAAGTCAGGCGGATACGATTCTAAACAACTATGATAGTCTGTAGGGAAGTTCCAAAAATTTTCGCTTCTCACAAAAGAGAATCTGTTCATTCCAAAAGACCGTGTTATTAAACAGGGATCGCACAATACTACCTAGCATTCAAAATCCTAAGTCTGCTGCTTGCTTGCACTTTGTATCGTAATTACTAGGAGAAGAGAGATGAGCATAATATTCACTTCCAAAAATGAGAAAAAGTTTTACCTTTTAAGGTAACAGTTATTATTTCATAAAAACGTTCTTCTCAACTACTGCAGCATATATTCAGCTCCTTACAAGATCGTATATTGACAAAAATTAAAATTTTATGCTATATCGCAGCAATGACGGCTGTCGTTTCCTTTTTTACGATAGAAGTACACCTCCTTTGAAAATACATCCTTCCGTATACAAGTCTACTATCGGGAAAAAAATCATTAGTGAAGCCACGAAATAAACAAGTTTGTTAAAAATCACAGAACGCTAACAAGCCAACGATGTTATTTACAATGCTGCGCTCTCGCAGGGGAAAGCGACACTTCAGGCTATTTACCCGTTATGAAGTGAGACTCTAACTTTTATTGTAATGGTAAAGCTGCATGACCATTCTAACGATCAAAAGTCCGTTCTTCCCTGCCAAAATTATCACACGGTCCTCCCTATTCCATCTTTTGCAGCCACCTTGGAAACAATTCGTTGGAAGCATGATGTCAACACAAAAGTCCCGGGGCACTCGTGCTACAGTGTTCAGAATCCCGCTGGGCTGAATCGGCGTCACCAGAACAAACTGCAGCGCTCTAACGGTAGTGACTGTGCTGCAGAATTTTTGCCCACAGCCTCAGCACGCCACCAGGAGTCAACAAATGCAGTCATTTCCGCCTCTCCACCAGTCGCAGCTGGCAAGGCCAGAGTGGTGCCCATGGAGAACGACGTCACGCTGTTGGCGATAACGTCACCAATGTTGGCGCCCTTCTTGAAGCTTAAGCCGATGACATACACGGCCTTCACAAAACCCGAGGGAATCTTCTTGCTGTCTGCCTGATAACAGTGTCTGTGTCACAGGATGCAGGCGTGCCCCTCTAGTCAGTTTTTTGGCTCGTGTTCCCAGTCACTCCAGAGGTAGAGACCGAGGTGCAGACAGAGAGCTGCCATAGGCCATCGTTTCTCTCCCTTTCTTCTCACCCACATCCGCGATTCATGCCTCCCCGCCGCTGTAGTCACGTCTCACAGCATTACACGATGACGTAACGGCCCCTTATCTGTTAGAGGGCCCACACAACAGACAAGCAAGGTGGGCTACTGACCTCCAATCAAGGGCTCAGACCAAAACATCACCACAGAATGTAAACATCAACAGACTTTACGTATAAACACGGCACAACTTCGTGAAAAGCCATGTGACAGAGATCCACTAATTGGAACTAATGTGACTAAATGTAGCACTCCACAGAATTGGTGTTACAAGCATGCCATCAGACTCAGATCGGCAGAGTGTACCTACAGCTAGGACAGTTGTGGCCAATGCTTACGCTGGCTCTAGCCCAGTAGACACTCCCCTTAGCCTTCTGCAGAAATTTGTATCTTTTGTACTTCATTGGGCGTAACGCCACTTTGGAATCATGTAGCGTTGTGTTTTGGTTGTTATTATTTCTTTTCATTGTTTTGTAACTTTTATCTGGCTTTTTCCACCTCGAGAATTGTTGTGTTTCTTGCTGTGCTTGAGTTTGGAAATTAGTGCAGGCCAAGAAGGCGTTTTAGTTAAATAAAGGGTTTTCAAACTTTATCGTTAGTTCTTTCCTGCCGATCGCAGTACATTACACACGACGACAAGGTAGGTTTCGGGGAGGAGAAATGTGGTGTCATTCGAAGAACGAGGTACTGTGGCAAGGATGGTTCTTCGCGACGGATCCACAAGTAAGCATAGTCGCTGCCAGACGCAATGACGAATGAGCGAAGTTGGCGCAGGCAAGTTCTCAACAGTTCTGTACGCCACCGCTGCAGCATGCTTACTTAAGACAGAACTGTGTACCGCTCTGCCTAGTATGCAATCACCAATGAAGACGTCAGCATCATCTCCCTACAGTACCAGCAATTCGAGGGTTGTATTAGACAAAACTGCAGCATAGTCTATAGACAGAGAGAAGAGAGTATTATCTTGAACTGTATCAAGTGATACATTAGTATTAAGACAGTAACTAATATACATGACATTCCTGTGGCGATGGATGCAGTGTTATGCATTTCACCTTGTTCAAGTTGTAATAAAGTGATCTAATGTTTTGTATTTGTTACAGTTCGAACCTGGCCTTCAGACGTAAACATAAGAACCCACCTCTGTGCCGACGAGTGTTATTTCGCCCACTACAACAAGCGCGAATTCGATTCAAAATTTACTAAAACAGAAAAAAATCTTGGAATATTTAAAAAAAGCAAGTCGAGTGAAGATAAATAAGATAATCTTCTCTTCCAAGACAAATAACATGTTGACGCTTTATAAAGATAGTAACTGTACAACATAATTTAAAAGAAACAAAACGAATAGCTGTAACCTAGATGAAATGAAGACATTTGTGGTAGGAATTCTGTAGCTAATTAGTCACAATACGCCAATAAGAAAGCAACCTAACAAGAAGTGTTGCCCTAGCCTGGCCGCACGACCAGTCGATTCGTGCTGCACTTTGTCCGTCTTTGCACTAACCTCTGAGAAATTACTCCTGGTAGCGTGGGAAAAGTGCAGTACTTTATTGGCAGCAGTGTATGCCTTATATTCCAGAAAGGGGATTGGAAATTAAACTTCCTTCTGATTTTTGTTTTAATTATGGAGCAGGTAGCCTCCTTGAAACAGCTCTTTGTTTTGCTATTTCTTTACAGCCTGGCCAGTATCAAATGGTATTTCAAAGTGTAACCTCACAAGCACACAGCACTAACGTTGCGGGTCGAGCTCTCTCAAACGCAATGTGACCCAACGAACGTCCCCGTCATCGTCACAAATTGGATACTTAGATGTTTACGTAATAACCGAATTACTTTTGTGTAATGCTGGAAAGAATCGAAAGATTATTTACTATTTTTTACGCAACCAATATGTTCATATCTACTAGTACTGTTTACTGGTTTCTGACTGACAAATGCTAGGTCTGAAGAATATAAAACTGGCTAATTAATTTGCATAATCATCGAGTTATAAGCAATTTCATTAATTTGCGTCATATAAACTGAGCATGTCGTTCCCAAAGTAAACTGGAAGTTTAAGTAGCAAACCAACCGATTAAAGTTCGAGACTTGTAATTTTGGAGGAAAAAGTGACATTTTATATTTTGCAACCGATTCTGATATAAAAAGAGTAACTGAAGCAGTAGTTAGAATGAGGTATTGCGGCTGTCACCCTAGTACCGTTTGTTCAATGAGATGGGGGAGGATAAGCACCTGTGCTATATCATCATTTTTCTTTCAGTGTTATGAGCCATAGACGATACCATTACTGACGGCAATTCTGTAAGCGACTGTTTTCGTAATTCATAGTTATGGAGTGTTATTTTGTGTCCTCCAATCCTCTATCATAAGCAGTCCATATTGTAATTGAGATTACGACACACAGCTTGCACGTACGTCGAAAGGAACAGGCACTGCGAAGACTACAGGCGCTATGAAATACATTAAATGTATTCGAAATTCCGAGTATGGACAACCATCAACTGTAGAATGGAATGATTACAATGAAGACTTGTGCGAGACCAGGACTCAAACCTAAATTTCCGCCTGTCGCAAGAGGGAATCGTGACGACATTTCATAATGGCTGTAGTCCCTGCAGAACCTGTTCCTTTGGACATGCATGCATGTCTGAAGGAACATTGCATCGTAATTGGAAACAACACAGACAAGGGAAATATCGCATTTATCAACCGATAGCGGCAAAGCGACTTTCAAGGTAAACGTCGTACGTGCACGGGAATATAAAACACGAAAAACGTTTGGCATCACCTCGGTTCCGAGAGTTCCGGAACCAGTACAAAAAATTGGAATGTAGATCAATAGAAACATCATTTCCGCCCTTTTTATTGCTCATGAAAACCACGCATTGCATTTTGTACCACCATACAGCGAGGTGGTGGTCCAGATTGCTGTACACACCGGTACCTCTAATACCCAGTAGCACGTCCTCTTGCATTGATGCATGACTACTTACAAGTTCATCAAGCCACTGTTGGTCCAGATTGTCCCATTCCCCGACGGCATTTCGGCGTAGATTCGTCAGAGTGGTTGGTGTGTCACGTCGTCCATAAACAGCCCTTTTCAATCTATTCCAGGCATGTTCGTATGGTTCATGTCTGGAGAACATGCTGACCACTCTAGTCGAGCGATGTCGTTACCACCGGCCTAGGTGGCAGAGCGGTTCTAGGCGCTACAGTCTGGAACAGCGCGACCGCTACGGTCGCAGGTTCGGATCCTGCCTCGGGCATGGATGTGTGTGATGTCCTTAGGTTAGTTAGGTTTAAGTAGTTCTAAGTTCTAGGGGAATGATGAGCTTAGCAGTTAAGTCCCATAGTGCTCAGAGCCATATTTTTTTTATGTCGTTACCCTGAAGGAAATCATTCACAAGATATGCACGATGGGGGTGCGAATTGTCGACCATGAAGACGAATGTCTCGTCAATATGCCGCCGATATGGCTGCACTATCAGAGGGGATGGCATTCACGTATCTTACAGCCGTTACGGCGCCTAACATGACCACCAACGTTGTACGTCTCCCCACATAATGCCACACCAGAACAGCAGAGAACCTCCACCTTGCTGCACTCGCTGGACAGTGTGTCTAAGGCGTTCAGCCCGACCGGGTTGCCTCCAAACACGTCTCCGACGATTGTCTGGTTGAAGACATATGTGACACTCATCGGTGAAGAGAATGTTATGCCAATCCTGAGAGGTCCATTCGCATGCTGTCGTGATTGGAAAGGTGGACCTCACCATGAACGTCGGGAGTGAAGTTTCAGCCTATTGCACAGAGTTTGAGTCGTAACACGAAGTCCTGTGGCTGCACGAAAAGTGTTATTCAACATGGTAGCATTGCTGTCAGGATTCCTCCCAGCGATAATCCGTAGCTAGCAGTCATCCACTGCAGTAGTAGCCTTGGGCGGCCTGAGCAAGGCATGTCATTGACAGTTCCTGTCTCTCTGTACCTCCTCCATGTCCGAACAACATCGCTTTAGTTCACTCCGAAACGCCTGTACACTTCCCTTGTTTAGAGCCCTTCCTGCCACAAAGTAACAATGCGGACGGCGGTAAGGAATGTCTAGGCGTGGTTGAACTACAGAATACACGTGCCGTGTACTTCCTGGTGGAATGACTGTAACTGATCATCTGTCAGACCCCCTCCGTCTAATAGGTGCTGCTCGTGAGTGGTTGTTTACATCTTTGGACGGGTTCAGTGGCATCTCTGAAAGTCAAAGGGCCTGTGTCCGTGATACAATATCCGCAGTGAACGTCCGTCTTCAGGAGTTCTGGGAACCGGGGTGATGCAAAACTTTTTTCGATGTATGTACATATTGGATGTATGAACACATGTTGTAGACGCATGGTTGACGACATGTGAAAGTTTGGGTCTGGCCGGGAGTGGTGCTAAATGGCAAGGTTACCGCTCGCAATAAGAGGGAAATCCAGATTCGAGTCCCCGTCCACCACAAATTTTCTGTATGGTTCAAATGGCTCTGAGCACTATGGGACTTAAAATCTGAGGTCATCAGTCCACAAGACTTAGAACTACTTAAACATATCTAACATAAGGACATCACACACATCCATGCCCGAGGCAGGATTCGAACCTGCAACATTAGCAGCAGTGCAGTTCCGGATTGAAGCGCCTAGAACCGCTTGGCCACAGGGGTCGGATAGAAATTTTCATTGTCTTCATTCCATTACACAGCTGATGGTTGTCCATATTCGCAATTGCAAACACATTTAACGTATATAATAAATTTGATGGCACGTATCCACCAATCGTCTCGCACGAAACCCAGTTTGCCCTTTTCTCGCATGTTTTCCTGGGGACATTGATGAAAGCAAACAGTCATGTCCCATATTCCTAGAGTCCCCGAAAGCGTTTGACACAGTGCGACACTGCAGACTGCTGACGAAGGGCTGAAAATACGAAATAGGTTCATTGATATGTGAGTGCCTAGTGTGATAAAACACAGTACGTTGCCGTCGACGGTGATAATCCAGCAAAGGAAAAGGTATAGTCAGGAGCGCACCAGGATAGTGTGATAGGACCACTCCCGTTCTCCATACATCTAAACTATAGGGTGAGCAGTAACCTGCGACTGTTCGCTGATGACGCTGTAGCGTACGGGAAAATGGTGTCGTTGAGAGAATGTAGGAAAGTACCGGATGTCTTGGATAAAATGCCTATTTTAGTGTAGTAACTGACATCATACTGTAAAGTTATAAAAAAGTAGATCAATACCGAGGAGTAGGAAAAACAATTGTCTCATGTTCGAATGCAGTATTAGTGATACGCTGCTTGACATCGTCAAGAGGATCAAATACCGCGGTGTAAAGTTTGCAAAGAGACATGAAATGGAAAGAGGACGTAAGGAAAGTTGAAGGGAAAGCGAATGGTCGACTTCAATGTACCGGGAGTGTAGCTCATCTGCAACAGAGACTTTGAACAGACAACTGTGCTACCCATTCCTATGTACTGCGCGAGCGCTTGCGTTACCCACTAGGTCGTATTGAAAGGAAGGCGTCGAAGTAATTCAGAAGTTTGCTGCCAGATTTGAACCTGCAGGTTCGATCAAGGCGCGAGTGTTACGGAAATGTTTCACGAATTTCAAGTGGGGATCCTGGAGAGACATACTTTTCGCTAAACATGACTGAGAAAGTTTCAAGGAATCGGCATTTCCGACGGATAGAAGAACAATGCTACTCCCAGCAACATGCATCTCGCGTAAGGACCGCTAAAACATAGTAAGAGAAACCAGTGCTCGTGTAGAAGTACAAAGGCAGTCGTTTTCATATGACTCAACTTGCGAGTGGAGCAGGAAAGGGAATGACGAGCAATGTGATGTGGTTCCCTCTCCGATGCGCCCTATGAAGGCTTCGGACTATACATGTAAACAGGCTGTCCGTAATTAGTTCCAGTTTCAAGACGTTGTAGAAAGACAATCACTGCTCAGAAAGACGTTAAATATGAACAGCATATTATTGACGCAGGAGTAAACGCCATGGAACAAACGGGATGTAACGAAAATTTGAGCAAAAGATGTCGCTGTAAACGTCATAACATGCACAACTACACACACACACCATAGAGCTGTTTCTCAGTTTGCCAGACGAAGTGGCCGAGCGGCTCTATGAGCTACAGTCTGGAACCGTGATACCTCTACAGTCGCAGGTTCGAATCCTGCCTCGGACATGGAAGTGTGTGATGTCCTTAGATTAGTTAGGTTTAAGTAGTTCTAAGTTCTAGGGGACTGATGACCTCAGAAGTTAAGTCCCATAGTGTTCAGAGCCATTTGAACCATTTTGTTCCTCAGTTTGCGTCCGAAACGTGTGTCATGACTGTCTCCATGAAAGGCGGTGACTGTGCGCCAGTAGCCCTGCAGAAGTTCCGGACACTCAAGGTTATGAAAAAAAGTCAGTAGCCTGATGTCTGCCGTCTGGAGAAATGATTACAAAATTCGAAAAGTTAGGTTCTTTAGAGGTGCTGTGTGGCAAAGGGAGGAATGCAACTGAGCCCGTGTCTGTCGAAGATGTGGCCACAGCACTGGAAGAGGGTACTAGCGGTGGTGTACAAACAGGCAGGGCACAGGTATGTTCCCTAACGCTGGACTTACCTGCGAGCACGGTGCGTAAAATCCTACGAAACACCCTGCGTTGCTATCGATACAAAATCACCAATATTCGGCAGACGCTTCCTGTTGACCTCCCAGCAAGACAAACGTTAGTTCTGGAGTGCCTTGCTCACATAGAAGTGGACAATAAATGGCAACAGAACAGTCTGTGGAGAGACTAAGCCCATTTATATCTCCAAAAACCTGTCAATACGCAGAACTGCAGAATATGGCAACGGACAATCTGATGGTGGTTGACGGATTCTTCTATCGCAGGGTCATATTTTTTTGAGGAGATGAACCATGCCAGTGCTGTTACCTGTACCGTCACTAGTAAACGCTATGAGAGTGCTTTTCGTACCAACGTCACTCTAGTCCCTTCAACGGCCAGGACGCGTCGGTAACACCATTTTATGCAATACGGCGCTCCTGTGCACACTGCACAACTAGTGACGTAAATGCTTCAGAAGCATTTCGGAAGTGCTAGTATTATCAGGCGTCATTTCCCTACAGCTCCACCGTCCAGATCACTTGATCTTAATCCGTGTCTCTTCTGGCTATAGGTTTATCGGAAAGATGTGTCCAGTGAACCAGGTACGAACGTAGCTGAACTGAAGGTGCGCTTTTTGTAACACATTCGGATAACGACCCCCGATCTGTTGTGGAACATGCTGTTTGTCTATTTTAATTTTTTGGCAGAAAACGGTGGACAGCATATTGAACAAGTCTTGCGCCAGTCTCACGACGCTTAGAATCCGACGTCATTTTGCTTTTTATACGGGTATTATCCTCAGGACAATTAAAACCCATTGTTATTTTGTTTTTTAGCGGTTTTTGTCGCCAGAACACCTAAAAACTGATATTTCCATCCGATGTAGTGCGATCTTGCAGAGGTGGAAGCACTACTTACCTGCGAGTGCCACAACTGTTGACTGCCGAACCTGAGCAGTCAAGTACATTTACTCTAAGACGCTTAAAGCGATATTTATAAAATTTTAGTTTTTTCTCATGACGTTTCCTCCTGCGTCAATAATACGCTGTTGAAATTTGACGTCATTCTGTTAAGCAGCGATTCTTTTTCTACAGTGTTTTGATACGAAACTAAGGCATTGCAACACAGTAGTCCTACCAGAAGCATTTTATGCTGCAGAAACTACAGTGATTCGTGGTCATTGATTGAAAAGCAGGAAAGAAAAATTCTGAGGAAGATATATGGACCAGTGTTTCGGGAAGGAGATTGTATGAAGAGGCCAACTAGATTTACAAAGACATGGAAACAATAACAGGCACCATTAGAAAGAGAAGGATGAAATTTTATGGACATACCAGCAGGATTAATAAAAGAAGGCTCACAAGACAAATCTTTGAGATAGTAAACAAGAGCAGAAACAAGACAAAGTGAATCACTGAAGCGGAAAAAGACATTAAAGAACTGGGGATCGCACAAGACAACATAAACAATAGAGAAAAGTTTAGAAACGTCATAAAGAAACACACACTCAAACAAGGACATACGGAGAACAGAACGGGAAAAAGATGGTCGGAAGAACGCAAGAGAGAACACAGTGAACGTATGAAGAGAATTTGGGAAGTTATATATATATATATATATATATTGTGTGTGTGCCGAACGTTATGTTAGTGCAATCATAAAATCTGCATAGGATCGAAAAAAAGGAAAGTCTGAAGGTTTTGCTCGTTTGTCCGGATCAACAGCTGATGTAATCCCATTAGACAACATCCAAAATCGAGGAATTTGTCGACAGTTGTATTTTCAACACAGTTTAGAACGGTGACAGAGCATACTAAATAAAATGGTAGCGTTGAAAATGGGAACCTTATTGAAGACTGAATTGAATTAATGGTTTACCTGCGTTCAGAAACATCAAACTGGGCCACGCTGTACACCGCAAATTCCCTTACCGAAACTCTGAACTTGTAAAACAAAGTTCAATCTCAGTTGCAACTGAACTTGGGCCATCTCAACTCAAAATTTTAAACGGATACACGCCAAGAATACTTTGGTTTCGTTTTCTCGACATATAAACTGAGTCCTTAAATCTTTATACACCACAAGTTAAACTATAAAACATGATTTAAGTATGCTCAGTATTACCATTTAGCAATAAGTTTCTAAATATAAGATGTATTCATACCTGATTTATAATAAATTACATATTTTATAATTTATTAGATGTTACGTATTGCTTTCATACAGACAAAAACGAATTCTGGAACTGAAATAGCTAACACGACATTGGGCTTTTTTATTACTCCCATCATTGTAGGAACTCCACAGTGCAGAGGCTGTTTTTATTTTGTAGACCATGTACTGTATCTCCTGAGGTAGTCATGAACTTGAAGTGTGTAAATGTCATGTATCGATAATTATTATTATATGAATAGCTGGCGAAATATGCCAGCGAGTAAACAAATGCATTATATAGCAATTCCATGTAAATTCGAGATTCTGTGACTGAACTCTATATTCTTTTGCCGTCTTCTTCTGTTATTGGACTTGAAGAGAAAAAGAGATTGTCTGAAGTTCATCTTTCTGTAATTGTCTATGTAAGTTGAAAACGAAGAAAAAATTTGCTCATAACTTAAAATTTGTGTACGTTATTCAGTAATGTATATTCTTCAACGTTACTTGTCCTGAGTAGATGTGGCCTTAACGGATTATTCACCATTATTTAACACAATACTAGAAAATAATTAGTAATTTTCTTTCAGCTCATCTTCGAGACGTGCCGCCGGTTACGACACTAAATTTTCTTTCAGATTCTACGAGCTATGTGGCCGCTACGAATAAATTAACATATTTCACTTTCAGATTTTGTCAAAGTTGCGAGATAATATCCCAGGCAGAAAGGCCTGGTCACAGGGTTCTAGTTCTAACATAAGATTTCATCTGCAAAAGATTATGCTTGTTGTCTTATATTGGTATACGAGGCGGACCACTATCTGGAGTTACGGATTTTATTACTACAAATTGAACTGTCGTACGAAATATTATCTGGTGCTCTAAGCGCATGTGTCTTAACTATTTGTATACAAGGTGTTACATAAAGGTACGGCCAAACTTTAGGGAAACATTCCTCACACACAAAGAAATCTGTGATGATTCAAGAGAGAGACAATTTTTTATAGTCCCGTAAACACCCTGAGTACTGAACTAGTTTGCTGATTGCAAATCCGCGTCGGGCTAAATTAAATTACATAACACTATTCATAGTATTATTAGAGTTATTTCTCGTTGCATTTGACGTCACTTTATTAAAAGCTATCAAAGCAGATATAATAAATTCAAAATTTTATTAAATTACATTACAACCACTAGTAACAAAACCTAAACTTCCACACACCCGATCCGCCAAAGGCCCGAAACTCCATGCACAAAATGTAATAACTTCTGAACTATGAGCCGTACAGTGATACAATTTTGCAAGTACACTCAGCGGTACAGCGGTATGTGTGGATAGTGTCTGCAAACTGTGTTGCGAGTATAGTTAGTTGTAAAGGACAGCCAGAGGTTGAACGTTTACTGCATGAACAACGAAAACGTAGTAAGAGATATACTTCTTCCTTTCATTATTTTGTAGGGTCTGTCATAGACAAAAGCTTCGAAAATGTTTGAAGTTATCTGTAATGGTTGTTGGAAGTCGTTATGTGTTTCATTCTCAAATACATCCGTTGCTCGTGGTGTAGTGTCTAGCGTTTCTGCCTGTGGATCAGGGGGTGCCAGTTAAATTTAAGACCGGGTTGGAGATTTTTCTCTGCCGGGGACTGGGAGTTTGTGACGTCCTCATCATATCATCATCATCATCATCATCATCATCATCATCATCATCATTCGTGACAGCGGGTAGATTGTACTGCAAAAAAATTGGAATGTGTAAAATTTGGGAATTTGTACAGGCGCTGATTACCGCGCAGTTGAGCGCACCCCAAACAAAACATCATAAGTACCTGGGTGTTAAAATTACGAACAACTTCAGTTGGAAGGACCACATAGATAATATTGTGGGGAAGGCGAGCCAAAGGTTGCGTTTCATTGGCAGGACACTTAGAAGATGCAACAAGTCCACTAAAGAGACAGCTTACACTACACTCGTTCGTCCTCTGTTACAATATTGCTGCGTGGTGATGGATCCTTACCAGGTGGGATTGACGGAGGACATCGAAAGGGTGCAAAAAAGGGCAGCTCGTTTTGTATTATCACGTAATAGGGGAGGGAGTGTGGCAGATATGATACACGAGTTGGGATGGAAGTCATTACAGCAAAGACGTTTTTCGTCGCGGCGAGACCTTTTTACGAAATTTCAGTCACCAACTTTCTCTTCCGAATGCGAAAATATTTTGTTGAGGCCAACCTACATAGGTAAGAATGATCATCAAAATAAAATAAGAGAAATCAGAGCTCGAACAGAAAGGTTTGGGTGTTCGTATTTCCCGCGCGCTGTTCGGGAGTGGAATAGTAGAGAGAGATAGTATGATTGTGGTTCGATAAACCCTCTGCCAAGCACTTAAATGTGAATTGCAGAGTAGTCATGTAGATGTAGATAATCATCATCATCTCAGATACCGGGTGAATGTAAACTGGGTAATTTTCGAGTCGTGAATTACCACCTCAAGCCATACACAAAATTTCTAACTTTAGTACTTTTAATATTAAACCTTTAATTAATATTATATCTGAATGAGATTTTCACTCTGCACCGGAGTGTGCGCTGATATGAAACTTCCTGGCAGATTAAAACTGTGTGCCGGACCAAGACTCGAACTCGGGACCTTTGCCTTTCGCGGGCAAGTGCTCTACCAACTGAGCTATCCAAGCACAGCTCCCCCCCCCCCCCCCCTCTTCACAGTTTTACTTCTGCAAACGTCCCGAGTTCGAGTCTCGGCCTGGCACACAATTTAATCTGCCAGGAAGTTTCAAGATGATACCTCTTAATGAGTAGATTACTCAATAAAAAATTTTGGGCTGGACTCTGTGCCCTAAACGATGAAAGATGATGCTGACACTTAATATTCTTTTATTAGTTGTTACATCTCTGACAGCGTATTGTGCAAGAAATGATCTATTATTATGTGCAGGTAACAATGGGAGCAGCATATCCACAAGGCAGGATGACGAGTTTAGCATCTCCACCGGCTGTGGGTGTCGCACGTCGCGGCTTGGAGGTGCGCCCATGGAAGAACCGTACTCATAATAGCAGTAGTGACGCCGTAGAAGAAAAACAAAATAAGTTTTTAAGATATGATTCAGACATCCATTCTCTGGCGTTTGATCTGCCTATATGACTATGTTATATACATCTGATGGGAGCTATCGGTCGACCTCTGAAGGAACTTTAATGAACTGGTATTAAAAGAAGCAATTTGCTTGGCCAGTGTGTAGATTTAACAAGGAAAAAAACCTGTAGCACTGTAGGGACTGCAGAAAAGAAAATATCCGCTAAAAAATAGAAAATAGCAGGACCAAAACGTAATACGACATAGTCGCCATCAGCAGCTAGATTACGTACCATTTATTGATCAACTAAACGGGCAGATACACTCGAACCACTTAATGAGTAGATCATGACAGCAATTTACGTTTTTCAATTCGGCAAATTTTACATGAAATTTTGAAAATGCATGGTGTACCATGCACCGTGCATCGTGCATCGAATTAGCTTTTTAGTAATGTAGATTATTCATGGACAGTCTCATTATTTCATTTTAAATCAGTGCATACGATTATTAGCATTATGATCTGTCAGGTTCCTAGATTTCGTGTTACGGGTATGTGTTAAAATATAAAAATTCATACATTATACTGATTCAAAGGCTTCAGGCATCTTGTGCGAGTTATTAGTTGTAGGAATTCCTTTACATATCGTGCTGTGCCATTCTTTAAGCCACATTATACGAGTCATTTACATGGTAGGGGCCTGTCATTCTCTCCAGGCTAGCGAGCTAATTTACAATAATTGCATATACTAATTATGAATAATGTTCTTAAATGTAGGAAACTGAAATACAAAATCCAAACAAAAGTTGTGTGATTTAATACAACTGCAATGAGTAACAATCAAACAAATTGGTGTACCGTCAAAAATGTAAATATGGAATATTGTGACATTTCTTCCACAAGACCTCTCAATATGAGCCATCGATAAATTGATAATAATTCCCTTACTTAATTCATTACGCTTAATAACTTTACTTCAAGCCAAACTTCTCTCATAAATGAAGTTTTAAAACAACAATAGATCCGTTCTTTTAACAATAAACTCAGTGTCAATTTCCTTGGGGGCATTTGTTAACGACTTCGAGACAAACATAGTCAGGACGACTTCTGCTGGGATCCTTTAGTGCATATTATCTTCAGGTGGTGATAAGTGCATTGATGGCATCTGTTGACGCATGAAATCTGTTACGAAACAGGAGCTTCCCTAATCTTACTTCTGCCAGAAATGATCGTCTTCATAGAAAATAAATTCACCGGCGGCTGAGGCCGAGCGGTTCTAGACGCTTCAGTAAGGAATCGCGCTGCTGCTACGGTCGCAGGTTCGAATCCTGCCTCGGGCATGGGTGTCTGTGATGTCCTTAGCTTAGTTAGGTTTAAGTAGTTCTAAGTCTATGGTACTGATGACCTCAGATGTTAAGTCCCATAGTGCTCAGAGCCATTTGAACCATTTTTGAATATAAATTCATAACGGACTACAGTAGTATTTCATCAGCAATGACGGTGACTGATCGTCACCACTTATTCTCGGGAGTGACCTTCCAGTAGAAGTCGAAGTGCCTCACTTCGATCATAGTAGCAAACTATCCCACAGTAGGAGATTATTAAAACGTTTTGTCCCCTTTGTGAATCTCTACACCATGGGAGTGGGCTTACTTTTTATTCTCCAGTTTGGGTTTTACGCTTTTGTCAATTGAATAATTCATTACAAAATTTTGTTTCTAGTGAGTTAAATCCTCTTTTCACCTTCCTAGGGACACAACTTGGCAATAGGTGTTCATACCAAAAGAATTCCAGGGTAATGTAAAATTTGCCATTCCCTCCAAATTCTTTCAAAACCTCTGATTGTAGAAATTTCTGATAGCCATGAGGACTTGATCAAACAAAATCGAATTCCCCGTTTGAATAGTAATGCAGACTAAGTCTTTAGCTATCATAGCATTATTAACATTATGAAGAAGTAATTTTCTAAAGTAGACAGTGCCTTAATTTCATCCCTCCTGTCATGTTATTACGATATGTACTTAATTCATTTCCTCTTTTCATTCTTCTGAGTGTACAGTTTCCACGCTAGTTTCATAGCAAACTCCTACCGCACCAAAATCCATTTATATATGAATTCTCCTTGTGTTTACTAACGATGTGAACCACAGTATCAGAGGTTCCATATACCCCAACCATTTTTGCTTGTGCAGCCGATCGATTTGTCAGTACCATTGGATTTCTTCGATAATTGACTATCCCTGCTAATAGAATAAAATCTTTACATAATACAATTTTATTTTAAATTTCATGAGGTATACACTTAACCAGAATTAGTAATCCTGTCAGTGAAAGAGCGCTCTAGAACTTAAATTTAACTTTTTGCGTTCAAGAAAATAAGGTCTTCCCCTTTACCTCGTTCCCGTTTTCCTCTAACGCCTGATATAAACGGAAACGATAATTTGTTTCATTGAGGTGGGAGCGGTCGGACTCAAGAAACGAATTTGCTGTTGTTTCTAATTATACGGCGTCCTGGCACGAGAACACACTGAGACAAGCGAGCCCGCTTCTTCGGAAGTGTGCCGAGCTTTTCAGAAAGGCAGCCATGTTCCTTTTCGCCTTATCCCTGTGGCTCCGTCTGCCATACACAGCTCCCCGCTTACTGCTCAGTTCTCCGCCGCCCCCAATTTATTTAGGCCACAGTTACAGTTATGCAAATGCAGCTTATCTAAAACATTACAAATACTGCGCCCACTTCCCTTAAGATGGCGCCGCCGCGCGGATTACTAAGTACGTGTATACTGCCGCCGGCGCCCGCCAAGTCTCGTCTCTGAGTGGACTGGGGTAAGCCTCGCCGATTATTTTCGCAAAGCGAGCTGTGTGGCGCCCGCGATGGCTGCCAGATTTAGTGCGCCAGTTCTGTGCAGGGGGACGCCCCAGATTTCGCGCACTCGCCGTCTAGTCACGGCTGCCAACTAACAACTGGGCTCGTTAGGACAGCGGACGGCCGCTACACGAACCACATCACTCTGGATTCGTCTCGTGGAGCATTCTTTGTGGCTGAAAACGTTTTGTCGCCAGATTCGAGGACTGAACTTCGTGGCGTACGTCCCAGTTGAAATTTCAGTAGTCTGGGCGTCATTAGATGCACATGCTGAAGCAAATTACCTTCACAGCCTCAACATGCTGTCATTTAAAGACAAATGTCTGAAGTAATTTCGTTCTAAACACGTAATAAATATCTATAGATGTTGATCCTTGTTGAGTACGAAAAATAACAAAGAAAACTGATGTTCCTAAGTTGATCCTTCTTCATAGTGATAGAGCTTCGGCAATGTTAATTTCGTCTTACTGGTTCCGAGACTGAAAAACATAAGATTTTGTTTCATGCGCCAGACATCATTTTATCTTACAAATCGCCATAACTGTACAACGAAAAGAACTCAACAAAATACTACCGGTCAAATTTCCACATTTACTTCATGAATCACATCGTATTGTCCTTAATGCTGTATAATCCGTTATGGATATCTGAACAGAAGTTTTCTGAAATAAGAGCTTGCATTATATTAGTAAACAGAGTTTCGAAACTACTGTAGGCTATCTTAATCAGCAGTAAGCACAGACTACGGTACTTTTCCTAGTGGCCTTGGACATCTCAGATGGTAACCGTGTTATTTGTTAGTTAAGTGTGTCAAATGTTACCTCATTTCGATCATTCTGTTTGCATATGGGATCAGTGTGTTAGCAGATTCACCCAGAAGCCGGAAACGGTGACCTGCCTAGAAACGGAGTGAGAATATATAAAGCACAGTGTAACCTAAGGAACATTTTTTTCTACATAGTTATCTTCCGGTCCGTTACTCATAGATAAACAGTATTTACAGCAAAACTGAAACTGTCAATGTGTAATTCATATTTTATTCGAATATTGTCGATTTGTAACATGAAAAAGAGAGATGCCGTAGCATAACTAAAAAAAGCAATACAGATTCATCATGTAGCGCTATAAAACGTAATTTCCTGAAAGAGGCAAATTAAAGAAAAGAAAAAAAAACATATCAAACATCGCTTCAATACGTCGTCGAGCTTGAACAGAACTTATGTCTGCTATTCATAAACAGTTTCCCCACTTATCAGTTATAACAGGGAACACTTACCTTTGATTATGATGAAGAATGTTCCACTGAGTAAAAAATGATTGCAATAATTACGCTGTACTTGCATCACAAGTAATTGCTTTGATTACCTAAAAGCGCAGAATTCATGCGCTCAACTAATTTTTATTACTTAAAAAGCGAAATCTGTATTTTGTAAGCACGTAAAATACGCAAAATATCAACACTAAGTGATGTGCGTTTCTGATTATGTAAAAAACGAAGAAACAAACAGAAGTCGTGGGCTCCTAGATTCTCTCGCATATTCGTTTATGATTCGTTCCCTACCAGTGCTGCCAATGCTACCGGTAACCTTACCATTTACTACGTCATTTATGTACTATACCAAATACAGGGTAAGTAACTAACTATTGCCACCTAGAATAACTCCGAAAGTGTGCTAGTAGCTGAAAAGTTTGTGGGACAAATGTTGCATGGTACAAGGGTGGACCATAATATGACGTTGGCTTTTTGTTGCTAGGTGGGATCGTGTCAGAGATATGAAGGTCAACATTGTTTTTTTAAATGGGTTGCTATAATTTGTTACCTATTTTCTGATAGCGGCTATCGAGACGAATCCAATGATGTTTAACAGTAAGGTCTATGAAGGTCAAAAAGGTGGCATGAACGTCCATTTACAGAAGGTATTCGAAGTGATGACCATTGGTATCAATGCAGTGCTGCAACCTTTTTATCATGGATTGAATGGAATTCATTATCACTTCGGCACTTATCGAAGCGCATGCTCTGACAATTCTCTCTCATATATCGTGCAAATAGTAAATATTCACCGAATATGACGAATCCATCTAACGTTCCATTCGGCGGTATCGCAATACAACACTAATTGGAACGGTAAGACTAGTATCGTCGAATCAAGCCAACGTGAATGATGTATCCCTTCGAAGAACAAGTCGATATGCTTCTCATTTACGGAGAATGCCAACGAAATTCAGTGAGAGCTAGAGACTTATACGCTGAAAGATATCCTCAACGTACTCACCCTACACTTCGTACATTTAAGTATGTGTGTGATAAACTGAGAACAACTGTATCTTTAACTCATCGGAAACATATCCGACAAAGGAAAGTTGCTAACGAGGAAACGGAAATTGTGACTCTTGCCACTGTGGTTTCAGATCCTTGTGTTAGTTCACGCCAAATCACAAGGGAATCTGGCATGAGCCAGAGTAGTTTTGTTCGTGTTCTGCAACGCCACAAATATCCTCCTTACCATATAAGTCGCCATCAAGAATTAACTGGTACGGACTGTATGCATTGAATTCTGAACGATGGGCTCAACTTCAGAATCAGAGGGATGACATTTATTAATTTGATTTTATTTACTGACGAGGTTACATTCACGAACCATGGAAATGTTAACTTGCATAACACGCATTATCGGTCAACTGAAAATCCATGTTGTCTGCGGCTAGTTGCACACCAAAAACCGTGGTCGGTGAACGTATTTTGTAGGATACTGGTGGACAGAATTATAGGCCGCTATTTCATCGAAGGAAATCTTAATGGTAGGAAGTATACCACATTCCGGCAAGAAACATTACGTCTGTTATTGGAAGAAATACCTTCAGGAACAAGGACAGAATATGGTATCAACACGATCGGTGTCCGGCACATTTTTCCCTGATAGCTAGAAATGAGTTGCAGGAAGAGTTCCCAAATCGTTGGACTGGATGCGGAGGAGATGTGTCATGGCCGTGTCGTTCGCCAGACTTGACTCCTCTGGATTTTTTCTTGTGAGGATTCGTAAAAGACCTTTTTATAAAGACTACACCTTAAGATACGCGAGAGAGAATTGTCAGAGCATGTGCTTCGGTAAGTGCCGAAGTGATAATGAATACCATTCAATCCATGGTAAGAAGACTGCAGCACTGAATTGATGCCAATGGTCATCACTTCGAACACCTTCTGTAAATGGACGTTCATGCAAAATTTGTGATCTTAGTTTGACCTTCAAAGGCCTTACTGTTTCAAATCACTGGATTGGTCTCGATAACTGCTATGAGAAAATAAGTAACAAACTATAGCATCCCATTTAAAAAAAGCAAAGGTGACCTTCATATATCTGACGCGACGCTAACTAGCAACGAAAAACGAACGTCATATGATGGCCCCCGTTGTCCCATGCAACATTTGTCCCACAAACTTTTCAGTTCCTGTCATACTTTCAGAGTTATTCTTGGTGGCAATAATTAGTGACTCACCCTGTATACAGAGCCGTAGTTTTGGTAGAAAGCAACTCTACTGGTAACGTTTTTTATGTGGAGAAATGGAAACACCTACGAAGAAGGGACAGTCAAAAGTAATCGCCGTAACTCTCAATAAATTTATCCCAGTTTAAGATAAGACCGCCAGTCACTTCACGGAAAAATTCCTGCTATTGCGTACTGAGCCATGATCGCACCCAGGCGTACACCTCTACCTCTGAAGCAAATAAACGGCCACCAGTGTTTTTCTTCAGGCTTCCAAAAAATGTATGAATCGCATTTGGAACGGTTTCCCAGAAAAACATCTGCAGTGTAGTCGAAACAACTTTGGAAAGATGAGGGCCGGCCGGAGTGGCCGAGCGGTTCTAGGCGCTACAGTCTGGAACCGCGCGACCGCTACGGTCGCAGGTTCAAATCCTGCCTTGGGCATGGACGTGTTTGATGTCCTTAGGTTAGTTAGGTTTAATTAGTTCTAAGTTCTAAGGGACTGATGAATTCAGCAGTTAATTCCCATAGTGCTCAGAGCCATTTTGAAAGGATGAGGGAGGGCGATATCCTGCAAGAGAATGTTGCCCTCCGTCAACATTCCTGGGTGGTCACTTTTTGCAAAGTGTCTACCTGTCGCTATGCATTAATTATGGCACCGTGTTCCAGAAAGTTAATGAGCAGCGGATTGTCGCTGTGCGTTTTGGCTCGAGAAACAAAAATCTGCAACTGTACTTTCGTACAGAGTCTGATATAGAATCTCCTTGCAGTCAAAACAAATACTTAGTGTGTATATAAGTACCAGATAATGTCGTAGAGTAAGACCGCTTGGTTAGCTGAGCGGACAGCCGGCATGCTAGCTCAGAGTGTTGGGTCTGAGGGTTAGCTGCCCTCTGTAATAAAAAAACTGAGTTAATCGATCAACAACGAACTTAAACGGATGTATTAAGACGTCCGCCCCGAGCAGATGCAACGAACAAAAGCAAACAAAATGAGATTTAAAAAAGAAAGTAATGGTTAACGTGTTTTAAAAAAAAGAAACAAAAACCAAAAAAAGAGGTCTAACGCACGGCTTTCCGAAGCGGGCAGGAGCGCCTGGTCAACGGCACGAATCCGCCCGGCGGACTTGTGTCGAGGTCCGGTGAGCCGAGCAGTCTGTGGATGGTTTTTAGGCGGTTTTCCATTTGCCTCGGGCGAATGCGCGCTGGTTCCCCTGTAAGAGGTCCATGATTAAGGAATTTGTGGCTAGCGCACTCGAGCAGCTGTAAATTCGATGGATTTCTCACGCGCTGCCTGCGATATGTAAGCTATAAGATAATCTCAGACCAGAGAGCAGTGTTGACTGCAGTAGGACCTATGTAGCATTAGTAGTAGTAGTAGTAGCGAGCAGTCGCGTGTATCGAGTTGGCTTGGCCGGTCGTGGGGAGCGTTGGCGGAGCCTGAGCATTGTAGTATAAGGTAAAAGCAGCCTCGCGCATATGCAGTATTGTTATATCAAGTCCCATGTAAATGCTTTTAAAAAGAAATCTCTTAATAATAATCTTTCTTATAAAAATTAACCTTTGACAATTATTGAATTCAGTTTAAAGCTTTTACTAATTTCTCCGATCAGTAGTCATCCCGATTATTGTAAAGAAAAATCAATTGTTTCTTTTTATACGTGACAAATCTATCGGCCAGCATTGCACTGGGCTGTACCAGAAAAATTCCTTATAGGAGCAGATACATACGTGTTATCCGGCGACCTTATTGAGGTAAGAATTTTTAATTTATTCAGTATGATCTTTCAGGGCCATGACGCAGCACTGCTGACGTCCAGAATTTACCAGTTTAAATTCACAGCCAGTTATTGAAAGGTTACAAGTGAGCCACAATTTTTTTATTGAGAGGTTAGTCACATTTTATTATCGATGGGTTACGCAATTTATTTTTTGGGAGTTTACACTAAATGTGAATATTATTTATATTATTTATCTGTGGGGAGGTTACACTATAATTATCTTTGGGAGGTTACACTTGTCGACAACCGGCCAGGATCGTATTTTTGTGAATTTCTGATAAGAAGTCACTTATATATTCGCTCTTATTTACCTAATATTAAATGTAGTTTTTCATCTGGCGCAACGCATTTACTAACTTGTTACTCTTTCTTTCACAGATCATCGGCAATTCTTTTGCTCTTTATTGTTATTGTATTTGTTCCATTTTTGCTTTGTATTTGTTTGATTTTGTGCTTAACTTTGAGCTGTGAAAATGCCGCAAAAAACTGCTAACAGTACATCGCGATGCGCAATGAGTGAGAAAGCCGACTCGGCTAATTTGAGCGATAATACTAGCGACACTCAATGCCATAATGATAATCCTCTAATTACAGATAATCAGTGCGTACCGACCATCAGTATTGATTTTAATCCTAATGATGAGCAAACAAATTCAATTGTGTCCACTGAAAATTTAACGACAATTGATCACGGGGCACGTTCCGTTACAATGAACGCTGCCTAGTTTGACACACCTGATTTCTAAAATTTACATGGCGAACAGATAATTGTTTCTAACGAAGGTGAACTATGTACTCAAAATACGTCCGATTTATATGATTCCGATGTAGTGACCAAAAAACAGTGCACATCCGATTGGCAAACCTTTTTGTAAATCAGACAATGACCAAATGGTTACACAAAACGTGACACATGCAGATACAGCATCACGCAGCACAGAGAATACAGCAGCTAATTTTGGCATGGATCGAGTTATGGCATTATTGCTACAACTTAATGAAAATCTCAAATAACAACTTAATGAAAACCTCAAACAGTCGAATGAAAAACAAGACAGCAACTTCAAACAAATTAATGAAAATCTTAACCAGTTGAATGAAAAAGGCGACAACCTTAATGAATAGAACAAACAACTTAGTGAACAGATGACAGACGTTGCCGTGCAATGTCACGATACTAAAGAACAATTGCGTGAGGAAATTAAGGCTTGTGCTAGGAACAGTAGTGAAGAAGTTAGATCTTTTGCGCAAGAAATAAGTAATACACATGCAGCCACAACGAAATTACTTAGAGATGAATTTAGCGCAGTCGCTAAACAATGTTCTGAAAACGCAACACAGTTACGCGACGAGTTTAAATTAATGTTATCAGAACTTTCACGCACACTGGATGCGAAAGTAGGCACGAAATTTGAACAACAAAACACCCAAATTGACGAACGTTTTAATCACCACCTACAAAACAGTGAAACGCGTTACCGTAAATTTATACAGGAACAGAACAAAGTAAAGAAACAATTCATGGTAACAAATACTTTACAGAGACAGGAAGATAAGCGTAAATTGTTTACGAAAGCAAGAACATACGCAGACAACAACATTGCTGCAGTATCAGACGAAATCAATACTATCAAACAGTTGAACACCGAATTGCATGATGAAATCTCTAATCTTAAAACAAAAACAGACACACACACAGTAGACTTTTAGACAGTGACCAGCAGACTTGAACAATTGGAATTAATACATGATCCCGATGCCATTAAAGCAGACGTTAAGAAATTGAACAAAACCACCCGTAAAATCCAAAAACAAATTAATGTTTGTGACACTAAAAATGACGATCAGGTAAAAGCACTGAATTGGCCAGTCGTATTGATGTTATCAAAAATAACAATGATACCAAATCAGACGATACGTCACCAATTTCTTTCAATGAAGCACCCGAATTCCAAAATTTACAGCAGACAATCAGTGAGATAAGTTCATCCAATAATAGATTGCGTACAAAAGTGTCGTCTTTACAGTATTAAGTGACAGAAGTGAAAAATGTGTGAGCCTCTAACACGTCACAGCATACGACACATTGTGTACATTTGTCACATTCACACAGCCAGTATAATTTAGGTAATTTAAAGAGTGTACGTGACTTAGATTCCGAACAGTCACAGACAAACAAATTATCATACAATCCTGAACCTGATCCGACATACAGAACGATAATTTTGATTATAAGCACTTCCTATCCGTGAGAAAATTTAAGGTATTTAGTAATGACAGAACGCAGATTCATCCCTTGGATTGGATACAACAATTTAGCTTTGCTTTTCCACCAACTTGGCCCGTAACACACAAACTTCAATTTATTTGCAGTTTTTTTGGAAGGCGAACCGGCAACTCGTATGAGACCGATCGCGAGACAATGTTATGCGGTAGAAGAATTTCAGAATGCTTTTCTGTCAGCGTATTGGTCGAAGGCGACACAGCGCGCAATCGAAGATCAATTAATTAGCTTACCGAATTATGAGAACTCAAATTTTTCCACTGTCACGCAAGTTTTTGAATACATGGTCCAACAAAACCAATACAGTGAATCAGCACTTATCCAATTACGTATTTCCAAATTACCACGATCGTTAAGAGTATCACTTTTAACAGGACAGCAGAAAGAAAATATTTCGACATTTAGAGATCTGCTACAGCTTTTGGAAGTTGAGCAATCAGACTATTCTTTCATAAACAAAAATTTTTCACATCATAACCAAGGCCAACAAGCATACAGTAATTACGACCAGCCACGCTATTTTAATAGCAAAGGTGATAGACGATCTAGGAATGACAACAACCAGAATTTTAATAACAGACAAAATTTTAATTATCAGTACCGCCAAAATTATCAGTAACAGCAAACTCATTTAGGTAACAATAGAGGCTTTTACCCACAACAGCAACTAAACCAGCCGGTTAGCATACTCAACCAACAATAAGGTTTGCAAGGTCAACCAAGCTTTAATGTTTCGCCGCCTACACGTATAGCATCGGCCACACCAAATAGCAACGCACAGCAACAAGGAAATCACTACGTACAGAAGACATATCATTTCAACTCGTATCGCAACGCGCCATATAGCAATGATTATTATGACAGACGTAAAAGTAATGAGCACAGTTTTCAGCGTAACAGTCGGTCTTACCAGCAGCAGAATCATCCACAACAACAGATTATTATGAATGAACCAGACAGTCGGTATCATTCCGAACCTAATACGTCAGGAAGAAATAACAGAACAGTACAAATAGTGGAGATGCCACAGCATCCTCCCGCAAATAACAGCACGTCAGAAAGAATTTGACTACATACAGTACAGACTGAATCTTCCAGCAACGTAAGCAATACTTTTGACACAGACTCTTGTTCACGAAAATGTTATTACTTTTGACGATATCCGAGACACTCTGCATGAAAAACCAGTTATTCAAAAAATCATTTCCCTTCCTGTCATTGAAGTAAAGATTGGATCATCCACATTTTCAGCAGCAATCGATTCTGGATCACCTATGTCAGTTATAAATGAAGAAACCTTCAACGAATGTAACAAAGAGAATATTTATCCTACGTTACCGTTAGGCGAAACTAATGTAAAAGGAGCAGTATCTGGTAAGGGAGTAGATGTAAAATTACAGACACACTTATCAGTTGGTGTTGCAGGTCATACGTTCCACTCAAATTTTTGGATTGTTCCCTTATTGACAACAGACGTTATTTTAGGTACGAATGTTTTGGTACAACATGACACAATTATTGACTTTCAAAATTCCATTTAATGTTAAAGGATGAAAATATGCAACTGGCATTAAATTTCAGCACGCTTTATCCGCAGAAGAACAGGCAATTAATCGAACAGAGGTCATTTCTACACCCCGTAACATAGACTGACATTCCACATTGTTCACAGATACGTATGTTCACAACTACAATACACCAGACGAAGCCGACTATGACGTTATGCAAATGATTTCTGATAAAGTTGAACAGAGCAGTGCAAATACAGACGACGAACGTACAGAGCTACGCAAAATTCTTTTTCAGCAAGCTCCAGTTCTTGATAACGTCCTTGGTACTATGTCCGGTTTCATGTATGAATTTCAAGTTAAACAGCACGATACATTTAAAGCCAAACTTTATCCCATTCATTATATTCACAGACAACAAGTTATGAAAGAATTGCAAGCTATGCTTGACCCAGAAATTATTGAACCGGCAGTTGGTCCGTACATAAACACGCTCCACATTGTTAAAAAAAAAGATGGTTCACTTCGACTCGTACTTGATTCACGTCATGTCAACGACATTATTATTAATTAAACAGATCGCCCACAGGCACTAGAAGAACTTCTACAGAAATTTCATGGTACTGCTGTTTATTCCACATTAGATTTGAAATCGGGATTTTGGCAAATTCAGCTCCTTCCGAACTGCAGAAAGTACACAGCATTTCTCTGTTTTGGTGATTGTTATCAATTTTGCAAATTACCGTTTGGTTTAACAATTTCTTCAGCAGCATTTATTCGCGGTTTGTATACTATACTTCCGACAGAACTTAAAGACAGAATCATAACGTATGTAGACGACATCCTTATCGCAGAAGCTAACTAATCTGAACACAATCTGATTCTTGAACAACTGTTGCAAACTTTTCGTGCACAAGGACTCTCAGTTAATCTTAGCAAATCGCACTTTGGCAAAACTTCCATAAAATTTCTTGGACATACAATTTCAGCAGAAGGCATTGCGCCTGACCCGGAAAAACTTCAATCTTTACGTGACATTTCTGTTCCAACAACGAAGAAACAACTACGCAGCTTTCTGGGATTAATTATCTTTTTCCGTAATTTTATTCATTACTCTGCTTTAGACGCCCCTAGATTATGCCAATTGACGGGTAAAAACGCTATATGGTCCTGGGATAGCCAAGCACAGTCTAAATTTGTTAATTTTAAACATGCCTTGTTGAATGCACCACTTTTATCACACCCAGATCTTACTAGAAATTTTTCCATTGCCACCGACAGTTCTAACACCGCATTAGGTGTACATATTTTTCAGGAGATTGAAGAAGACGGTACTACAGTAATTAAAAACATCGCCTTTGCAAGTCGCATTCTGTCACCTGCTGAACGCAATTATTCTGTTAAAGAACTTGAAACATTATGTGTTGTATGGGAATTTACCAGATTTAGGCATTTTCTTTATGGCAGACATACTACCGTTTACACAGATCATAGAACTATTCAGTTTTTACTTTCCGCTAAATTTACACACGACAGGTTAAGCAGATGGAAACTTTATTTACAGGAATTTAACTTTTCAATTGTTCATATTCCCGGTACACAAAATATTGTAGCAGACGCACTATCCCGTTCTCTCAGCAACAATCAGCAAGACATCGCAACCAACTTCTGCCAAGCAAATTCTAGCGTCATGTATATTCAAGAAGTTGCATTTGAAAATTTCGTTTCATCGTCATTACGAGACATAACACAAGGGCAGAGCAACAACAACGTGTGGAAAGAAATTAAACACCTTTGGCAAGATAGGAATAAAGTTACCACCAGAAACCATTACACTGTACGCAATAACATTCTGTTTCACCTCTCTCACCCCGACAGCAATAATTGGTTATTATGCATTCCTGACGAACTTGTTAACCAATTAATTTGGTATACTCATTTAAGTTACGCACATTACGGAGCCAGAAAATGTTTTCTTATACTGAGACAGAACTGTTATTTTGCCAATATGGAGAAACGTATTCGACGACTTTTAGCGTCATGTAAAATCTGCCAGAAATCTAAATCAGACACTACTTCACATATTCCTCCGTTACATCCCATTGTATCGATTAAATTGAGGCATATGGCCGCTTTAGATATTTTTGGACCGTTTCCCAGATCTAATAGAGGTTTTTGTTACATCTTTGTCGCTGTTGGACTTACTTCGAAATTTGTTACCTTCACTCCGTTACGCAAAGCTCCTGCTAAATTTTTTTCGAATGCATTTGTAAAACATTTTTTATTTCATGTAGGTCATGTATTGAAAGTAATTTCCGACAATGGACCACAATTTCGTTCTGCGGTATGGACACGTATGTTACGAGCTAGAAACATTTCTCCAATCTATGTATCCAGGTATCACGCTTCTTCCAACCCTTCTGAACGACTAATGAAAGAAATTGGTAAACTATGTAGAATATACTGCCATAAAAAACATATTGATTGAGATACACACATACTCTCATTCCAGGATGTAATTAACTCCATACCAAATGAATCTACTATGCTATCTCCGACTGTTATATTGAAAAATGTTGAACCACCTAACAAAATTAAAGAATTGGTATCCTTTCCTACATCTCATCGACTACGCCACCATGAAATAATTGATATTGCACTCAAAAACATCAAACGTGCCGCAGAGCTCCGGAGAAGATAGCAAAAACAGGTTTGTACACGCCGTGATTTTCACATAGGACAGAAGATATTAATACGTACACACTATTTATCTAACAGAGGAAAGAGTAGATGCAGTAAATTTGAGCTTCTATACGCAGGTCCATACAGAATTCGCAGCATTCCTCACCCAAATGTAGTACATGTCGAGACTTTGAGATTCAGAAAAAGCAAAGGCAATCACCATGTCTCCAATATTAAACCCTTTATTGAATGAACATACTTTATGATTTATTACAGTGTGATGCCATTTCCAGATATTTATATGACTACTTACTGATGATGATTATATTTTTTCTTGGCAAGTGCCCGGCATGGTAAGGTTCGCAGGTCGCTTTTCTTGTCGTTGTACATCAGACTGTGCACATATTCAATTTTTTGTGTATGTGTGAATGTTTTCCTAACGAAAGTAGAATTTTGTCTGTATGCACTATGAAATCTTTAAGATGTAACAAACACCAGTTGACTTAAACATTTTTGCCTTATGATATCTTAATATCTTGACTATTCTACATTTTTTGCTACTACATTATGATACTGTGTGCACACTTTTGGCACTCGAACATTGTCTATGGTTTTGACCTAATACGTTTTCTGTCATGCTATGCTGTATGCTTAGTTATATCAGTAGAAACAAGGTTTTATTTAATGAGTATATGATTTAAATGCAAGATATTCATCCATATTCATCGTTTTCAGAAAGCAATATTGTGTAAAAGAAGTAAATTAATCAAACCACAGTTGTTTACTATGAAATGGGAATTTCACCTTCGGAATGAACGAAAAAAATGCAATAACTTGTCATGAAGAGTAAATGGATCAGAATTAACAAGCATTAACAAGAATATACAATGCACATCGTATGATAACAGTCTTGTCTAATTATTTTTCTTTCAGAATTCGAGGCGATTATTGTAGGCTGTCAGACAGAACTACACATGTTAATTTTAGTGATGAAATATGCTAGAAGTAAGAAACTCTATACTATGAATAGTTGTATGAGGAGAATGGTAATATGAATAATGAAAATGAAGTATCTATTTTTCCAGATTAAAATAAATGATGATGAATAGTTGTATGAAGAATATGGTAATATGAATAATGAAGTTTTTCTTTGAAAATGATGATAATGATGGAGTTTATATATTTTCTGTTAGTTAAGATATGCTATGTAGTTATTTAAGTATGTGTTGCAGTTCCTTTTGACAGTATGTTTTATGTCGCATAGTGTAATGACTGAATGTTTTGGGAAAGACAGCTAGAGTACATACATATTAAGTCCACGTTTCATTACCTGTTAATTCGAGGTTTACTACTTTTCAGCATAATACAGAGTTTTCTCTTTCAGCTCAATAATCCATTTTGTAATTTTTCCAGGAGAAGCTTTTCATGATATTAATGTACTATAAGTAGATAGTTATTAAACCTTTTCTAGTACTTGCATTTTTTACCCAGTTGTGTCTATCATTTATGAATATCCTCACATATACTCTATTTGTTTCATAACCTTGCTACAGCTGACTCATGATGAATGACATTATTAATCCTTATTTCTAGCAATAAGTCAAAAGCAAATATTTGTATGCCCCAGCAATTAATTATCGATCCCAACGCAATACATTGCTAGCACAAAAAAATTATTACCAGTCCCAACTATTACCAGTATACAACTAAATAATGCTACCAGTTTAAGATACATTTCTAGTCCTAAATATAATGCAAATTACTCTGATATTTTGAATCCATTATATCTACGTATTATTGGACTACAGACCTTGAGTAATAGTTGCAATGTGATACATTTTAAATATGTCTTATGTCACTTGCATGATATCATATATAAACACTAACAATTTGATGCTACACACAATAACTCTTGTTTTGAATGATGACTTCTGAATAATGCACAAAAAATGCTTTGTAACTGACCAATGAGTGCCAATAATTACTGTAATTACTGTAATATGATGCTTTCGCATAAATGCTATGCCAATAATTTCTGTAAACAATATTTTGTTATACTCTATAAATGCTGTAATTACTGTAATATGATGCTTTCGCATAAATGCTATGCCAATAATTTCTGTAAACAATATTTTGTTATACTCTATAAATGCTATGCCAATAAATACTGTAATGAGATGACTTATGATGCCAATGATTACTCTAATGTGATGACTTATGAATAAATCCTATGCCAATAATTAATTCTTGTTTTGAATGATGACTTCTGAATAATGCATAAAAAATGCTTTGTAACTGGCCAATCAGTGCCAATAATTACTCTAATGAGATGACTTATGATGCTAATGATAATTGTAATATGATGACTTATGCATAAATGCTATGCCAATAATTTCTATAAATAGTATTTTGTTATACTCTATAAATGCTATGCCAAAAATTACTGTGATTAAATGACTTATGCATAAATGCTATGCCAATAATTACTGTAATGAGATGACTTATGAATAATGTTCTGTAATACTCTATATATATACTACTTAAATGCTGAATAAATAGCCAATTAACGCCAATATTTATTCAGATCGGTTGATACACTAGTGTAATTCTCAATGATGACTAGCATAAAGCTTAATGTACCCTTCACCTTCTGACCTAATTACCAGCAATTACTCCAATATCCGTATGTCCTGTCCATCCTCATGGTCATGGAGCACTATATTTGGTTGTTGCACTACGCTGATGTAAGAGTATGGATTCTACAAGAATGTGGTATTGACACATCAAGCTGTCCACCACCTTGAATGATGGAGATGTCATTATGGTCCTACTGTTTGGTGTACCTAGTGCACTACCAAAATGATAACATAGAATAGTAATACAACATTTCAGTGTCTTGGCTACACTAATAAATACTTCAGGGAAGAAAACTTCAGATTGTCACACTTTGTGTTGTGCTTCTGTAGAAAGATATGGACTTTTAGTGCAGTTATGTGCAACCCACTGTGCTAGAACCATGATGCTATCCTTCCCATTCCTTTAATAGTTCTTGTAAAATGGTAAAGACTTATACAGTGCATGTGCATTTTATTTCATTTCTTAATGTATTCAGTTCATGTAAATATGCTACATACTTTTACAGTGCCTGTGCACTTTACTTCACTCCTTTGTATGTTTAATTCATGTAAAAATGCTAAAGAATTTTACAGTGAATGTGCACTATATGTCATTTGTTAATATCTTTTGCACTCAGTGCGTGTACACTCTGTTTCATTTCTTAATATGTGCTGTACTTATATTATTTATCAGTAATATTATGTAAATGTATGTATATACTCTCTAACTGTAGACTTAGTAAACTAAATAGATTATAGGAAAATTTGTTGCTCATGGCATGTCCAATTGACTCACCATCTCTGCCAAACTGTTGCCCTCCCCCCCCCCCCTTCCCAGTGGAGGGTTATGTAAGAGGTCCATGATTATGGAATTTGTGGCTAGCGCACTCGAGCAGATGTAATTTCGATGGATTTCTCACGCGCTGCCTGCGATATGTAAGCTATAAGAGAATCTCAGACCAGAGAGCAGTGTTGTATGCAGTAGGAACTATATAGCATTAGTAGTAGTAGTAGTAGCGAGCAGTCGCGTGTATCGAGTTGGCTTGGCCGGTCGTGGGGAGCGATGGCGGAGCCTGAGCGTTGTAGTATAAGGTAAAAGCAGCCTCGCGCATATGCAGTATTGTTATATCAAGTCCCATGTAAATGCTTTTAAAAAGAAATCTCTTAATAATAATCTTTCTTATAAAAATTAACCTTTGACAATTATTGAATTCAATTTAAAGCTTTTACTAATTTCTCTGATCCATAGTCATCCCGATTATTGTACAGAAAAATCAGTTGTTTCTTTTTATACGTGACAAATCTATCGGCCAGCATTGCACTGGGCTGTGCCAGAAAAATTTCTTATATGAGCTGATATATACGCGTTATCCAGCGACCTTATTGAGGTAAGAATTTTTAATTTATTCAGCATGATCTTTCAGGGCCATGACACAGCACTGCTGACGTCCAGAATTTACCTGTTTAAGTTAACAGCCAATTATTGAAAGGTTATTAGGGAGCCACAATTTTTTTATTGAGACATTAGTCACATTTTATTGTTGATAGGTTACGCAATTTATTTTTTGGGAGGTTACAGTAAATGTGAATATTATTTATCTGTGGGGAGCTTACACCCCTTGTTCCACCTCAGCTACACTATGTTGGCGATTCCTGAGCAAACAAGTTCTCCACTTACGCGTACACCACCATTACTCTACCAAGCAAAAATAGGGGTTACACTCGTCTGGTGTGAGACGCTCCCCGGGGAGGTCCACCGGGGGCCGAACTGCACAGTAACCCTGGGTTCGGTGTGGGGAGGCGGACTGGTGAAGTGGACTGCGGTAGTCGTCGTGGGGTTGCGGACCACTGCGGCTGCGGCGGGGGCGAAGCCTCTCAGTCGTTTCTAGGTCCCCGGTTAACATAACAATACATACATACATGTCGTATAGCACTCTAGGTCGAAGTCTGTTTATCCCTTTACACCCTGAGAGCAAATTTCTTTATAAGTTTATCTGATGGGTATCACTTTCTATACTTTATGACCTCTAGAAGTAGGTGAAAACACTGAATAAATCCTCTCTAGTATGATCGTGCTTCTCAAAACACAAACATCTATTTGTATAATACCCTAAAGGCAGTTCATGTATGTGTTTGGACACCTTACATAAGTTAAATGACACATTCTCAGTCTAAAACTAACGAAACATAGGAAAACGTATTTATCTTGGCGACTCACGGCACTCAACAAAACAACTGCCAAACGGGAAACCGCGAACTCGCAGAATCGTCGCAGTCCGGGGTTACACAGGAAAGCGACGTAGTCCAAACACAACAAATGTAAAACCGAATCCGCTCTGCAGAAACGACCTGAAACGCGTATTTTGAACTGAGATTTTAACAAGTAACTATTTCGTTTGTATTAAGGTAATGTTTGCATTGTACACTAACTATATCTACAATGATACAAGAACTGAAAGAAACAGATGAAGTGGCTCGTAATTAATATTCTTCTGACATGTTATATCTGTAATGGGAAGGCAAGGAGTTCGTCGGAAAGGTAACGTGCAGTAATGAGGCAAAATCCTCATTTTTAAGTTGCAAAGTGATCACTCACCCAACCCTAATTTGTCGTTAGCGTAAATTAGTTTAAGTTAGATTAAGTAGTGTGTAAGCTTAGGTACAGATGACCTCAGCACTTTGGTCCCATAAGACCTTACCACAAAATTAAAAAAAAAAATTTAAATCTAAATGCATTTTAGCCTTATGAAAGGAAAAAAAACGAATCTTGTTTTCAAGAGAGAACTGTTAACGTATTACAGTATTGTGATGGCGTACCGCTCCACTACACTAACCAAAAGGAGTGTTTCGTAGAAAACTGCCTTCCACGTCAATGAAGAGGCTGGGATGAGCCAATTTCAAAACCACACACTATGATGAACTTTACACTTCTTGATTTTATATCTTCGATGATGGCAAAGACACAGACTGGCTACATTTGATGAATTTCAGAAGCGAATTTACGTCACATGTAATACTACATCTAGCTCAGGCCTGATGTCTCTTGAAGTCCAATAGAAATCACACGAAAACTTAAGAAACTATAAAATTATACTTGCAGGCTTTTGCTAATGATAAAACCTACGCTCTAAATCGTCGCAAAAATGATATAATATCGCAAAGTCCTTATTGAAGCGTATTTTATTATGCGCGTTTCCTTTTGTTATTGTCCGTATTGAGCACTGTGGCAACAATATAACGTTTTATTGTAGTCTTCAGTCTAAAAATTGGTTTGACACAGGTCTGAAAGTTAACCTGTCACATACGTATGTCGTCATTAATGTGTAACTCCTTAGCGTATTCGAGTATAAAATATTTAACCCACCGATCCACCTGCCTACAGTCTTGTCTAATGCGATAGAACGGTTCTCGGCAGATCTCCGAAATCAAGTAACGTCTGGCGTGGCCAGTAATTGGATAGGTTGTAAGTAGGCTGTTTAGGTTTTCTTATACGTAACGCCACGTAGCGCTCTGTATGAAAATCACTGGCTGTGCTGTGTGCAGTCTGTGGCTAGTTTGCATTGTTGTCTGCCATTGTAGTGTTGGGCAGCTCGATGTTAACAGCGCGTAGCGTTGCGCAGTTGGAGGTGAGTCGCCAGCAGTGGTGGATGTGGGGAAGTGAGATGGCGGATTGTTTGTTCTCTATCAAAATCTTTCTTTTGCTAACTGTGCCTATCAGTAGTTAGTGCCTTTAGTAGTTTGAATCTTTCATTTTGCTGGCAGTAGTGTCGCTCGCTGTATTGCAGTAGTGCGAGTAACAAAGATTTTTGTGAGGTAAGTGATTTGTGAAACGTATAGGCTAGTGTTAGTTAGGGCCATTGTTTTGTAGGGATTTCTGAAAGTCAGATTGCGTTGCGCTAAAACTATTGTGTGTCAGTTTAATCACAGTCTTGTATAGTTGTTCAAAGCGGACGTTTCATATGTCGACCCTTAACAGGGGATACCTCACTGGATCTTCTGATTTTTTCTTGTAGTTTGTGTAATTAGTGCAGCTATTGCTTATTGCTAGCGCGTAATTGTAGAGAGAATCTCCTTTGTAGTTACAGTCTTTTATTGTTGTACAGTAATAATGTTGTGGCATGCATGTAGATTAGCACCAAGTATTTCGCAGCTGCGCTTGCGATTAACTAGATTTTATTTTCAGTGCTATGTTAATGTGTTTTCTTCAAATTGTGCTTTTCTGTGTTATCGTGTGAAATATTATGACAATTATGGCGTGTGAAAAACGTAATACTAGGCTCCAAAGTAAACGGAGAAATGACAGTGAAGAAGAAAGCAGTGTGTTAGCGCTACCATGTAATGAATTAACTAATGTTCAACATAGTAATTTGGTATCTGTGCATAGGGAAATGGAGCGGGCGGCAAACAATCGTGTAGACAGTGAAACAATTAGTAAACAGGAAAGCATTATCGCTCGATCGGTCGGAAACAGCCCACCTCAGGAATCGGGAGTGACAGGACACAATCTTGCAAATACTGCAGATTCAGGTTTGGGTCCTCAACGTTTTCTCAAATAAGTCAACACATATTTTCTGCTTGTCAAAATGTGAATGTTTACGTTGCAACTTCACTGCCAAAAAGCACTGAGGAACATCTTTCAGACACCAGTGCGTTTTATTACAGTTAGTGCAACAAAGGGGACAACGGCTACAAAAGTTAGACACAATGGAACAAAATCTTCAAAAGTTAGACACAATGGAACAACACCAAAGACATACACAGCAACAGTTAGACGCAATGGAACAAAAGCTTCAAAAGTTAGACTCAGCGGAACATACGCTTGAACAAACATGTGAAGATTTAACTACTGAGTTACATAAAATCGAATCGAAATGTCAAAAAGTCTGTAATGACGTAAAAACACAAATTAGTCAGCATTTCCAACCTATTCTTTTGCGGCATGAAAATACATTACAGAATCACGAAGCAGCCATAAAAGAACTCCAAACTATTGTTCATGAAAATCATGACATCTTGCAAGCTAAAATTGACTCAATTGCATCTACCGATTGGGTTACGCAACTTGCAAAAACTCAGGAAAACGTAAAGGACTCAGTAGATACGATTTCAACACAAATGGACACTCTGAAACTTGGTTCAGACAAACGCACTGAAAAAATAAGTACACTATCGGAGAAAGTAGCCGCACTTTCGGATCAGTTCACTAACTTTTCTGCAAAGGTAGATGATGATCTGAATGACACAAAACCTGTAGCCATCACTGACACAAAAGAGTATAAACAAATTAAGAAATTCAAACAAAATCAGAATCAAATTAATACGCAACACACAAGAGAAATCCGGGAAGTACAAGATCATTTGGCACAAGTAATACAAAAATTACATATTTCAGAGGACACTCGCGCTCCAACACGGGAAGAGGGACTTAGAAATACGGAAAAGCCACAAAATAATAACACAGGGCGTTTCGGAAATTATGAAAGAAATTGGCAAGGTGCACCGAATTTTGAGATGGAACCACCGCCACGACGTAACAGTGACCGACATGCTACTCCCCGACACGATGATTTTGACTATAAGCTGTTCATTACTACAGGTAAATTCAAAACATTTAAGAATTCTGGCAACGACATTCATCCAAAAGCGTGGCTCCATCAATTCTCTCATTGTTTTCCTCCCAACTGGCCATTAGAGCACAGATTAGAATTTATGTGTGGCTACTTAGAGAATGAACCAGCTGAAAGAATACGATCGGTCATTCACGATTGTCACAGTGAAGGAGAATTTTATCATGCCTTCCTCTCAGCATATTGGTCTCAAGCTAGACAAGACCGAGTAAAACATAGTATCATAATGATGAAACATTTCGAACAATCTGAATTTTCCAGTCTTGTGAAATATTTTGAAGACATGTTGCACAAGAATCAGTACCTGTCAAACCCATACAGCCCCTCAGAACTCATCCTCATTTGGTTAATCAAATTACCTGAACATTTACGACATATTATTTTAGCAGGACGTTGCAAAGACGTCATTGAAGCTTTTCAGGGACTCTTACAAGAATTGGAAATTGACACTGACAATCGCGGAATGCGAAAACAGAAACACAACAGTTACAGGTCACATCCGTCACAATTCCGCGATGAAAAAAATAATAACTGGACGCGACAAGGCTATTCGTACAACGTAAATCGTTACCAAAACAGCCACCACGCGTATGACAACCGTTGGCAGAATAGTAATAATTACAGGGAAAGGTCACCTCTCAGCAGTAGTGACTATCACAGAGACAATCAGAGAAACAGGCAATATGGGAACCAAAATAATTATTATCAAGGGAGACAGAATAGACGCAACGCTCCAGCGCGCAGTTACGATTCAGGGAGAAATTCTCCACCACGTGACCGACAAGAAAGAAAGTATGGAATCTACTGACATGACGACAGACGATATGATCGTAACGACAGACCTGAATTGCATCAGAACTGGCGGGATTCAATCAGGGCAGGGCCCTCTCGACAAGGTGAATTTGTAGAAGTAAGATCTCCAAATCCCAATAACGACGCGCGCCAACAAAGAGATAGACAATGACTCGCACCGCTGGCACAGAGAAAAATAGCATAGATGCTAACCTTGAGAAAAATTTTAGCATTCCTTACCGACATATACAACATGATAATTGCTTTGAAGTTTAAACTCTCTCCAATAGGAAGAGTAAAGGATTGCACCACATTTCACTGTAAAACCATTTATTGAGAGATAATCTCCTTTTTAACTTAGTCTTTGCCATAAAACTTTTCACTTCACGCTACTGGTACAATTTGTCACACTGAGGAACTGTTAACATGCAACAATGTTTTGTAGTTAACTATCCAGTCTAGAACCTAGAGAACATTTTTAGACAGTATTTACGAGTGCATTGTTGTAGCGAACAGACGACACAGTGTTATTGTGAGTATACATTCTCGCTTGTTAGTTGTACGATTACGTAACGACTATAAGGCTTACATACTTACAACACATGCTGGTACTGCTAATGAGATTTTAATGCAACATTCTGGTTTACTTGAAAAGAAATTCTTTATTTGAAGTACTTTCTGTGAGATTAAAGATGACTTAGCATTTGGTTTCTTTGACAGCTACACGATTATATCACGACGCTATCAATGTGTGACCCAATTTACATAGTTGCTTTTGCGGTGTATCTGTTTTATATCTGCACAGTTTTTCTGTATTATTCTGGAAAGTAAAACATGTTTTAGTAGTAACTTTTGTGGTATAGCTACAATGAGACAGCCTTTTCCGTATCACAACAATACGTTACATTATAGTACTTTCTTGATCACAGTAAGGTATGTAATAACTACAATATCTACACGCAAAGCATTTCACTTTCGTTTATGACGAGGTGAGTACATTGACTTCAACAGAACTTTGCTTACAGAGGACGATCACTACGACACTTCCACAGAATTATCTTACAGCAAGACGCACATTTAGCGCTACAGGACACGTATTTGAGTGATTAATTTTGTCCTTAAAACATTTATTTTTAAACATTTTTGAATCACAATGATGTAAAGAAAGTTTTCGGTGATACATTTCATTCCATTGTTGTAATCTGTAACACCTGAGGGTATAATTACATTAATCCTCAGGAGGTACACGCTTACTTTGTGTTCCATGTGTGTGGCAAACACAAGGAGCCCTATCTAATATGGCATTTGCTTATACAACTTTACACATCGGTACCATATTCCTCTACAACATAGTTACACAGCTATTTGATTATTTGACAGAGAAACAAACATTTTTTTACTACGACAGTGATACAGGTTAACGCAATTAAACATTTGGATAACTTCATACTTATGAAATTGTATTTCGTCTGTACTTTGTGAAATGTTAATATTTTTCGGAACTATTGTGATACTATGAGAGCTTTGAATGATGTATTTGGTATTGGATCATGATTTTTAAAGTATGTTTGAGGTAGATGACTTTAATTGAAGGTCTTGAAATTATTGAAGGAAGCTGTGACGGTTTTGAGATGTAATGATCTGTTATGATGTTGTTATTATGATGACAATGTGTATTATGGTGTTGAGGTATGTTTATGATCAATAAGCTGACGCTATATGAGGAATTTGATTATGTTATGTATTTATTATAATGAAATATGAAGAAATGTCGACGAATATGTATATGTGTAATAAGGTAAGGAGTAATGAGTAGTGGTTAGGGACTCTGGTTTGTGAAAAAGGATGTTGGAATCCGAGAATCGTAGTTTAAGAGTTATGAAATGTGTTTATATGCGTGAATGTATCACAATGCCGGGAAAATTTTTTGGACGCTGTTATATTTATAGGATTTTGTTTCTACACTTTTGTAACGCATATACTCGACCTGTAAAATTTTTTATATGAGACTGTCACTGCTGCCGTAAATATTTCGGTAAGATAGGTAAGTAACCGTGACGTAGTGCGTTGTGAGCGGCCAGGTGCGCCAGATGCCTTGTGAAAAAGCCATTAAGTGGAAAAGAAAGAGGCCATTAACCTCGCTATCGACATTCCTTTGTAGAAAGCATCGCAAATATGACACGCTATTACTTAGAAACATATGATTATACTGTGGAGCACATACTTTGTGCTAATTACTGAAATGCCTATGAATTGATGGGAAATATTCTTACATCTGCAGACCTGATGACGGCAAGTGTCTTTCTACGAGACTTGAGAGAATTTCTACTGACTTATGAAATGCCACATGGCTATTGAATGATGTTTTTAAGCTTTACTTTACATAGTTGTTTATTTCATTTGATATCTGGTTTCCAGTTATGTTGCAGCATTGGTTATATGAAATAAAATTAAATGCATTTTCTAATGTGAACACTTTCTGTCTACAGGTCTATTAAATAATAATTTTATGATCCACATTCATCGAAAAAGGAGCACTTGGAAAGGAAAGAGCAAGAAGGGACTAATAACAGTAACTGCATATATAATTTTCTTTTCAAGTACTTGGTAATTTTTTTGTACAACAAGTGTTCTAGTGCACCACTTTCATGACATAGACATTAAGATGTGAATAGACATTTCCCTTATCTACATTGTTGTCTTTAGTGTACTATTTTTTCTGCTTGTGGATTTGTCATGTTTAGATATAAGTTATTGCATTTGTTGCTGCTATTTTCCATGCATAGTGGTACTGAATGTCACTTTGTATTACTCTGTTAAGCCAGTTTTACTACTGATTTATTTTTCCTGTTGCTGCACATTGGCTAATATTAGGTGTAATGTTGCATTTGCTGATTTAGATTTGCTGCTGCTTGCTTTGACAATTTCCATTTTCTTTCATTGCTGTTTGTATTAACCTCAGTAGATTTAAGTTAGCTTAAGAGGGGGTAGACTATATAAGAGAATGAGTTGCGATGAATTGGAAGAAATGCATTGAGAAGTTATACGAAAAAAGTACAGAAAGCAGGTATAGGTAGGATTTTCTTGGAAATAAATGATGAGGTAAGATAATGGAAAATAAATAATAAGGTAAGAAATATGTGAACATATAAATACAGAAAGCATGCTTGGATAGGATTTTTTTGGTGGAAACAAATGTTGAAATTAGACGAAAGATCTATGGAATGAAGTTTTGGGTTGGACTGCAGTACCAAATGTTACACTGAAACAAACTCTGTCCTTTCCTCCTGTGTTATTCTGCTAATGGTCTGTGTACTCTTGTGTATTTCTGTTTTTCCTGTCTTTAAGTGTTTAGCTACTAAGGTTTATGTTGTAGGATTTTTCCAGTACTAAGCTACATTCACTATGATGAGGAATACTGTTATCCTCAATTAAAATTTGCATTAATAATATGTTATTTACTTTGTAAAGATGTTTAGACATTATTAATTCTGTTTTGTTTCAATGCTCATATGCGAAATTAATGTTGTGAAACTATTCTCATTATTTTATTTATTTACTTATGTCATAATTCTTGTAACACTGATGTATCTGTTTATTTCTATTCTTTTGTAAAGCCTGTACTACTACAAATGTTATCTGTATTGTTATGTTCTTTAATGATGTATTTTGTACCTTTGTTATTGTATTCTTATGTTATAAAATGGTCATTGACACCAGTTCATCAAATTAAGTAACTTGTCAGTTACATTTCACTGCACACATTTCTGTTGATCATATTATATGGACAATATGTGAGAAGTAGGGACTGATAGTGTTTGCACATGTGTTAGTAATTTAGCAAGGGACTGGTTATCGGCACTGCTGATTCTAAGGACAATTCCAAAAACTTTGTGAGTGCACAAGTGGTGGTTTATGGACTTGCTATATTCTTCGCAAGACTCTTCGATGGTGATTGTGCACCTTCACAGTCGCAACAGATGGCTGCTGGCCGTCTCTACAAGGACTACAGTGGGTCTGCATCTTTGATGGCCCACCAATACCATTATTTCTACAATGACTGCAGTGGGTCTGGACCTCTGATGACCCACCAATACCGTAATCTCTGACAGGACTACAGTGGTCTGTTCTGTGATGGTTTAGCTACCAATATTCTTCAACTTCGACTGACTCTGCCGTGGGTTTGCTCTGTTGTGGCCCATTACCTGTCTGCATATCAAGAGTCAGCACTGTCTTTCCGTTCTAAGGACAACACTACTTCTTCAAGACTGCATGGAAATCCACTACTTCCGTGTGCATTTTCATTTACTGCTCAGGCTTTGAGATAAACACTGCAATTTTAATGTGATGAACGATCAGGACATTGTATCAATAAGTTTGTGCTTTTGATTTCTTTGTTATTGTAATTATGAAAAAATTTTAACAAATATATATTGGCCAATGTCCAAAACAATTTGTAAATTTTTTTATGGGGAGCATGGGGGCTATGTAAGTAGGCTGTTTAGGTTTTCTTATTCGTAACGCCACGTAGCGCTCTATATGAAAATCACTGGCTGTGCTGTGTGCAGTCTGTGGCTATTTTGCATTGTTGTCTGCCATTGTCGTGTTGGGCATCTGGATGCTAACAGCGCGTAGCGTTGCGTAGTTGGAGTTGAGTCGCCAGCAGTGGTGGATGTGTGGAAGTGAGATGGCGGATTTTTGAGAGCGGATGATCTGGACGTGTGTCCAGCAGAAACAGTACATTTGTAAGAATGGATGTCATGAACTGCTATATATATTATGACTTTTGAACAATATTAAGGTATATACATTGTTTGTTCTCTATCAAAATCTTTCTTTTCCTAGCTGTGTGTATCAGTAGTTAGTGCTTTCAGTAGTTTTAATCTTTTATTTAGCTGGCAGTAGTCGTGCTCGTTGTATTGCAGTAGTTCGAGTAACGAAGATTTTTGTGAGGTAAGTGATTTGTGAAACCTATAGGTTAGTGTTAGTCAGGGCCATCCTTATGTAGGGTTTTTCTGAAAGTCAGATTGCGTTGCGCTAAAAATATTGTGTGTCAGTTTAATCACAGTCTTGTATAATTGTTCAAAGGGGACGTTTCAAGGTTACTTTCTGAATATACAGCCACATGCTGTTAGTTGCTTTCCCTCTGCATTTACTGCAAAGAGAAGGGGAGGTGGTGGTGTTAAGTTGATAATCACCTGTCTTTGGGTCAGTGTCCGGGATTACATTCCAAACGTCTCTGCAGTGACACGTGAAGCGAGAGCATGTGACACTGTTGACAATAACCCGACCGTCAGATCAGGACGCTAAGCTCAACGGTCCTCTTGTTGACCCTATGATCTCTCATCGTCATCCAACACAAACGTGACTCCACGCAGTCTTTGCAGTCAACTACAGGTATCAGACACACTGAAAACACTTACCTCACACATCGTGATAGGAAGGTGCCATTGTACGCGAAGGGCAGAAAAACGTTTCAATTTAAGTGGTTGTACCTGGCCTCCGCAGCGTCCCAGCGTAGAATACCATTCAACTTTATAATTCTATAGCCCCGTCTCCCCATGCCTCACCTACATGCCACTGTGTATATCCTGTTGTGTCAGCGAGCACTGAAGTGAGTTGAGCATTGACGGTCAGGACATACATAAGTGACGTTGTATTATGTATGAAGACATGGTGTATGACATTCCGAAGATGGGCCAAGTCACAAACGCATCAGTTATAATTTGTTAAACAACACGAAATCTCTCCATTTGCAGCAACCCATCTAGTATTGATGTAAAAAGTGTTCTCGATTTATACACTATGGTCGCAGGCCTCCTACGTCACTCTATGTCGCAACTTCAGCTGCTGCTGCTGTTGTTGTCATTATCATTATTATTATTATTATTATTATTGTTGTTGTCATACTGGGGTCTCGTTGATTGTGGGAGTGCACAGTTTAGCTTGTGTTTAACATACGAAGTTTATATTTTTCTGTAACAGTTTCACATTAAAATTTGCATGCCAGTGGTTTGACACGATTTCTGTTCTCCAAGCTTGATTCGTCGCTATTCCCTGATGAAACCATTACACTGTACATATCGGAGAAGTGAATGAAGTCTTCAGTACTCAGCTAACACCTATTTATGTCAGTTTCCAGTCCACCATGTCACTCCCAACCCATTTTCCCACAAGTGTCGGCTGCGTCAAGATTACGTTGGACATAACTGTAAATTATCAAATACTCAATTTTAGATTATTTCTGTAGCTTTTGTTTTTATTCCTATACAGTAGAAAACGTCTGATCATAAGTAAAACTTGTTCAAAATCCATAGGTCATATGCAGGGTGCCGCGAAATACGTGACAGAAATTTGATGTTTTACATTATATAATATGGGTTGATAGATTCTTGTTATTGCGTTTGTCCCATAGCACACAACCTGAAATTGAATATATGAGGTTTTCAAAGCGCTTTCCTTCTGCAACAATGATAATGCAGAGTTTCGAACTGAATTCTATAAATAATTACTGAGATAACCATTTGCGACTGCACAGACATTTCTAGGAATTGCAGTACGAAGATACGGTAACATGAATCGATACCACCCCACAGCTGCCGCGCGGTTGCACAGGATCTGGCGAACCCAATGGTACACGCCCACTGAGCCACGCTTCCAGTGGCTCCATACCACAAGCGTCCACTAACGCCGTGATATAGCGTGGCCGGCGGCAGCCACAAAGCTGCGGGCTTTCAGATAAAGAAATGTGGCCCTCAACTACGTACCCTATGACTCAGATTTGAAATATTTAGGTTTTGGCTGGTTTCGTTTACTAGGGGGTGCGATACGTAGTTGCCGCACTACATGCCAAATACCGCTGAGTCCACAGTATACAATATGAATACACACACGGCTCGAATGGTCAAAGATTCCTATCAATCGGCAATTCCGAATTTTGAATGTAACATAGTAATTTATGAATGAAAGATTACAATTAAATAAAATCTCCAGGTCCTATTTTAACGACTTTAAATGAGTACGATAGCAGAAGTACTTTAAAGAATGCCATTTATTTCTGCAAAACACTTGTTGGACTCGATGGTCCAGCAGTTACATAAAACATAAGTTGAATAACAGGGAAACAATAAATTTCTACACGTGTATAGTTATGAGCGATAACATAGCTCGCGAGATATTCACTTCTAAACGCATAATACGTCTTCACTGCAGAAGCCACGGAAATCTCCCAAGTGCACAAGTAGGCACTACGAAAGATATCTCCCGCGACCACGCGCAAGCTGCTCAACACTCTCCAAGTATTTCCAGCGACCGTCCGTGGCGCCTTCCCGCCCTGCACTCCCCTGTCCTGTGCCACCCGATGCTCCTCCCTCACTTCCATCCAGTCTCTTCATTGACTTCGGTAGTCGCCTACCACAGAAACGACCGCTGTGATTAACTAGAGCGCTCCCGCCATGTCTCCAAGCCAATGCACACTCACAAACATATTGAAACACATACGAAATGCTCGATTTACATTTAAATAACTTGAAGTTAAATAAATATTCCTACAGCTGGGCCATAAACATGCTCTAACATACATTATTAAACGCATAAACAAATCGAATAAACGTATATCAAAGGAATTGAAGCAAAAGTAGGCCAGTAGCCTAATACTTCTGTGCTTTCTAAAACACATTAAATATTTGACTAATAGTATATATCGGATACAAACAAATACATAGACGAATAAATATATTTATTAGCATGCTGCTACCGTTTTTTCGTATAGCTGTGGAGTACTTAAGGCCTGGTGCGATCAATAGTAATCGGCCACTTTGACCTCCAATAACTCATGTATTATTCAAGTTACATGCCTGTAATTCATACCAATTTAGGTTTACACTAATAGCTTTCTAAAGACATGTCGATCGATAAAATCGGATGAACCGTTTAGATTTAGGAAATTCGTTTCTGGGTGTTACTTGTATAATTTACAGTCAGGTACTAAATTTTAAACTAATAAAGATATCGAAAATCTGATAACATTATCAGAATCGTCGAGCAAATAATGGTAATGTACATGTTTCTTTTTGAGTTTTCATGATTCCTCTGGCTATTATTAATTTCTACATGAACTGTGAAATGTCTACCATTAGGGTTTCATAAAGTCCACCATCTTTGGCACTGCTGGCATACAAATCTCCTGCGTTGACACAAAGCCCATTCCTTGACACAGCGTCAACATGGAATTCCCAGCCACACGGGCAGCCTGGACCCCTCTTGCTCCAGCTAATGTTCGGCACCACGCAGTTGCTGACGAACCTTGGCTTGCCGAGCGGTCGTGCCACCACTCTAACTCCGAACTTGGAACATTTTCAGGGCGCCACAACACGCTCGTTACCTCACAAAGCCCACTTTTGCTTGGAGCCTCTTTGCAACATGACGCTAAGCAGACGCTGCCCAACTAAAATGTTCACGTTTTAGTTCAGAGAGCCTCATCCTTATGGTAGCTGGACTCTATTTCTTGGTGCAATATTTCTAATGAGACTTCTTGCGCTTGGAGAAATACAAGTTCAGTACATATTCTGCTTACTGTATTCAGTTGTTCGCTAATCATTTATGCTCCTGACCAGCTTTCCTATAACGGCAGCCACTGCACCACACTGTAGCCCACATCTCCCCACCGTTGTGTATGAAGCCGTACATAATAGAAGGTCCTAGAGTGCTACAGGTGCATCCTCGAAAACTCTGTCCCTTAAATAATCCCAAAACAAATAATCATAAAGGCTGAGATGGGGACTATAAGGGAGGCATTTCACACCATGTCCAACAGCTTGAACGAGTGAATTCAGAGTATCCCAGTGGAGCCAGTTCCATTTGTTGGCGGACATGAAAGTGTGCCTCAAGACTAGACCTGATCCTTAACAACCGTTCAATTTTCAAAGGCATCAATCATCTCATTTACAGAAGAATATCGCTCCTCCATAGCACTATCCTTCAAAGGGTCGTATAGTAGAATTTTCTAAGGGAAACGGTCAAATTTCTCTCCCATTGCGCTCGGGAGAAACAGTCGCGGTATCCTGAGTTGCTGTGCTGAAGGCCTTTATGATGTAGTGGGCTCCTCACTGAATAATAGTCGTTCCACGCTCTCTAGAGTCTTCCTGAGTGGAACAGGGAAAACATTACACAAAATCCATATCAGGGTATGCTTAAATTTTGTCACCATAATCTCGCAGAGAAGTGGTCATTCTGCGTGGTGCTCTTTTTTTTTTTTTTTTTTTTTTGATAAAATGTCCAGAACGTGTCACCATAACACTACGTTCAGAGCTTATGTAAAAGGTATTTCCGATAGACAAACGCTATTCCATTCTGACAAGTGAACAGTGACAGTGTGGACAGATATTTAGAATTTTCTGAGCGACAGTAAACAGTATCAAAAGGTTTTTGACATACCATTTAACCACAGCAGACAAACACCTTAACATCTATTTTGCACCGCCTTGTATTAAAATAAAACGAATATTGTCACTGGCAACGGTAAAAGAAAAACATCCGTTTGGTTAGGCAGACATGCAAGGCAGTTTACAATTGCCATCCGAGTTTTGGACTTTGGTATCTTCCACTGGAGAGGTAATAGATGTAGTCAATCTGGATAGTTCAAAGAACTTTAAGGCTATAGACAGATTGCGAGAAGATCACTATGGTACCTAGAAATAACGTCAGCGAAATCAATACACTACTGGCCATTAAAATTGCTTCACCAAGAAGAAATGCAGATGATAAACGGGCATTCAATGGACAAATATATTATACTAGAACTGACATGTGATTACATTTTCACGCAATTTGGGTGCATAGATCCTGAGAAATCAGTACCCAGGACAACCACCTCTGGCCGTAATAATGGCCTTGATACGCCTCGGCATTGAGTCAAACAGAGCTTGAATGGCGTGTACAGGTACAGCTGCCCACGCAAGTTCAACACGATACCACAGTTCATCAAGAGTAGTGACTAGCATATTGTGACGAGCCAGTTGCTCCGTCACCATTGACCAGACGTTTTCTATTGGTGAGAGATATGGAGAATGTCCTGGCCAGGGCAGCAGTCGAACATTTTCTGTATACAGAAAGGCCCGTACAGGACCTGCAACATGCGGTCGTGCATTATCCTGTAGGGTTTCGCAGGGATCGAATGAAGGGCAGAGCCACGGGTCGGAGCACATCTGAAATATAACGTCCACTGTTCAAAGTGCCGTCAGTGCGAACAAGAGGTGACCGAGACGTGTAACCAATGGCGCCGGGTGACACACGAGTATTGAAATGACGAATACATGCTTCCAAAGTGCGTTCACTGCGACGTCGCCAAACACGGATGCTACCATTATGATGCTGTAAACAGAACCTGGATACATCCGAAAAAATGACGTTTTGCCATTCATGCACGCAGGTTCGTCGTTGAGTACACCATCGCTGGCACTCCTGTCTGTGATGCAGCGTCAAGGGTAACCGCAGCCATGGTCTCCGAGCTGATAGTCCATGCTGCTGCAAACGTCGTCGAACTGTTCGTGCAGATGGTTGTTGTCTTGCAAACGTCCCCATCTGTTGACTCGGGGATTGAGACGTGGCTCCACGATCCGTTACAGCCATGTGGATAAGATGCCTTTCATCTCGACTGCTAGTGATACGAGGCCGTTCGGATCCAGCACGGCGTTCCGTATTACCCTCCTCAACCCACTGATTCCATATTCTGCTAACAGTCATTGGATCTCGACCAACGCGAGCAGCAGTGTCGCGATACGATAAACCGCAATCGCGATAGGCTACAATCCGACATTTATTAAAGTCGGATTCGTGATGGTACGCATTTCTCCTCCTTATACGAGGCATCACAACAACGTTTCACCAGGTAACGCCGGTCAACTGCTGTTGTGTATGAGAAATCGGTTGGAAACTTTCCTCATGGCGCTGGGGCCAACCTTATGTGAATGCTCTGAAAAGCTAATCATTTGCGTATCACAGCATCTTCTTCCTGTCGATTAAATTTCGTGTCTGTAGCACGTCATCTTCGTGTTGTAGCAATTTTAATGGCCAATAGTGTAGTAAAGTGCTAGCCGTATTACAAGGTGAAGTTACTGAGTACAAGTCTTCATACTGTGGTGGACACCGATAAAGTTCCCAACGGAGTTCCTGACCTCATTTGATCCTCCCCGTCAGGCACCACATTGCCTTTTACTCAAAGTGGGGGCACTAATTACTTTACTTGGAAAGTTTTATTCAACGAAACTTTGCAACGAACAATGATGTATTTTACGAATACACTGGTAAATTTGATTTAGGTTGTCATCTCAACAGGAAAGGGAGAGGAGGAAACAGTGTCAATCACACGAATGCCACTTAGTCCAACACACCTCCTCTTCATTTTCTGGAGACCAGAATTTCCCACACAACTTCCACTTTCGATTACAACACATATGAAACACGTGAAGTTTATTGCATTCTGTGTAATGGATTTCTCATCTCTGCGTTTCTCCCACAGACATCTATCTACACGTCGTTCGCTTTAACTTGATTTCACCTCGTATTTGATACATTCTGGAGCCTGGAGGCGTAACGACAAACATTGTACGCAAACTGGTCTTAAGTAAATATTACAGTCAGTTGTGTATACTGCATAATACTTTCCTTAATGTGGATGACGTGTGTGTGTGTGTGTGTGTGTGTGTGTGTGTGTGTGTGTCTGTGCGGGTGTGTGTCAATGAACTCATAAGATTGCAGCCTCTAAAAACAGGAATAATTGTAACACATCCTGTATGATGTTTTTACAGTTGCACAGTGACACCGAAAACTGATGGCGCTCTGAAGAAGCGTGTGTGTGTGTGTGTGTGTGTGTGTGTGTGTGTGTGTGTGTGTGTGTGTGGTGTCAATGAATTCAAAAGATTACAGCCTTTCAAAATAGGAATAATTGAAATGCCTCCGAAAATTGTGTTTTACCGTTGCACAATGGCACCGAAAACTGATGGTGGCGAGAAGAAACCAAGAAGTAATATGGTCTTATTTAGGTCCAACAAGGCCCATATTGTAGCAATAATACATTTAGATGTTTCGCCACGGATGAGGCACTGCCTCAGTATACGTTTTTCTGATGTTGCCATTTAGGTGTAATTTCCTGTGCAGTGTGTGTAATGTGTAATCATCCCATGTTGCAAATCCCATCATACTATTGTATGGGCTAACAGCTTAAATGGTAGCAGTCGTAGAAACACACAGTGTAATGTGTAAGATATAACAGACTAATCAGTAGTGATGACCTTGTGTCCACAGCTTCATAATTCACATAATTTTTACCATTATATTTTCGCAAAAATAGCTAAACACCAATGAATACGTCACAAATTCGGTGGAAAATGTATGGTTAATAATAATCAGATAACAGAAGGGTAAGAAAAAGAAGCAGTAAGTGAGTTTTTTCTTGGTATTGAATTAGTGGCGACTTTAGGCTCATGTTGAGGACTGTCTTTTACAGAGAGGTCAAAGCGGCCAAATAAACAAGTAGGTGAGGGGTTGGGTGTGGTGAAAATTTTGCTGTGCTGTGAGAAAACCAGGAGAGTCAACACAAGAGTTATTAGAAGCGTGTAAGGCATCCAGTCTACGGGGGAGTGTACTCCAGTCATGGGGCTTACGAAATTTTTTTTCCCCGTTGTGAGGCTATAAAGTCAATTTTTTCACAGCAGGTACAAGATTGTGTTATTATTAAGTATCGTGCGTTTTTTAAGGCGTCAGTGAGTTCAGAAGAAAATGCAAAGACCGATGAATGGACAAAGGAAAGGGACTAGCCCAATCAGATATCCGAGATTACCAAAGGATTAATCCTAAGTAGCCAATGGGTACCCCTGCGATTATAATCGTTTAACTCATTTTTTTCTTTCTATACAAGTGATGCAAAAAGATTTTAATTGCAATATAACTTCAGGTACCTTGGAACAATGAGAAGAACCTATATTTAGCAGGCTTAATTACATTGCCTCATATTAAACAGACGAAAACACAATCATGCTGATCACGTAGATAAACTCCAGCTCCAGCTCCAGATTCTAAATTCGGGTTGATGACAGCGCCAACATGAAAGAATATATACACATCGTGGTCCATTGATCGTTAACGGCCAAATGTCTCACGAAATAAGCGTCAAACGAAAAAACAACAACGAACGAAACTTGTCTAGCTTGAAGGGGGAGGAAACCAGATGGCGCTATGGTTGGCACGCTAGATGGCGTTGCCATAGGTCAAACGGATATCAACTGCGTTCTTTTTTAAAATAGGAACCCCCATTTTTATTACATATTCGTATAGTACTTAAAGAAATATGAATGTTTTAGTTGGACCACTATTTTCGCTTTGTGGTAGATGGCGCTGTAATAGTCAGAAACGCATACGTACGTGGTATCACATAATATTCCGCCAGTGTGGACGGTATTTGCTTCGTGATACATTACCCATGTTAAAATGGACCGTTTACCAATTGTGGAAAAGGTCAATATCGTGTTAATGTATGGCTATTGTGATCAAAATGCACAACGGGCGTGTGTTATTTATGCTGCTCGGTATCCTGGACGACATCATCCAAGTGTCCGGACCGTTCGCCGGAGAGTTACGTTATTTAAGGAAACAGGAAGTATTCAGCCACATGTGAAACGCCAACCACAACCTGCAACAATTCTGATTTCCCCCTTGAAGCTAGACGAGTTTCGTTCTTTGTAGTGTTTTTCGTTTGATGCTTATTTCGTGAGATATTTGGCCCGGTCACAAGCAATGAACAAAAGCATGCCTTGTATTCGTGACATTACAAGAAATAATAGTGAATACTTAGAACACTATTGCACTGTATTAGTGACATAGTAATGAACATCTTAATATAACACAATCTGTGGTGACATAACTACCTCTTGTTTTGTTTTAGAAGACATACCTGAATTATTCAGAGGAAAGGGATGTTCAGAAACTCCTTTATCGATTTATTACATTTAATTTCCTATTAACATTCTATTAATCTCTGTTTTATCGCACAGCAGCTTTATATAGTTTATCATGCAAAGTTTAGAAGTTTAAAATGTGTTTCAGCACTCACACACACCAACCCTTACCACGACAAAAGCACATAAACATCATGCAACATACAATACATACAGATAATTTTTTTTTATTTCATCTGGGAAAATTAAGAATATTTACTCTATAAGACAATAAACGACGCACAACAAAGAAGTTATGCAAACTAGTCACAAACTGTTATTTATAGAGGTATTGACGGGAACGGCAAAACTGTAAACTCTGGCAGTCGTTGGATGAATGTGTGACGCTGCAGCACAGTATCACCGCGCAGCTAGGAACGAAAGTAAACAGGCCGCATGTCGATACCAGAGCATCGTCGAATCGCTCGACATTTCAATAGGAGCGCCGCCACTATTCGAGCATGTTGACAAGAAAGCATGAACCACGGCCAAACGAACCGCCAAGAAGGAAGCGGTCTACCTAAAGAAGAGACAGGGCGTGACGACCGAGCAATCGTTAGAGCGGCAGAGTCCCGAATTGATCACTATCAGCGATCCGAGGTGCAACTGGTGCTTCAGTGACTGCAGTGACAGTTAACAGGCGGCTCACAGAAAGAAGCTGAGCTCTCGGCGCAGACTCTTATTGACCTCTGGGTACTAACAAGCCAGCTTGCAGTGGTGTATGGCACATTCGGCATGGAATGTCATTGACTGGAGTAGAACTGTCTTCAGTGATGAGCCCCGCTTACAATTGAGCCCCAACGAGCAGAGAAGTGTCTTGAGACGCCCCAGAGAGTGGTGGATACCAACCCGAATGTCGCCCACCTTACAGCGCAACAACCAGGACTGATCGTCTCCGGAGCATTTCGTTTCGCAGCAGGACCTGTTTGGTTGACATCCGTGGCAACCTAAAAACACATCAATACGTGCCCCTTTTGTTTCCCTTCACGGTAAACCACACTGGGCTTATATTGCAGCAAGATAAAGCCTGCCTGCACGCGGAAGGAGTTTCTCCAGCTTGTATTCGTGCTTGCCAAGTCCCCCCCCCCCCCCCCTCTTGTCTACAACAGTCGCTGCGACTCTTCCCAAGTGGGACCGTTTTGGAGGAAGAGGACAACCATTAACTCTATCAATCAATCCAAAGCCTAGTAACTGCTTGCAAAAGGGCCAGGGGTGGGCCAGCGCATTATTAAAAAAGCACTCCGTCTTCAGACCACAAGTGGCCCACCGGGACCATCCGCCCGCCGTGTCTTCCCCAGCTGAGGGTGCGGATAGGCGGGACGTGTGGTCAGCACATCTTTATGGTTGTTTTCTTTGACCGGAGCCGTTACTATTCGGTCGAGTAGCTCATCAGTTGGCATCACGAGGCTAGGTGCACCCCGAAAAAGGCAACAGCGAATGGCGGTCCGGATGGTCACTGATCCAAGTGCCGGCAACGCCCGACAGCGCTTAACTTTAGTGATCTGACGGGAACCGGTGTATCCACTACGGCAAGGCCTTTGCCGCCCAACGCATTATTGACTAGCTAACTTTGCGAAGCTCTTTTTAATAAATAAAACATTTTTTCTGGCATTAAAATGATTTGTTTACTTGTACATGTACCTCACATCCCTCAATTTCTGTCCCTTTTGGATGATTGCTTCGCGGTGTGTCTTTTTTTTTCCTTAGAGGATGTTTCCAATTGGGATGCCTCTGCTGGACTACCAGCTCGCGTGGCATTCGTCTGAAAAGCGCCTAACTTAAAAACGATTCATTACTCTCACAGCCCGCTCCAACTAGGCACTTAAAAAGCACATGCAAATGCTCCCGACTGGGATCACCTCTGCACACCTCCAACTGCATGTACAATCAAATGCTTAAAGAAGCAATAATTCTGTGCTCTAATTAAACTGAGATTCCACGTGATTACTGCAGCAAGAAAATTGTCTATCAGCAAACTCACACATCACTTCTCTCACTAGCTAACAACCTTACTCATTTATTTATCTTAAACGCTTTCGGGCGTTCATTTCACATACGTTAATTTCTACGTCACATTACTAATGCACCGAAGAGCCAAAGAAACTGGTACACCTGCCTAATATCGTGTAGGACCCCCGCGAGAAGTGACGCAACATGACGTGGCACGGATTTCACTAATGTCTGAAGTAGAGCTGGAGGGAACTGACATCACAAATCCTGCAGGACTGTCCGTAGATCCATAAGCGTACGAGGGGGTGGAGATCTCTTCTGAACAGCACGTTGCAAGGCATCCCAGATATGCTTAATAATGTTCAGGTTTGGGGAGTTTGGTGGTCAGCGGAAATCTTTAAACTTGGAAGAGTGTTCCTGGAGCCACTCTGCAGAAATTCTGGACGTGTGGGATCTCGCATTGTCCTGTTGGAATTGCCCACGTCCGTCAGAATACTCAGTGGACATGAATGGATGCAGGTGACCAGACAGCGTGCTTACGTACGTGTCACTTGTCAGAGTCGTATCTAGACGTATCGGGGGTCACATACCACTCGAACTGCACACGCCCCCACACCATTACAGAGCCTCCACCATCTTGAACAGGCACCTGCTGACATGCAGGGTCCATGGATTCATGAGTTTGTCTCCATACCCGTACACGTCCGTCCACTCGATACAATTTGAAACAAGACTCGTCCAACCAGGCAGCATGTACCCAGTCATCAGAGGTCCAGTGTCTGTACTGACGGGCCCAGGCGAGGCGTAAATCTTTGTGTCGTGCAGTCATCAAGGGTACACGAGTGGGCTCCGCCCCATATCAAAAAATGTTCAAATGTGTGTAAAATCTTATGGGACTTAACTGCTAAGGTCAACAGTCCCTAAGCTTACATACTATTTAACCTAAATTATCCTAAGGACAAACACATACACCCATGCCCGAGGGAGGACTCGAACCTCCGCCGGGAGCAGCCGCACAGTCCAGGACTGCAGCGCCTTGGACCGCTATGTTAATCCCGAGAGGCGACATCCCATATCGATGATGTTTCGTTGAAAAGTTCACACGCTGACACTTGTTGATGCCCCAGCATTGAAATTTGCAATAGTTTGCGGAAGGGTTACATTCCTGTCACGTTGGCCGATCGTCTTCAATCATCGTTGGGCCCATTCTTGCAGGATCTTTTTCCGGCTGCAGCGATGTCGGAAATCGGATATTTTTACCGAATTCCTAATATTCGCGGTATACTCATGCAAGGTCGTATGGGAAAATACACACTTCATCGCTACCTCGGAGATGCTGTACCCCATCGCTTGTGCGCTGAGTATAACACCACGTTAAAACTCACTTAAATCTTGAAAACCTGCCATTTTAGCAACAGTAACCGACCTTACAACGGAGCCAGACACATGTTTCCTTATACAGGGTGGTCCATTGATAGTGACCGGACCAAATATCTCACGAAATAAGCATCAAACGAAAAGCCTACAACGAACTAAACTCGTCTAGCTTGAAGGGGGAAAGTAGATGGCGCTATATTGGGCCCGCTAGATGGCGTTGCCATAAGTCAAACGGATATCAACTGGGTGTCTTTAAAATAGGAACCCCATTTTTATTACATATTCGTGTAGTACGTAAAGAAATATGAATCTTTGAGTTGGACCACTTTTTTCGTTTTGTGCCAGATGGGGCTGTAATAGTCACAAACGTGTAAGTACGTGGTATCACGTAACATTCCGCCAGTGCGGACGGTATTTGCTTCGCGATACATTACCCGTGTTAAAATTGACCGTTTACCAAATGCGGAAAAGGCCGCTATCGTGTTGATGTATGGCTATTGTGATCAAAATGCCCAACGGGTGTGTTCTATGTACGCTGCTCAGTATCCTGGACGACATCATCCAAGTGTCCGGACCGTTCGCCGGATAGTTACGTTATTTAAGGAAACAGGAAGCGTTCAGCCACATGTGAAACGTCAACCACGACCTGCAACAAATGATGATGCCCAAGTAGGTCTTTCAGCTTCTGTCGCGGCTAATCCACACATCAGAAGCAGACAAATGGCGCGCCAATCGGGAATTTCAAAAACGTCGGTGTTGAGAATGCTACATCAACATCGACTGTACCCGTAACATATTTCTATGCACCAGGAATTGCATGGCGACGACTTTGGACGCCGTGTGCAGTTCTGCCACTGAGCACAAGAGAAATTACGGAACGATGACAGAGTTTTTGCACGCGTTCTATTCAGCGACGCAGCGTCATTCACCAACAGCGGTAACGTAAACCGCCATAATATGCACTATTGGGCAACGGAAAATCCACGATGGCTGCGACAAGTGGAACATCAGCGACCTTGGCGGTTTAATGCACGGTGCGGCATTGTGGGAGGAAGGATAATTGGCCCCCATTTTATCGATGGCAATCTAAATTGTGCAATGTATGCTGATTTCCTACGTAATGTTCTACCTATGTTACTACAAGATGTTTCACCACTGTACTTCCAACATGATGGATGTCCGGCACATAGGTCGCGTCCGATTGAAGCGGTATTGAACAGCATACTTCATGACAGGTGGATTGGTCGTCGAAGCACCATACCATGTCCCGCACGTTCACCGGATCTGACGTCCCCGGATTTCTTTCTGTGGGGAAAGTTGAAGGATGTTCGCTATCGTGATCCACCGACAACGCCTGACAACATGCGTCAGCGCATTTTCAATGCATGTGCGAACATTACGGAAGGCGAACTACTCGTGGCTGAGAGGAATGTCGTTACACGTATTGCCATATGCATTGTGGTTGATGGACATCATTTTGAGCATTTATTGCATTAATGTGGTATTTATAGGTAATCACGCTATAACAGCATACGTTCTCGGAAATGATAAGTTCACAATGGTACATGTATCACATTAGAACAACCGAAATAAAATGTTCAAGCGTACCTACGTTCCGTATATTAATTTAACAAATCTACCTGTTACCAACTGTTCGTCTAAAATTGTGAGCCATATGTTTGTGACTATTATAGTGCCATCTATCACAAAGCGAAAAAAGTTGTGCAACTAAAACATTCATATTTCTTTACGTACCACATGAATATGTAATAAAAATGGGGGTTCCTATTTTGTAAAAAAGGAGTTGATATCCGTTTGTCCTATGGCAGCGCTATCTAGCTGGCCTACCATAGCGCCATCAGTTTTCCCCGTTCAAGCTAGACAAGTACGGTTCTTTGTAGTTTTTTCGTTTGACGCTCATTTGGAGAGATATTTGGTCCTGTCACGATCAATGGACCATCCGGTATAGGCTGCCAACCACAGCGCCGTATTCTGCCTGTTTACATATATTCGGATTTGAATACACATGTCTGCACCAGTTTCTTTGGCGATTCAATGTATATACATAGGTCAAATAAGGTCCCAATGTAAAACAGCCCTATCTACTGCCTTAGAGTGGTGAATGGAAAGTGCATTCAAAATTCGTTTGACTCGCTAGTAACTAACGCTGACGTGCCTGTTTCTTTCCTCTTGTCCTTAAACTGTGCTCTCGATGCGAGGCGGACCCAGTTAATCGTATTTTCTGTAGTCAATGGAACATCGGACATCAAGAACGATTGGGTAGGGTTTATAGCGGATACTGAGGACAAAGACCGGGCTGCAGCACACCGCTGGCCCTTACGAATACAGGCCGTGCTTCTACAAAAGCCCTTGTCAGAAATGTCCACTGACCGCAAAACCTCTGCAGTGAACTGCAGCTCCGGCCAATGTGTGCACAGAGCGCGGCGCAATGCCCGCGACAGCGCTTTGCGGTCTAATGGGTCCCGGCCAGTCCTAACGCGGTGAACGCCGCCTCTGTACACATAATGAGCTTTCATTCGTGTCGCAGGATTCGTGCCCGGCGCCGCTCGCCCCATTAGATTAACGCGGCCGTGTTTCGACGCGTGCGTTCGGCGCACAACGCACGCCAAAAGGCCGCTGCCCAGGAGGCGCCCGGCCGGCCGCTGACAGAAACTGCCACAGCGTTCCATAATTATTATTAGCCCCGCCGCGGGCGGACTGCAGGTTCATCCCGACAGGAATAAAGCGCGTAAATTCGTGGCCCTGCAATATTTATCAGCTGGTATCTATTAGCGCTATTCGCCAGCGATGCGGAGTCGGGCATTATTCAGTGGCAATTAAAATAACTAAACGTTAATGACATGTAAATTACGGACATCGAATTTTGGAAGGGCGGATAAAATTATATTACCGCATCAACAGGCACCCGCCATAAATAGCCGGTCTACGTTAATCACATTATTAGATTACCTACGCAAACTAATCGCGAATAAATTAGTTTCTTTATCTCAGTACAGGAAATTGACCGTTAGCTTACACTCGGCAGCCAGAAATGAGAGGCACTGTTGTCAGATAAAATGACGCACCGAGGCATTGGTGGGATCGAGAGTGGCAGATGGGGGGAAAGGGGGGGGGAGAGCGAAAATCTGACCAGAAAAAAAAACAACAAAAAATAGTGCGCTTGGTTTACACAGCCTGCATAACTCACTCATATTGAACAATCGAGATATTGTTGGATCTTCAACAGTGCTATTGTAGGATTTCAAAGGTCAGCAAGCTTGTGCTGCAGGAAACATGCTATTTGACGAGAAGCTTCCGATTTTTGATGATTTCTGCTGACATAGTCAGTGTAGTCAGGCTGTTAGAACTAGAGTTCTTCAAAGTATTTGGTAAATGAATAAGTGAAACGGAAAACAGATCTCAAATGCTGGGTGATTCAGCTGTCCCTACCTATGGGTGTTGCCAAATTTTAGTATTCCCTCGGTCAGATGGTTCAAATGGCTCTGAGAACTATGGGACTTAACATCTGAGGTCATCAGTCCCCTAGAACGTTGAGCTACTTAAACCTAAATAAACAAAGGAGATCACACACATCCTTGCTCGAGGCAAGATTCGAACCTGCGACCGTAGCGGTCACGCAGTTCCAGACTCAAGCACCTAGAACCGCTCGGCCATCTCGGCCGGCATTCTCTCGCTCACTATTCGCAAATTATTAATCTTACAGAAAAGAAAGAACAGGACCTTTTTCTTGTACTTAAACTTTACACTGCGGCACGTTTTCGCTGGAAGCCACGGTTTTGTATTTATTCAGGAAAAATTCGTTTGAAGGTCATTTTTCTAAGTTTTCCTTCAATAATACGAAAACTACGTCGTCTAGCCAAAACACATCTCTGTACCAAATTTAAATACACTACTAGCCATTAAAATTGCTACACCACGAAGATTATGTGCTACAGACGCGAAATTTAACCGACAGGAAGAAGATTCTGTGATATGCAAATGATTAGCTTTTCAGAGCATTCAACATGGTTGGCGCCGGCGGCGACACTTAACAACGTGCTGACATGGGGAAAATTTCCAACCGATATCTCATACACAAACAGCAGTTGACCGGCGTTGCCTGGTGAAACGTTGTTGTGATGCCTCTTGTAAGGAGGGGAAATGCGTACCATCATGTTTCCGTCTTTGATAAAGGTCGGATTTTAGCCTATAGCTATGGCGGTTTATCGTATCGCGACACTGCTGCTCGCGTTGGTCGAGATCCAATGACTGTTAGCAGAATATGGAATCAGTGGGTTGAGGAGGGTAATACGGAACGCCGTGCTGGATCCCAACGGCATTGTATCACTAGCAGTCGAGATGAAAAGCATCTTATCCACATGGCTGTAACTGATCGTCGAACCACGTCTCGATTCCCGAGTCAACAGATAGGGACCTTTTGCAAGACAACAACCATCTGCACGAACAGTTCGACGACGTTTGCAGCAACATGGACTATCAGCTCGGAGACCATGGCTGCGGTTACCCTTGACGCTGCATCACACACTACCTCCTGCGATGGTGTACTCAGCGACGAACCTGGGTGCACGAGTGGCAAAACATCATTTTTTTCGGATGAATCCAGGTTCTGTTTACAGCATCATGATGGTCGCATCCGTGTTTGGCGATATTGCGCTGAACGCACATTGCAAGCTTTTTTTCGACATCGGCATACTGGCGTATCACCCGGCGTGATGGTATGGGATGCCACTGGTTACACGTCTCGGTCACCTCTTGTTCGCATTGACGGCACTTTGAACAGTGGACGTTACATTTTAGATGTGTTACCACCCGTGGCTCTACCCTTCATTCGATCCGTTCGAAACCCTACATTTCAGCAGGATAATGCACGACCGCATGTTGCAGGTCCTGTACGAGCCTTTCTGGATACAGAAAATGTTCGACTGGTGCCCTGGCCAGCACATTCTCCAGATCTCTCACCAATTGAAAACGTCTGGTCAATGGTGGCCGCGCAACTGGCTCGTCAAAATACACCAGTCACTACACTTGATGAACTGGTATCATGTTGAAGCTGCATTGGCTGTACACGCCATCCAAACTCTGTTTGACTCGATGCCCTGGCGTATCAAGGCCGATATTACGGCCAGAGGTGGTTGCTCTTGGTACTGCTTTCTCAGGATCTATGCACCCAAATTGTGTGAAAATGTAATCACATGTCAGTTCTAGTACAATATATTTGTCCAATGAATACCCGTTTGTCATCTGCATTTATTCTTGGTGTAGCAATTTTAATGGCTAGTAGTGTACATTTAATTTCCTACAGAGATATCCAATCTCATTTTCTGTAGGAATAATAGTTTGCACATAGCGAACAATAGAACATGAAAATCACGCACGTGGAATTTTAGGTTGCATAAAACACTTAGGTATGGGCAGGTGTCTCTCCCTGTATATCAAGTCATTTAATTCGACACTTACACCTTATGCACTAAGTGACAGTTGTGTAACTTTTGTAGAAAAATGTGTAGTTAATTTCAGTGTCAAACGTAGCAGACATATTGATATAGTGGAGCTAGTCAGCGAAATAACTCCTGTCAAGTTCCAGGGTAAAGATCTGATGAAGAACATTAACATAGCTTCTCATTTCGACATTTTGAGTTCTGGTTTCAAAGTATGAGTTGAAAGATGATTATCCAAATACTGAAATAGCTTTAAATATGTTTATGACAATGTCAGTAACTGCAGTACCTTGTGAATGCATTTTAAGCAAATTATAGTTTAGTGTGGGAGTAAGTGAATTAGCAAATTTTGATATGTTGTCAGTACAATAGCGAACGGCTGTTAAACAATACATCAGTAACATACTCAATGAGTTTGCTTACCTCAAATCAAGAAAATGGAAAGTGAAATTATAATAAGAACAAAATTTTTTGAGGGGGGTATTTCTCAACTCCAATTTACTTATCATATTCATATCCAAAAAGTAATGTGCGAATTGTTAATAATTTATGAGGCACAATTGAAATCTGTTCTTTATTAAACATCACAATGAAACCAATGCATAGCAGGTACTACAAACAATAAGACAGATTTTGTTTTATTTTCAATTCTTCAGCAAATTTATAAAAATTTTAATGTATTTACTATGACAGATTTAATTCCTTTGTGCAATATTTTACATTAATATAGTTCATTTAAATATTAATTGTTAGATTATGTTTCATTTTTATGAAACCTAAATGAAGTACAAAATTGCTAAACATGGATAGAAAACGCAGAATTGTTGTCCTTCTGATGCGGAGAGGGGGGCGGACAAGCTTTGGCATTTCTCCCAGCGGTGCGGGATCGTTTTGGTACAGTTCTGTCCAAGGACAAACTCAGTAAGAGGAAAATTTGGAATAGCGCTATTAACGTAACTTCTGTTCTGGATTCTCTTATTTCCCAACATAAACGACAAATCTTTTCCATCAGTTAATGTGCCGGCCGCGGTGGTCTAGCAGTTCAGGCGTTCAGTCCGGAACCGCGCAACTGCTACGGTCGCAGGTTCGAATCCTGCCTCGGGCATGGATGTGTGTGATGTCCTTAGGTTAGTTAGGTTTAAGTAGTTCTAAGTTCTAGGGGACTGATGACGACAGATGTTAAGTCCCATAGTGCTCAGAGCCATTTGAACCATTTGAACCATCAGTTAATGTGGACTCTGTTTTAAGCTAACGGTATTGTTAGTCACAGTTGCGGAATGGCCAACAAAAATTTATTCTGTTTACACAGATATGTAGGATAGTGTATGGGTTCAGGAGAAAAAATGGCTTTGGAGAGAAACCAAGTATAATGGCGAAACAGTTATTAGCTTTTAATGGAAGAGAGCAACTATTAGGTAGAAATGTTCCAATTACTGAATTTCTCCCTATAGAAATCCTCCAAAGTTCAGGCTTATACAGAACTATAAACATTCGTAAGATGGTTGAAAGTATTCAAGATTTATCATATGCAAAGACCAAAATGCAGCAGAAACTTGAAAAATCGACTGTTAACATTGGACCGCCAGCACTGTTAGGCAAAAAGAATTTTATGTATACACTGTAAAAATATTTTACTTTTTCATACGTAAAAACGATAATTTGAAATTAAAAGGAAAGAAAATACTAATTATAACTGGAGGGTTGCTGTAGGTGTTGATAATGATGTAGTGTTGTGTAGCACTGAATTGCATAGTGACAATGTGGCATCCTAATAATATAATATAATTAATGAAACATTCACACACTCATTCATACCAGCTACGTAATTAGTCATGCAATAAATAACATTGGAATTGCTGATAAGAATATCATGTAGTTAATGAAACATAGTACGTTATTGCAACGGCTTTTGTATTGTTATAAAACAGATTTCGTTGAAGCGATTTCATGCGGCTTTTAGTACCAAACTTTTTCTAATCACCAACATTGCTTTACAATGGTAGGTTGTAGATAAAATTATTAAGAGAAAAGCAAATTATTTACATTGTCTTTCAATTAAAAGTCAAAACAAGTAAGAAAGGACTCATGGAGGAACTACACTTTACAACAAGTCGAATGTATCTGGACTGAGCCTTGGACGTCATCTTTTTACTGGCAAACGTACATATTACCACTTTTTACAGTAGTCTTTCCATGATGGTGTTATGTTAAATAATTTGTAGTGGCAAGCCTCTTCTCAATACGTTATCAACGTACATGCATTAGGCCATATGCTGTCTATTGGCAGCAAAGCTACAAACAAACACAGCCGTACCCACGTACTTGTCTTCACTCACACAAGCTGACTGTCAGCCACATATTATTATTACTCTAGCCTTTTGACGACAATTGTGGTGTCACCGCCAGACTCACCGCCAGACACACCGCTAGGTGGTAGCCTTTAAATCGGCCGCGCTCCTGTAGTATACGTCGGACCCGCGTGTCGCCACTATCAGTGATTGCAGACCGAGCGCCGCCACGCGGAAGGTCTAGAGAGACTTCCTAGCACTCGCCCCAGTTGTACAGCCGACTTTGCTAGCGCTTGGTTCACTGCCTACTTACGTTCTCATTTGCCGAGAAGATAGTTTAGCATAGCCTTCAGCTACGTCATTTGCTACGATCTAGCAAGGCGCCATTGTCAGTTACTATTGATATTGTGAACTAAGTACCGTGAAGAGCGACGTACATCATAAATTGATTAAAGTTAAGTATTCCACCAGCTACGTCCGTTATTTCTAAATTGTAATTTCCTTGTCCTGTTCCAGACCTCACGCCAGCCTGCGTGAGCTAAATCGCGTGGCTTTCGGCGTCCTCTAGTAACACGGTGTTGGCTCTCCTGCCAACCACAACAATAATAAACCCCTTGGCCTATTCAGTGCATTTCTCTGTGTCACCTTAACATTTACTTTCATAATACACATTCCACTTTTCGTAAGCTATACAAATTTTTACGAAAATGCGTGGTAAAAATTATAATAGATAACATTATAACTTTCGACTGACCAAACACATAAAACTTTTGCACGACTATATTTCCGAGCCACTAACAGATGGCATTAATGTACACAGTTACTAAACATTTGCTCACACATTGAAATATCTCTTAATGAATTATTAAATCAAACTAACCCATAAAATAAGAAACAACTGTTATTTATACGCTACAATCATGATGAGAGCTTATCTGTTGAACTATTGCAGGAAAATACGAATGTCGTTCATCTAGCAATGAAATTGTTATAGCTGTAAGGACTGGTATAGTAGGAGGTATTCCAGTAAGTATTGTTTTGGACACAGGAGCGGCTGTGAGTGCTTTGCCGTATAATTTCTATAAGAAAATGACCGATTTTGAACCTGTACCAGAGACCCTGTTTAAAAGCATAAGATTTTAACTGTCGTAGGTAATAAGTCTAGCAGAGTTACGAGACAGGTATTCGTGACCATTAAGATAGGTAATGGAACAGTACAATGGCCATTCCTCATGGCCCAGAATCTAGGTAATAATTGTGTTATACGGTTAGGTATGTTATGCGAGAAGGATAGCATTACTGACTTCTCGAAAAGTAAATGTTTCCTTAAACATAGGGCCAGTGAAATCACGACTGACTTAGACACCAGCAATCTCAGGCGTAAGAAGTATTGTACTGGATGCAAAATTCAAGTTTTGCGAGAGAGTGACAAAACAAACACACAGACACTTGCACCTGATACAGAATATGATGATTTGAAAACACTGATTAGCCAAAAGTTAAGTGAAACCACTGCTATTACTGTTGATGAACGCAAAAAGCTTTATCAAGTACTACCTAAGTATATACAGGTTTTTATTGAACGACCAAGTGTCATTACGACATATGTTTATACATATAATTGAAGTCAAGCCTCACAAAACCTATAAAGTAACACTATCTCAACGACGTGCGGTGTGGCAAGAACTTAAACAGATGTTACATCTACATCTACATCCATACTCCGCAAGCCACCTGACAGTGCGTGGCGGAGGGTACCCTGAGTACCTCTATCGGTTATCCCTTCTATTCCAGTCTCGTATTGTTCGTGGAAAGATGGATTGTCAGAGGACGATCATCGAACTTTCCACATCTCCCTAATGTTGTCCATTACTTTGTTTCAAGAAACCTAATGAAAATATTAGAGTGGTGTTAGACGCACGTGCAATAAATGGAATTGTAGTACCTGTACACACCAAACTAGAAAATTTAGAGGACCAATTACAGAAACGTTTAGATGCTAATTACTTTTCAACGATCCACTTGACAAATTCGTTTTGGCTCATCGTATTCTCGCCCGATTCCATAAAGTATAGTGCTTTCATATTTGTGGGCGAACAAATTAATTCCTTTCGGTCTGAGCGTTATTTCAAGAGAGATAGTTGAGACTGTTACACTATATGTCGATCATCTTTTGATAGCCACTAAGACTTGGAATGAACATCTTGACATCCTTGAAAGGATGCTGGATAAATTTGCACAAGCTAGTGTAACACATAACCTAAAGAAGTCAAAATTTGCTTGTAGTGATATTAGTTAGGTATCTTGGCACCTAATCAACGCACAAGGTATACACCCTGATCCAGGTAGGTTGGACGCTATTAGGAGTTTTCCTAGTCCTCGCACTAAAAAATAACTAAAGTCATATCTAGGACTCTCTTCTTTCTTTTGATGTTTCCTGTCACAACAACTATTGAACAGTAAGCATCTCCTAGATTCACTTAAGAATCAGGTATGGATCTGGTTTGAGCAGTGCCAGCAAGGTTTTGATAACATTAACATGAACGCAAACGTTTTAGACCATCCAGACTTCAGTTTAGATTTTTGTATGACATGTTACGCATAATGCAGTGGCTTGGGTTGTTGCCTATTTCAAGTAGTTAAGAATGGAGAAGAGGAACAGGTAAAAATCATTAGATTTGCAAGCTGTACTTTAAGTGAATGTGAACGTACTTATTCAACCACTGAACTTGAGACTTTTTCTAATCTCTGGGCATTCGAAAAGTTTAACTATTATTTGCATGGTAACCACACGCAAATTTATACAGATCACCAAGCTCTGACACTTTTCATAACATGTAGGTTAGTTCAGCATAGATTATCACGCTGCACTTTATCTCTGTAGAATTCCTCATTTGATATTCTATACATTAAAGGTAAAGATTACATCATTGCTGATGCTTTGTCTTGCCTTCCACAAGGTATGAGTGACTGTAACACTGATATTGATAATGTGCACGACTACACAATGCTCCTAATGCAAGATATTCAATATTACCAATATTACATTGATTTGTGTAGAAATATGGCAGCTTTACGAAACCCTGATCCGCATTGGAACAAAATAATAACTTTAGTCATAGATCAACCTGACTATCCACTGTCTAGCTGTTATCTGATATATAATGACGTGTTATTCTGTCGTCGTCATTCTGATGGCTCTAAATGGCGTGTATATATTCCCAAAGTCTCTGAACACAATCTGGCACACACACTTAGTTTGGGGACATTATGAAATGAAGAAGTGCCTTGCAAAACTTAGCACGTATTGTTATTTCGCTAATACGAGACACAAGATTCACAATGTAATTAAAACATGCATATCTTGTCAGAAATCTAGACCTCAGAACCTATCTTCAAAGACATATCTGCATTGCATACTACCCAGCAAACCTCTGGAGACTATACGTACAAACATAAGTTGGTGCACATCCAACAAGTAGTGGTTGTGTGAAGTATATTTTAGCATTTTGTGACATATTTTCTAAACATGTTAAGCTGTACACCATAAAATCTGCAACTGCTAACGCAATCATCAGACTATGCTCAAGTGACTACATTCCTCATGTGGGAAAACCCAAGGCAATTTTATCTGACAACACTACTTACTACACAGGGTACAAATGGCATAAATTCTTAAAGGACAATAGCATTAAGAGCATCTTTATTCTGAAGTTTAGCCCACAACTGATTCATGAGGACGTATATACCTATACAGCATTCTAATTGGGTAAGTTTTTTGTCACTATTTGAAGAAGATCATAACAACCTGAATATACATGACACAACATGTACATCTAACGAGCTTGTTTTTGACAGCAAAGAATCAAATGAGTGTAGTGATACATTGCCAAAGTTTTCATCTCACCCAGTGTCGCATGATGAAAAAGTAAGAGAAGTACTAACCACACTGTCGCAGATGCGACTCCAGTACCACTAAGGGAGAGCAGTAATTCGAGGAATGCATGCAAGTGCTTTTGCGTACTCAGCACAAATCTTCTGCACTAAAGCGGCGTCTGCTGTACAGCAGTCCATATGTAATTCTCAACATACCGCGTCCTGGTGCATACCTGTTGGAGAACGCAAAAACAAATACAATCATTGTGCTTTACGCTCAGCGAGACTTAAGAGTATTTCATTCTAAGCAGTAAAACGTTGTAAGAAGTCGTGGTCTCCTGACCTTCATTGCTTACATATTCCGCCCTCAGAATCATGTTGCGCACATAAAGACGCTTCATTCTAACCCAAACTTGATAAGATAAAGTCAATGCTGTATTAATTCATGTAAACGATATGCAATTGACGAGTGAGCGCACCGTGGTTGAAATACTCGAGGCTGGGGTGCACACATACATTCCAGACACAACGGTCACAGTGGCTTTTAGTTCGGGAGAGAGGCCACACAACGGGACGCCAGGCCTTCAGAGGATGACCCAGCCCGTGTCGGCCGGTGACCGCCAGTAGCGGACAGTGTGGGCTTAAAAGCAAATTCCGCTACATTATGTGGGAGCGGCCAGCCTACGCATTCTTTACACATAGCACGCAGTTTGAGAGATTTTCACAGGGAGACAGCAAACGCCAGACGCCAATGCTAGAAGTTTCTGGGTTGGTCGCCTTAAAAGAAACGTCATTCTCCCGCTTTAGAAGAGCAATGCTGATTGGCAGACGATATTTCTGGCGCCTGGACCTGAAGGAACAAAGAAAGAGACCAAAATAAATACCCCTTCACATCTGGCATGGAGAGGCGCCGATCCGTTGTCGCTCTTGGAGCGAGAACACGTAACGAGTGCGTGAACGCTCGTAGGGGTACCAGAAAGAGTGAGGAACAAGTCTCTCCTCAGTACTTTACTGGGAGAGCACCTCAGTCGAGAGTGAATCAAAGGGCGACTCTATATTGAGTCCTTTCGATTAAGCATTGTTCACTGTGTTGACCGACACACTTATTGTGCGGTGTGAATGGACAGAGTTATGGTTAAACGCCTCTGAGCGAATTTTGAGTGGCATCGCGGTGGACTGGTCATCTGACCGGTGTACCACGCCAATAGTTAGACTAGGGGCGAATAGGAATCCTTGACTTCATCAAGGCACAGGGAGAGTTTGATTGGAGAAGGTCAATCCAGATAGAACGAGAGTTATCTTATTTGTCCGCAGCGAGCAGCGCAGACAGCAGTCATCGCAGTTTATGGTATTGTGAGCTACAGCTATTGTGAGCCCCTTTATCCTCCACAACAGTGCACTTCACTGCATTTCAGACGCGACAGCCTCGACCGTACCTAGCAACATTCTAAAGAATAATTATTCAAGTTGAGTAGGCGCGCCTCTCAGCCATTCTGCCAAGGCAACAAGCATCTGAAACTTTGTATAGAAATTTCATTAGCGAATCCTATCCTTGAGAGGTAACTTCACATTCCGAAAAGAACCAGGATATAACTTGTTTAATTCATAACTAAAAGTGCCATTGTGATTTCTCAGAATGTTGCAAAAATAAATAATAACTTTCGTTAGTTTCATGTTTTTCTTTTACTAACTAGCACTACTCCAGTACCCAAGTATCCCACTAGTTACGTAAGAAATTTTGTGAATTTTTGTGTCATTTCCTTACAGCGGACGACTCCACAAGATATTAATTGCTGAAAGTTTTTCAGGTATTTCTCTTTAGAACGTTAGGAGCGTCTGTCTGGCTTCTGTAGTAGTGTGGGGGTGGAAATTGCATCTTGCAGGAGCCACAGGGTAAAGGCTACATCTAAGATTAATCCGTTGCGCAGAATAACAGAATAATAGATTAACCCCGTTCACCTCAGAACGTATATCTACAAGTAATGAGCTAGTAGACTGGACATTTATAAAACTGACGTACATTCCAGTGCTACTGCAACGAAATTAGGTAGCATAAGAAATTTCATTTCAGCTGATCCAGCCAGCAGCAGAAGAAGAAAGGAGAAATTTCGACTTCGCCGAACGTATTTAAACAACATCAACCAAAATTTTAACGCAAATGTTAAAACGACATTTACGCAAGTGCGATGAAAATGTTTTTGAGACAACATAATTAACTAACAGTAGGGTCAGTCAAGGACTGTCCTTGACTAATTGACGTGACCACAAACCACACGACAACCAAACACTGTCACCTATGAACGGATTAGACGCACCTCATATTGCATAACATATGTTTATGCGAAGCCAAGGCCAATACACACTCTATATAGACTCGTAACGCGAGGATTCTGTAGGTTTGATTTTTATGTGTTGCTTTAGACGTTTGTCCATTACTAAACGTGCGCTTGGGCTTGTTTGCTGATGTATCCAGATGTTGTGTCCAATCTTTCCAATTTCATGTGACATCACTCGCGAATGCAAAATTTCGTTCAAAAATCTGTAATATTTGTAAGATTGTGTAAACACTTCTAATCCACGTAAAGCCAAAATGTAATACAATTATGTATCATTATCTATATTGATGTAAAGCAAAATGTAATATTTTTATATGTAAGAGTGATCAGAATTCGTAATATGTATCAAAACGTGTAAAACCACGAAATTTATGTGAAAGAGACTACTTTAGAGACATTCTACATACATCGCAATGCCTGTAACCGCGATGAAGCGTGTACGTAAAATTGTTAGAAACTACTCTTATTAGAATGATCATGATGAAATATTTATGTATAAACTTGTTAACAAACATTCTTTGCACACCCGAACTGTGCATGTGAAGTGCAATAACATTTATAGTGCATCGCCTAATGGCATTTACCGCGTTGCACTGTGCAAAAGCCGGCCGGTGTGACCGAGCGGTTTAGGCGCTTCAGTCTGGAACCACGCGACCGCTACGGTCGCAGGTTCGAATCCTCCCTCGGGCATGGATGTGGGTGAGGTCCTTAGGATAGTTAGGTTTAAGTACTTCTAAGTTCTAGGGGACTGATGACCTCAGATGTTAAGTCCCATAGTGGTCAGAACCATTTGAAATGTGCAACGCATGGAACTGGTTAAGCACTGGACCCACGGCCGCGAAGCACAAAAGCAGTGAAGGCAACTCCACAGGTGGAGGAATTTTGGATGGAACTTCGGGGAATGTAATGTTCTCGGAATACGATGGCCACTCTCGCCTGAACAAATCGAGGATCGATTTGCCGTCCGAAATCTTGCATCCATATCTTCACGGAACTTATATTGTAGAATGGAAATCCACTGGTCTTCAATCACGCGACCCAATACCTAGGAAAATCAGTGTCAAAAATGAAAATAAACAGTGCAACGTGGTCACATATCGGTTGTCAAATCTGTGAACAGTGACTTTGATGTGCAATAACATATACGTAATGCAAACTACCGAAACAATGCCTACCTTTGCGTTATTATTGTATGTATTATGAATATGAACTGCAAACGACGACACGTAGTGCGAAGTCTGCTAATTTGAAACAGAAACGCATTTTAAATGCAACACTGTCCATGGGAGACAATGACCATAATGAAATGTATTTTGCTGTAATACATGTAGTAGTTTCAAGATTACTCTACCTGTTTTAAATGTTAGTCCATATTTTTTGTAAAAACTTCATGGAGCGCCCTCTCACAGTGATGTCTTGCGCACATGCACATACGAACGGTATGTAAACTGTGATCACCGTGCCGCGGCCTGCCGGGGTGGCCGAGCGATTCTAGGCGCTACAGTCTGGAACCGCGCTACCGCTACGGTCGCAGGTTCGAATCCTGCCTCTGGCATGGCTGTGTGTGATCTCCTTATGTTAGTTAGGTTTAAGTAGTTCTAAGTTCTAGGGGACTGATGACCTCAGAAGTTAAGTCCCATAGTGCTCAGAGCCATTTGAACCATTTTGAACTGTGTCGCGAGTTCAACTAACACTCTAACCGCTACTACCCCACTGAAATACACGTGACTGCGCACTGGCGGCAGCCGCAATAGCAACATTCACGAGCCTCATTCAAATATTGTACACTATGAATTGTATTTGAATAAGTTTGTAAATATTGTATTGAATATGCTTTAGGGTGAATTGAGAAACGTAGATATTAGTTGAGAATATAAACGAAGAATTAGTTTAGATATTAATTAGTATAAACGGTTGTTCGATTGTGGCGCGCAACCGCTGAAACATTAGAATAATTCCCAGAATGAGATTTTCACTCTGCAGCGGAGTGTGCGCTGATATGAAACTTCCTGGCAGATTAAAACTGTGTGCCCGACCGAGACTCGAACTCGGGACCTTTGCCTTTCGCAGGCAAGTGCTCTACCAACTGAGCTACCGAAGCACGACTCACGTCCGGTACTCACAGCTTTACTTCTGCCAGTATCCGTCTCCTACCTTCCAAACTTTACAGAAGCTCTTCTGCGAACCTTGCAGAACTAGGTTCGTGCTTCGGTAGCTCAGTTGGTAGAGCACTTGCCCGCGAAAGGCAAAGGTCCCGAGTTCGAGTCTCGGTCGGGCACACAGTTTTAATCTGCCAGGAAGTTTCATATCAGCGCACACTCCGCTGCAGAGTGAAAATCTCATTCTGGAAACATCCCCCAGGCTGTGGCTAAGCCATGTATCCGCAGTATCCTTTCTTTCAGGAGTGCTAGTTCTGCAAGGTTCGCAGAAGAGCTTCTGTAAAGTTTGGAAGGTAGGAGACGGATACTGGCAGAAGTAAAGCTGTGAGTACCGGACCTGAATCGTGCTTCGGTAGCTCAGTTGGTAGAGCACTTGCCCGCGAAAGGCAAAGGTCCCGAGTTCGAGTCTCGGTCGGGCACACAGTTTTAATCTGCCAGGAAGTTTCATTAGAATAATTACGCAGTTTTTGTTGTCTTGGCGAGAACATCGCAACTTTTTAGTTCTTGTAGCGGTCCAGATCGGACGCATATCTGCCATCCCTGCAGATAATTATGTGGCACAATGCAGTTATTGCTAATTTATTGAGTCGCAATGTCACTAGGTGTACTCATAGTTGCAGACAGCAACAGATTTAATGTAAATATCTATGTGATTTAATGTAATATTTTGTGAATACGGTGATATTATTTAACCTTGTGTTTCTCTTATGTTGCAAATTATTGTTCCAATTAAATGGCGTCTTGGCATGGCTGAAGTTTCTGTGTTACAAATTTTATGAATGGTCCAGAATGAGCCATTGCTTTAGACTTATTCAATTAACGAAGTCCGATAAAGAAATATTTTCAGAAGATTCACTCACAGTCAAACTTACAATCAGCTGACCCAACGCTAAAAGCCATTGATAAACGTCAAAATTTTGTATTACGCACCATTAGAAATTTAGTCTCTGATGACATACGAGGTGCATTCAAGTTCTATGGCCTCCGATTTTTTTTATCCGGACTGGAAAGAAATAGAAACATGCGCATTGATTTAAAATGAGGCCTCGTTCATTGTCAATACGTCCCAGAGATGGCAGCACCGTACGGCAGATGGAATTTTACCGCCAGCGGCTAGAATGAGAAATGTTTTAAATACTTAAAATGGCGACGTTTTCCTTACTTGAACAGCGTGCAATCATTCGTTTTCTGAATTGGCGTGGTGTGAAACCAATTGAAATTCATCGACAGTTGAAGGAGACATGTGGTGATGGAGTTATGGATGTGTCGAAAGTGCGTTCGTGGGTGCGACAGTTTAATGAAGGCAGAACATCGCGTGACAACAAACCGAAACAACCTCGGGCTCGCACAAGCCGGTCTGACGACATGATCGAGAAAGGGGATCGCCGAGTGACTGTTGAACAGATCGCCTCCAGAGTTGGCATTTCTGTGCACACAATCCTGCATGACGACCTGAAAATGGGAAAAGTGTCATCCAGGTGGGTGCCACGAATGCTGACGGACGACCACACGGCTGCCCGTGTGGCATATTGCCAAGCAATGTTGACGCGCAACGACAGCGTGAATGGGACTTTCTTTTCGTCAGTTGTGACAATGGATGAGACGTGGATGCCATTTTTCAATCCAAAAACAAAGCGCCAGTCAGCTCAATGGAAGCACACAGATTCACCGCTACCGAAAAAATTTCGGGTAACCGCCAGTGCTGAAAAAATGATGGTGTTCAAATGGTTCAAATGGCTCTGAGCACTATGGGACTCAACTGCTGTGGTCATTAGTCCCCTAGAACTTAGAACTACTTAAACCTAACTAACCTAAGGACATCACACACATCCATGCCCGAGGCAGGATTCGAACCTGCGACCGTAGCAGTCGCACGGTTCAAAATGATGGTGTCCATGTTCTGGGACAGCGAGGGCGTAATCCTTACCCATTGTGTTCCAAGGGGCGCTACGGTAACAGGTGCATCCTACGAAAATGTTTTGAAGAACAAATTCCTTCCTGCACTGCAACAAAAACGTCCGGGAAGGGCTGCGCGTGTGCTGTTTCACCAAAACAACGCGCCCGCACATCGAGCTAACGTTACGCAACAGTTTCTTCGTGATAACAACTTTGAAGTGATTCCTCATGCTCCCTACTCACCTGACCTGGCTCCTAGTGATTTTTGGCTTTTTCCAACAATGATAGACACTCTCTGTGGCCGCTCATTCACCAGCCGTGCTGCTATTGCCTCAGCGATTTTCCAGTGGTCAAAACAGACTCCTAAAGAAGCCTTCACCGCTGCCATGGAATCATGGCGTCAGCGTTGTGAAAGATGTGTGCGTCTGCAGGGCGACTACGTCGAGAAGTAACGCCAGTTTCATCGATTTCGGAAGAGAAGTTAATTAGAAAAAAATCGGAGGCCTTAGAACTTGAATGCACCTCGTACTATTATTATTATCTATTATTAATTGTCTGTTGGCTCATATTCACAAACCAGATCAGGAAGGCTGATAAATTAAAAGCTTTTACAACAATACATCCAGAGTTCGTGCTTGAACTACATCATTCACCTGCTTTCGTAAGACATTTTCAGTATTGTGATTACATTCGCGAGGGTTCACTCCCTTCCATTATGTTTGGCTATAGGTTGAGGTCGTACATGTTGCTATTCAAGGTAGCAACATGTCACACTTCCATTTTACTCTGCCGGTGAATGTTCTACATCTACATCTACATCTACACAGATATTCTGTAAGCCACAGTACAGTGCATGGGAGAGGGTGCCCTGTACGACTACTATTAATTTCCATTCCTGTTCCAGACGCTAATAGAGCGAAGGGGAAACGACTGCCTGTAGGCCTACGTATGAATCCTAATTTGTCGTGTCTTCGCCGCTCTTACGCACAATGATTGTTAACGGCAGTACATTCATTTGGCAATCAGTTTCAAAGGCAGCTTCTTTAAATTTTCTCGATAGTATTCCTGGAGAAGAACTTCGCCTTTCTTCCTTCCAGAGATTCCGTTTTGAGTTCCCGAAGCATCTCCGTAACATATACGTATTGTTCGAACCTACAGGTAACAAATCCAGCAGCCCGACTCTGAGTTGCCTTGATGTCTTCCTTCAATCCGACCTGGTACGGATTCCAAACACTTGAGCTGTTCTCAAGAACAGGTCGCACCAGCGTCCCTTATGCCGTCTCCTTCACAGGTGAACCACTCTTTCCTAAAATTCTTCCAATAAAAGGAAATCGACCACTCGCCTTCCCTATCACTGTCCCCAACACTCGTTCCATTTCATATCGCTTTGTAACGTTACGTCCAGATATTCGAACTACTTGACTGTATCAAGCAGGACACTAGAAATACTGTTTCAGAACACTACAGATTTGGTGTGTAGAAACCTTCCTTTTCATAGTAATGATAGGGTAAAGACCGCATACTACGCGCACGTTTTTTATTTATACGCAGATACGAAACACAAATGTAAACACGGTACAGCCACAAGGCGCGGCGGAGTGCTAGTTTTACTGGTGGGGAAGGAGCCGTTCACACTATGACGTCGCGACCAGGGGGTGACATGGATGCAAAAGAAGAGGAGATCTGGACAATAATCATTGTTGTTCCGTAAAGAAGAACATAAGAAGATTTATGGATTTTTAATCAGTTATCATTTTGGGATACGAACGATTTATCTATCGACAAGTTTTGTTATTAAGAGTCTAAACGTCAATGCTTAATTGATATATTATTGGGACTGTTAAATGCAGAAGGATTTTGAAAAGAAATGGTAACATGATTTCGTAGTTAGTGGGTAGCAAGCACAGTCTTCCATTACGACAGCGCTTTCCTACAGACAGAGAATAAGTTTGATACAGCTACGAGTGGCACTGCGTAAGATGATCACATCATCAAGGAGCGACACGAATGCAGAGATAGAAGATTTGAAGGTAAAGGTAATTAAGAATGTACGACTGACAGATCACGTTCACGGAATCGGTACCGTGGTTGAGTACTGTCCAGCAGCGACTACCAGTGGGAACATCAGTACATTGTAAGTGTGGTACAATTTTCCAATAGTTTGTGCACCGTGTGATGATCAGTCATATAAGCTATACATGCTAATTTCAAGCTGGGCAGATTATTGTAAGCGTGTTATATTGACTTGCTTCTTTTCTTATTATTACAGATCAGATTGCGTTACAAAAAAGACTCTGGGCCTAAACGCTCGTATCATGGGTCATAGCCTTGATAAATCCAGGTTTCATCTATGTGCTCGTATAAGTAGACAGGTTCTTTAGGGGAGGTTTACTACGTTTTGCTTAAAAAAATCGATTTTTTAAAATTGCATTTTTGGATCCATAAAAGTGTTTAGAATCCACCGCTGAAACGGTTTTTCCGAATATGGAAAGGAAATGTTTGTTATTCGTGGTTGAACAAAAAATGCACATACGTGAAGACGGCCTTTTTCACGCACCTGATTGTTTTTTTCGGAGGACGCGTTATTGTACCGGTGCTTGGGAGGAAACACACAAAATTCAGATGAAAGTTTGAACACGTGTGTTTGGAAATTAGCCCCCAAGCATTTGCATTCTTGTGCGAGGACTGAAGATAGCATCTTTCCTGGCAGTGAGCTGCTTCAACGAAGGGTATTCAGCAATTCTGAAGACCAAGACAACGATGGACGTCACCCTGGGACTCTATTCGACGCAGTTCGCCAACCATACGGACGACCACCGGATTCAAGCGGCCGAAAACCGCTTATCACCGGCTGTAAGAGCGGCTCTGGAGCAGCGCAGCATGGCCCAGATCGAGCAGAACTCCCTCTGTAAGGAGGAGGAAGGACTAGTTTATGGAATCAGAATAACAGATTGATGTACGTTACATAATATTGCATTTATATATAGTCGAAACTTCAAACACGTTTTTCTCGAAATAGATTTTTTTTTTTTTTAACGCGCTATGTGGTTACATCAAATCTACTTAACCGATTGACATGATTCTTTGTTTCCGACGAAGCTAACTAAATTGTCTAGGATTTGTACCATCCATCAACTATAAAAATTTTTATTTGGCTGACGAAGTCGAAAAAATCAATGAAAAAAACCCAACTTTTTTAAATGGCCACCATTTTGTTTCCTATGATCCAAATAACTTAAGCAAGGTACAACTCCTAAAGAATCTTATATACTTCCCTAACGTCAACTCAGTTTTGATTTCAGACGAGCTGGCTGACCTGTGACATACCGTGCGTGGAGGTTGTAATGCCCCAAAATTGAAAAGTAGTGTGAGTGGTAAAAGTATGTGGCATTACGTACGTAAGTCGCCACAACTTATTATCAAAGTGTCAATTTCGGTATAAAAAAGGGGGGTTGTTAATTTTATTTGTATTTGCTTCTGAAAATGTTGTCAAAATGATGTTGTAGAAAGAGCATATACAGAGGAGCCTGTCACACAACCGCGACGATAGCAGCAGCGTGGCGCGCGGCAAAGATATCGACTGATGCGCCGCTGGCCGCTATTGAAGAGGAGCGAAAGCATCTAATAATGAAAATTGTGAAAAAGAGACAATTAACGTGACATGTTTGTTTGTTCAGATTTTCTGGTTCTTGGTTTTGTCCCTTGTTTCAAGAGGAATTACCGTTGAGATCTCGTGTAGAGAGTTACATTTGAGACACCGGGGAGTTAGTCATCATTGAGGTCACGGGGTAACGTCAGTCAGTTCGTGACACTCGGGAAGTGCAAGCCTATTTGGAATGGGCGCTCGAGTGATTTAATGTCGGATTTGGGCTTCTAAAGTTATTAGTTGTACCCGTGATGGGGTTATGGCCTTTATCAGAAGTTATATGTAGTTATTGCGCGAGGTGTATTGTTCGCAGTCGGTAGTGGGATGTACGATGATATTTGGAATTTGCTTTAAAAGAGTAACTAGTTGTGAGACACGCTAAGACATTGGTTTTTCTCGCGTTTTCGTGTGATTAGTGATGGTGTAAAGTTTGGTCAAGCTAACCTTGGAGTTACTCGCAGTCAGGCGTTCGGTATCTCGTGCTAAGCGTAAGATTCTTTTCAGTCTTGATTGGGTGTATTTGGTATAGCCTTCACGCGAAGACTTGGTGAGTGACTGGTTTAATAAGGGTAAGCACAAAGGTACATGTGCCGTGGCCGCTTTTGTAATAAAGATTCGCCAAAGCTTTGGCGTGGGTGTGTGACTGTATTGATTGTAATTTTGGGGAAGTCCTAAGGTAACAGAATCCCCGGCTGAAAGAACTCTCGAATTGAAGCGCGGCCTGTGATTGTCGTGTAATTATTGTGAGAACGGACCTCCTAGTTTTATTAATGTAAACGGGACAACCAATCTGTGTCACATACTTTGTGACACGCGCGAATTGCTGTCATAGTAATTTTCCATCCGACGAAACTGACAGAACCAAGACCTATTAACTGAGTAGAGCACGATATTTGTGTCTTTGAAATTGTGAGTGCTGAGTGTTTTAAATTTGGTATAGAGGGTCCGCGTATGTCAACGCCTGAAGCGGGAGAGATTTGCTTTGATTTGAGTGAATATTAATAATACTTTAAAGTGGCGGTGACGCTTAGGTTTTTTGTTTCTTTTTTTTTACTAGCTTCAGCTTAGTGGGGAAGTAGTTTATAAGCAGCACTCACGCCTGAAGAAACTTTGTGGAGACATTGAAAATTAAGAAAATGGCTAAATAAAATGATGCTCAGGCCCTGTGCACGATAAAGGAATAATTGGTGTCTCGTGTTATCATTTCTCCCCATATACTATAACTTCAAAATACTATAAGAGAATCTTTGAATCACAGGAAATAAAAAGGTTAAAGATTACGCAGTGAATAAAAACGGTAAAGCACAAGCAGGACAAAGAATATTAAAGTGAAAGATAAGTCACACTGAGAGTTTGTTAAGATAATTACGTAAAGTTCGCCTTAAAGTATATGAAAGAGGTTTTTACCCGACTGTTTAATTGATAAAAAGTGGAAAAGTTAAGTTATGGGGAATTAATAAACTATGAAGGTTGTAGCAGATAGAGTGCAAATAGCATTTTCCATTGTGTGTTTTCGTAAAAAGAAATGAGCAAGGATAGAGCTGCAGTGCAGTGACTGTATAGGATTAATAATCTCTGACCAGCAAAGCTCAATCAAAACGTAAAATTTTATCGCTGCCTTGCTCTTACGAAAATTAAACTCACTGAAACTGATAGCTAAGAAAGTTCAGTCTAGATTGATTGCTTCAGTGGGGTTCTATTAAAAGGGCGGTTAAACTCCACGTTGGATAGTTTTCAAGTTGGAAAAAAGATAAGCTAAACCCAGGTACCAGCGTTGGAGTGTTGGGTTACGTAAGGTAGGTATCCGATCACGTTGCTGTGAAATGTGGCACATCTCAGTCAGTTGGGTTTAATTGACTTAAGTAGCGCATCCTAATCAGAATTGTAATTTCTGCTTGATTCCATCGACTAGTAGATTACTTTTGGTGTCAGCATGTTGGTCGAATCTGTAAAATCTTGTGATAAATGCGTTAACAAAAATTTTCAATCGAGAGCTAACAGAAGCCAATAAAACCAGAACCCGTTTATATTAGTGGTGATCCAGTTTCATCTTCGGCGGTAGCTACTGTGCGAGTGGTAAGCATTTGGTTAAACTTTCCATCCTCACAACTACTTGCAGATAGCTGATATAGTACACGGCCTTGCGGAACTCTATGGTGTCGCTACGTGTTTTAATACACTTGTCATCTCTGTGTATCAGCACCATTCTACCCAGGTTTGACACACTGATGAATAGTAGTCGCTTCAGCAGGTGTTATTGGTTAGCGCAGTAAATATAATTTAGCAGACACACCACCACCGAGGAGCAGTACAAGGTCTACATAGAAATTTTGTTTCGTTCCGACGGCACTTACGCCTTTTCTCTTCGACATTTCCGGTCGACAAAATTCCAGTTTGTGTGGGAAATATCAATAACCGTTTTGACCAAATTTAACATTGATATCTATAGCACATCCCGAGAAAAAATTCTCAAAGAACATGCTTTTTTCGGGCCAAAGATAATAAACCTCCCCTTACCACAGTAGGCCACTGCCTTTTCAGTTTTTACAAAACCAATGGTACTAATATTCTTTTGTTGTGTTTGAGTTTCATACCATTTTAGACGTGTTCAAAACGATACTGAAACTTTTTTTTCTTCTTTGATGTTTGCACCTCAAAACATTTAGGAAGTACTCCACAGCTTTATGATGAACTTACAAGCATTTTTTCTTTGATATTTCTTGTTCAGTTAGGCTTTTAACAGAATCGTAAAAAAAGAAACAGGCAATGCTAAAAGATACATGCTAAATTTCAGTTTCTTTCACAACCTTGTTTCTTTTAAGGACTCACTGTAATCAAACTCCTCGGTCAAATTCTAAGCTGTCATGGTTTTGATAATTGCAAATTTTAAATTTGAAAACAAGAGTACTGTCAAATCTCAATAAGACCGTCTATTGTAATATCTGAAAAGTGACTCTCCTACATGCCTTCCTACACCAGAGTTCCGTTCTGGGATGTAGTATTTACTTTTCTTAAATCGTCATCGTACTCTACTAAAGAACAAGAACACATTACTCCAACCCAGTTTTATTACACTTGTACGCTACGGTACAGAATACAGCGACGCGGCGTCCTGGGTCGTACGCCCCGACGGCCAAACCGCCTACGCTGGTTACGACGCCGACGATGGCGAAGCAGGCGCCGGGCCTCAGACACACGGCGACGGGTCGGCTGGCAAGCGCCGGCGCTGAGCAGTTCCTGGTGTGGAGCCCCCGAAACCGAAAGGGAGGCGGCATCGGCGCCCTGAAGACAGATTAAAAAGGTCTGAATTCCACCACCTAACATTTTACCGTGAAGTGATTCACAAGAAAAGGCACTAAAATTACGTTACTCTCTACTCTCGTTTGTGATCATAACTATTACAACGAATACGTTAAGAATCTCTGATATCCGGAAATAGCTTGCCTTCGCAGTAGAGAAACATTTATATGGCAATTCCAGTAACACTACTATGCTGCTTCATGTGCTGTCAACCGAGATGCAACCATAGGGAGTGTCTTCTCTGATATGTGGTCGGCTTGATGAATATGTTCATCGAGCCGATCACATACCTGAAACGATACTCGCTACGGTTACATCACTGTTGACAGAGTGCGAAATGGTACAGTACTGAAGAACTGTGTATACACTGGACAGCCAACGTTCTACGAAAAAAAAGTTACATTGGGTCTGTCGCAAGTGAACTTAATAGGACCTGTAAGTACTCGCTGACGATCACGTACTCTCCAGGTAACATCACCGTTCGAAGATCATAAGAAAATGTAGAGAGACTTGGACAAGATTTGCTCTCGGAACACTGAATTTCAGCTCTCATAAATTGATTATAAATATATGATATTGCCTGTAACAAAATTATGGACTCTGATACCATCCGATTTCACAAGAATAGTGGTGAACATGTAGAGCAAAGTCACATTGCATAAGAATGTAGGGGAAATACGTGCCAATATGAAGTGAGAACGTTACGCTACATCATAATTCCAGAAGGCAAATGGAAGGTGAGGATACGTTCAATGAATTCTGGAACTATGTAGCATATCTGTAAAGGGAATAGTTTTACGATATGGCAGTGGTAACAGCCTAGAGTATTGTTGTAGTGTTTGGACTCATTATCAAGTTTGCATGATAATTGACATCGAATGAATGCATAGACGAGCAGCTTCCGTTTATCACAAAAGGTCAGCGTCGGTCGTACGGAAGTATCTTTCTTGTTGAACTGCAATCAAATCATGTACCTATTTGTGTACTGAACTCATAGAAATAAAAATATACCACAAATGAAGGAGAAGAAGAAGAAGTGGAGAAGGAAGAGCCAACTGCGGGGAAGTGGAAGTGAGGAAGAAGCAGAAAACATAAAAAGAGAAATGAATTATTGGAGGAGGCGGTAACAAAATGCAAAAAATACTCATGTAGCTCACCTCTGCTCCAGAAGCGCCTTCTTCTGCTGCAGGAAGACTGCGCATGTTCCACAATTCGTGAATGTTTTCGTGTACACTCAAACAGAGATCAGCCATTGATTGGCACTGTAAAAGAAGAAGTAAATTATCACTGTACGTGCGAACTAACTGCACATCATCAAACAGCTTCCACGAGTCAAGAAATATCTAATGTTCTGTACAAATGATGTATACTTAATTGATAAACATATTCTTGCGACATATTACACCAGTAAATATCCACGTCAGTCAGGGAATAACTACCTACTCTTTTATTGGTGAATTGTAATGAAGTACTTATGTATTGATCCATTACAAATCCAAATTAAGAGAACGAAACGAAGAATAAGGAAAAAATGAATAGGTAATGGTGGAGAAAATAGAGGAAAGGACCGCGCAATTAATGTAGGAGGCAGAAAGAAGATGCATAGAATGTAGATACAACTCACCTTTGACACATATGCAGTTGACAACGATGAGCGCCGAAATTCAAATTGTGGAGTTTCATCACCAGACTCAAAATCACTATGTTCCTCTTCTATTACAGGCAGGTAGTATGACAGCCACGTTCCCAATAATACTTCACGCCCTTCCAAGTGCGATGTCTCATGATTACGTATTTCTTCCTCTGTGGCACTGTAAAGCGTTATGTTCCTCTTGAGCTCATCCAATTCCACCTGTCAACAAATAACGACTTGTTCACAAGAGTGTTTTCGTCTAAAGGTCTAAACTATATGAATAGTAATAAACCATCACTGCACATAGAAAGTCAATACACACATTATAAAGCAGATTTAATAATCACTTGAATGGATATGAAATGGTATGATCACATAGGTTCAATCGCAGGTCGAGCTGGTGACAGGCTATTCCACAATCGATTTTCGCTATCAGGTAAACGCACAACCGTTCTTGAAACGCGCCTCGCCTGTCATGTTAGACTTGTCTTAAAAAATGTCGGCTAATATAGACGGATTGACTTTTTGCGCTGTGAAGGAGAGGTACAAATGTTACACTAATCATGAAGCTGTCTACTTCTATTATTTAACTGAAATAGCAATTGTGCCGACTAAATCAAGAAATGGAACAGCCGGTTTCAGAAGGCATATGTGAGTAGGCTAGCAAATCCGCTACAGGCCTGAGCATGTAAACGTGACAGCGAAAAACGGTTTCCGAAACTCGGTTTTCGTCTTCCGGAAGATTTGTCGCATGCAACGTAGTGGTTTTAAGATACTGCCCCACTGTGGCTTCTGCCACAATGAAGTCGACACAGTATGGCCGCACACTCACTGGTTAACACTGGATGCTCGCTGTTGACTGCGAATGCACATCGGTTGTTTACCGTTGTTCATTCAGTCTACTACGTAATTTGCGCTGACATCACTTATATGAGAGAAATAAAATCAGTCCTGGAAATGTCTGAACAGACGGTGTATTTCATAAAAGTAGAAGTAAAGCAAATTCTTCGTTATACTAACTTCATTAGAAAATACCAGCCTCCATCACGGAATAGCTATTTACATATTTGCTGTTGAATTGCAGTCGGACCATGAAATTACGTACTGAACTCACAGGAATCAAAACTAAAGATCAATAATGGAAAAGAAAAGGGAGTGGTAATTCTGGAGAAGAGAGAGTGACGAAAACTTGGAAAATAGGTAAGGAGGGAAGAATTAAAGAAGGGAGCAGAAACAAGGTGACAAAAAAAATCAGATGTAACTCACCTTAGTTCCACAAGCACCCTCTTCTCTTGCAGGAAGACTGCGCATGTTCCACAATCCGTGTAAGAATTCGCGTACACGGAAACGCAACCTGCGTAGGTCAGCTAATCCAACCCACTGCAGGAACAGAAAGAAACAATCACTATACGTACAAAGTAACTGTACATCACAAGACACCTTCCATATATACAATGCTGAAGAAATATCTAATATTCTATGTAACTGAAATACATTTATTTTATATTGTTGCAGTATTAAATATGCATAACTAATACTTACGACATTTGATTGTAACATGAAATGAACAGTATTTGCATCAGTTCATGCGAGTCGTTAAATAACTCTGGGGACATTTACTTCGGGATGTGAACTATTTTTAATCTACTTTTCACTATTTCTTCCTATTATTAAATACCCAAAGGAGTCTGAACAACATGAGTTCAAACATCCGGAAAGAAAAAGTCATGAGATAAATCAAAAAAGTCCTCAAACAAGGAAACCACATCAAGCGTTACATAGCGTTTCGATCTAACTTTTATATTATATATTTCTTGACAGCGGTTAATGGAGCATATTTTGTTGGATGGAAATTCACCGATAGTTGTAGAAGTAGCTATTGATGTGACCTGTGGAAGTGTGTTGGAACCCTTACTGTTCGTCTTGTATAGCGACAAACCGATATTTGACAACAGTAGTACCTCACACTTTTTCTAAATGGTAAAAGTATCTGTAAAGAAGTGAAGTCTCAAAGAAGTTGCGATAAAAATCAGTCAGATGTTGACTTTAGTGCTGCAGAAACATTGGCAAGTTGCTCTAAAGGTATAGACAACTAAAACTGTGCAATTCAGAATACACAGAAAAGCTAAATTTGCGACTAGACAGGAAACTTCTTACTAATGAGGACGAAGCATGTTATCTTGAATTGAGAGACGTCAATAGTTGTAGAAGTAGTTATGGGTGTCCAACAATGACAACAGTCCCAGTAAATCACAACTTGAATCAGTCAACTCATACAACTACCTTGATAGAACACTTTGCGAGCATATGATATGGAATAATCACCAAGTTTCAGTCGTGGGAAAGAGGAAGTGCCAGATTAGAATTTATATAGACAGGGTACTGGGAAAATGTAATTAAGATTACTAAAAAAACACTTGTGCGGCACAGGTTCTACTTGATGTTGGTCATCTGTGTGATAGTGTGGCTCACTATCACTTGCAAACAACTGCTTTTAACCTTTGCGCCTCACATCAACTCACCATGACCGATACCACACACATAGAAGTGCGATTTCCGTTTTGCGCATAAAGCAAGTGACTCCTATGGTTCTACCCTTTTCCCTACCTCTGTCACGGGTGACAGTTAATCCTGATGTTGTGATATAAGTCGCTAGTCAATCGAGCACATAATGTGAGCTACAACAAAAGTTTCAAAATTAAACGCCTTTAATCATTTACATATGAAACCAGTGTACCTCAGAATCATCCAAATTTGACAAGGGGAAACTTCGTCAAAAGGTGTCCAAAATAATTACGTCTGCAGGCAATGCATTTCAAACCATTTTAAGTTGAAATAACGTACTTTTCTAATATAGGGGAATAGTATGCGCTTCCCCATAAAAAAAAATTATTTTACACACACACTTTTATACACTTTTATACACACTCCCTCGAAAACACGTTCTTCATTTATGTGCACTGTGCTGCCACCTACTGCCAGGTAATCCATATCAACGACCTCAGTATTCATTACCCATCGTGAGAGAGCAGAATGGGGTGCTCCGCCTAACTCAAAGACTTAGAACGTGTTCAGGTGATTGGGTGTCATTTGTGTCATACGTCTGTACATCAGATTTCCACAACCCAAAACATCCCTGGGTCCACTGATTCCGATGTGATAGTGAAGTGGGAACGTGAATGGACACGTACAGCACAAAATCGTACAGGCTGATCTCGTCTGTTGACTGACAGTGACCGCCGACAGTTGAAGAGGGTCGTAATGTGTAATAGGCAGACATCTATCCCGACCATTACACAAGAATTACAAACTGCATCAGGATTCACTGCAAGTACTATGACAGTTAGGCGGGAGGTGAGAAAACTTGGATATCGTGGTCGAGCGGCTGCTCGTAAGCCTAACATCATGTCGGTAAATGCCAAACGACACCTCGCATGGTGTAAGGAGCCTAAACAGTGGTTAAACGTTGTGTGCAGTGACGAATCACGGTGGCGATCCGATAGCAGGGTGTGAGTATGGCGAATGCCCGGTGAACATCATTTGTCAGCGTGTGCAGTGCCAACAGTAAAATTCTGAGGCGGCAGTGTTATGGTGTGGTCGTGTTTCTCATTGAGGGGGCGTGGTTTTGCGTGGCACTAACACAGCACTGTCCTACATTGTTCTTTTAAGCACCTTCTTGCTTCCCACTGTTGAAGAGCAGTTCGGGGACACCGACTACATCTTTCAACAAGTTTGAGCACCTGTTCATAATGCATGGCCTGTGGCGGCGAGGTTACGAGACAATACCATCTCTGTAGTAGACTGGCCTGCACTGTGTTCATACCTGAATCGTATAGAACACCTTTGAGATGTTTTGGAACGCCGACTTAGTGCCAGGCCTCACTGACCGACTTCGATATATCTCCACAGTGCAGAACTCCGTGAAGAATGGGCTGCCGTTCCCCAAGAAACCTTCCAGCCGCTGATTGAACGTATGCCTGCAAGAGTGGAAGCTGTCATCAGGCTAAAGGAGGGCCAACACCATATTGATTTCCAGAATTGCCGAAGGAGGACGCCACGAACATGTAAGTCTTTTCAGCCAGGTGTCAGGATACTTTTTATCACATAGAAGTAGTTATGGATGTCCAACAATATATTAGATTGATTGTCAAATCTGTGGCAACTGAATTGACAAAGAATACCCAAGGCAAATTTTACGTAATTAATTGAACATAAGAAAAGTGTGTGTGAGTATGTACAGTGTGGGAGCCAGGGAAACCGTCCACCATGCCCAATCCATCGATGTGGGAACGCCCTGCGCATATGCCCACGAACAGCCAGTCCAGAATTAGCAGACACCCTACATGCTTTGTCTCACATTTCCTGCAACCATCTTCAAGTCAGCGACAATCACCTCTAGCACACAGAAAAAGTTTGTTGCGTACGGCGACGTTTGTGACCATGGGTTGCTCTGCTGTTCTCACAGTCAGGCCTTATAATGTGCCCCTTCTCCCCTAGAAATTTGTGGCAAAATCAACCGGTAAAGCTTTTCGACACTTCAGTTTTTTAGTTTAATTTAGAATGCTGTTCCTTGAATGCGACTCAGTAGACTTGAAAGAAACATCAAATAGGTAATCATAATTGCTGCGCGGGATTAGCCGAGCGATCTAAGGCGCTGCAGTCATGGACTGTGGGGCCGGTCCCGGCGGAGGTTCGAGTCATCCCTCGGGCATGGGTGTGTGTGTTTGTCCTTAGGATAATTTAGGTTAAGTAGTGTGTAAGCTTAGGGACTGATGACCTTAGCAGTTAAGTCCCATTTTTTTAAAAAATAAAATTGTAATTTCTTACTATTTTATTTCTTGTCTCATGAATGACCGTGACTCACCTCCACCTGGACTGCGACAGGTTTAATGGTCTTCTGCACCTCCCTCTCGTCTTCAGTTTCCTCTCCTCCCAAACCGCAACAGAACAACCTAATGAGACGCCGGGACATCTGCACAGAAAACATCACGTTACGTCACAGCAGTATCCTACATGTCATAAGTGTGGAACCTATAATATTTACTGTTTTTCTCCAGACCAGGTCCTGAAAGTAGTTGGTCCATATTGCTTGTGTGCTGAAACATAATTCACACCGTCACGAAATCTCTCGAACTTTAGGTATTATGTCATATCGTATAAGTATTATGATCGGATTTTATACAGTAATCGATCTTAGATTAGCACAAGAAATGAACTCGGATCAAGCAGATGTCGGAAATATTCGTTTTACAAACGTTGATCACAGACTATGTAGCCTTGGATCGGGGGCAATTTTTACCATCAAAATTTGGCGGATCTTGTCGGTTTCAATGGCGGTGATGAATTCAAACCTAGCGACGCTACAGGTATCCGAATTTCAATTTGCGCCAAATAGACGTTCTTGTTTGACACGAAAAATATTGCCTAAATTTGGGAATAAACTGTTCGCACACAGGTGAAGCTCGAAATAATATTCTTAACCTCTAAAGCTGAAAGTGATGGACTGTTAGGAAACACCGTAAGATATGATGGAACTGCCCACTTGGTATGTGGGAAATAAGGAGTGAGGGGATTAAAGTTGTAGAGGGAATACAGTAAGAAAGTTCAACTTGATTTATAAGGGAAGATCGGAAAGTTTCCTTTCGAAGATTGTGCAATCCAGAATCGGTATGGCATTCAGGCAAAATCGCCTTGAGCGTTGACGTAATCATTCCACTGACGGACCAGGTTGAAGGTACACGTTTGATAAAAGACCGTGTCCTGTTGCGTGGAGAAGTCCGTGAATGCCTGCTGCACATTAGCACGCATGTCGAAGAGACACTACTGCCACACTAATCACACTACTGCCACACTAATTCCTTGTCTACCTGCCTGTGCTCACATCGGCGTCGAACTACGTTGCGTATACGCTGCAGCAAATCCCTTAAACGGAAACTGTTTGGTTGCTCTTGTGTTGTAGGGTCCCTCCAACTCGCATCTTATAAGGTGCCTAAAGGACGCTGCATTCTTGGGTAGCTATACAACAGTTCAAGCAAGTCACATTAATAGTTTTTTTTTTACAATAAAGAAGATTGACAACACTTAACTTCCAAGAACGTGTCGAAAGCGATAGGCGACATGCAACTAGTCCGTGTCCTTCTCTACATACTATGTCCATACAAGCCATGGATATGGATCACTAACAACTGCTATCGTAGCTCTCTCTTAAGTATCCGTCTTCTGACTTTTGCGGACGAGGCGGGCAGTAGCGGAGCTTATGTTCTCTTCTCGTAGAGGGCGCTCCTGTCGTGATGCGTTGCTTGTCAGCGGGCTATCGGTTGATATCGTCTCACTGCCTTCTCTGCTCTTGCGTTTTTCGTCTTCGTGACGGCGCTTGTGGTTACGCCGGAACAGCAGTAGTTATGCAGAGATGAAGCGGCTTGCACAGGATAACGTAGCGAGAAGAAGTGCATCGAACCAGTGTTAACTTTGAGACCAAATCAACAACAAAGCCTAGATTGATTAACTTATCGGCTCTGTAAGTAACGAGTGCAGATAGTAATAGCTCCCATAAAAATTTTAGGAGACGACTCGTAATTAATGTGAAAAACCTTAAAGGTATGTCATCGACACTTGACGACAGAGTGTGAAAGGGAAATGCTGCCTATCTGCAGTGAACAATAAGTATTGGGACTTCAACAGGAGCCAATGATGGCTCTCAGCACTATGGGACTTAAAATCTGAGGTCATCGGTCCCCTATAATTGCTTAAACCTAACGAACCTAAGGGCACCACACACATCCATGCCCGAGGCAGAATTCGAACCTGCGACCGCAGCAGCAGCGCGGTTCCGGACTGAAGCGCCTAGAACCGCTCGGCTAGAGAGGCCGGCTTGGCAGCCAATAATCACTGAACGTTTCTTACCTAAATGCTCTCTAGGCCTAAATGCCAGTAATTGCGTAAGACAGTCAATAAAAGTCTCCTGGGTCTGTGATGGCAAAGTCATTGTGTAAACTTTCGACGATTCGTCACAGCATCGCTTAAGATGTGGCTGGAGAGATTAACTACTGTCTGTCGAGCGTGCAGTATCAGTCCATCCTCCGTCGTTCTCTGCAGCAGTCTGTCGATCTTATTCATCTGACGGATGGTGGTACCATCCCTTGGACTTTTGATTTGTTGAAAGGTCAACCTGCCGACCTCCCCCCTGTCGTCCACATCCAATTTTCCAATCAGGAAGAAGTGCCGTTCATACGTTTTCTGTTGTTTGTGTGGAGACCAACTGGAATGTGACGAATCCTTCCCCGCAACAAAAGGTTTGCTAGCTTTCACACCGATATTCTTGACCTTGTTCAATTTTATATGGGACGTCAGCCGTAAAAATTTTGGCACTACATTGGTGTCCCTGCATCCCTTCACTTGGCGGTCTTAAACGACACAGCCAGACAAATCCCCGGTGAAGGGATGAATCGCACCGAAACGAGTTTCGAAATAAAATATCATCGAATCTGTTGAGGCTTCGATTTGTCATCTACCACAAGCTGAGGCGGCGAAGCCTTTGAAGCAAAGCATCTACAAGGAGTAACGTCATGCTATCGCGGAAAGGAAGAAGAGCTCATACTTTGTTGTAATACGAGCAACCAACGGAAATGCCACCGTTGTGCGGGACACGACAGATTATAATAGACGTATGGAGAATTGCTAAATCAATCTAGAATGAACTTCGACAGGACCAGAAGACTCATCTACCAAATTTCGCAGGCACCACGGTTCTATTGCTTAACGAAGGTCCACAAAGAGGCTTTTCCTTCACGGCTCATTGCCAACAGCTTTCATTCACCAATCTACACTCTCGCGAAAGAATTGACTTCATAGCTTCGAGATTTGGTGAGCCACACAGATTCTCATGTTACTCCATTCATTCTGTAGCGCTTTTAAAAAAAGAGTGTATTTCAGCTACGGACTTGACTATCAGCTTAGACATGGAGTCTTTATTCACGAATGTACTAGCGTCACGAACCATGAAAATCTTAGATAAACGCATGGCGCCCGATAACGAGCTAGTGTGACAGTGTTTAACAACTACCTACTCCATGAGGAAATTCTATGAACAGACAGAAAGCGTATCTATTGGTTCATCTCTCTCTCTCTCGTACCACAGCACAAATTTTTAATGTAAGCATTTGAATAAGTAACACTCCATGCCGATCCATTAAGGATCTCATAAAATTTCAATCTCCAGATTTCTCCTCCGTTTGTAAAAACATTCTGTTGGCACCCACATACATAGGGAGAAATGATCATCGCGATAAAAGAAGAGAAATCACGGTTCGAGCAGAAAAATTTAAGTGCTAGTTTTTCCGCGCGTCGAGAGTGGAACGGTAGAGAGACAGCTTGAAGGTGGTTCGTCGAACCCTCTGCCAGATACTTTATTGTAAATAGCAGAGTAATCACGTAGCTGTAAATGTAGAAGTCCAAAATTCTGGTTTCGGTATGTTGACGACACCTTCACTACATGGCCACATGGAGAAGAAGAGCTACAGAACTTCCTCGAAAACCTAAATCAGCAGCACAGATGAATCCAGAAAAGAATGGAGTGCTGCCTGTCCCCCGACGTGGAAGTTTACCGAAGGCCTGATGGTAAACGTGGCAATAGAGTATACGGGGTGACACAGCTAAAACTTGCACAGCAAACACTGCCGAAATCGAAAGAGTTGTTGATGTATCGTTTTCATAGAATGAATTCATAAGGGGACCTCAAATTGTTAGGCAATTAACAGACTGTAATAATTCTTAGAAAGTGTACTTTTGTGTGGACACATTTTAAATGTAACAAAGCTCATCTACATTAGCAGACTAAAAGTGGGGCAAATTAGAATGTGATTATCGTTTGTTTCAGGAGTCTAGTGCGCGTCGTTAACGAGATATCGTATTTTAAAAAGTTTCCGCATCGATTGTTCGTGTAGTTGCTAGATATGATGTTGTTATGCTTGTTTATGGAGTGACTGTGTGTTCCTTGAGTACACAGCGACTTGCTTTTCAATTAGTATGTGACAGCCCAAGCAGTAGGTTTTGAGTAGACGATGGGATTTACCAATACATAAAAAGCCGACATCCTCGTGGTGTGTGGAGTTTGCAGAAGGCCTGGAGTTCATTCTTGTTCGGAGTATGCGCCAAGATATCCCAACAGATGTCAACTACATGGGCAGTTCCAGAATGAGACTTTCACACTGCAGCGGAGTGTGCGCCGATATGAAACTTCATGGCAGATTAAAACTGAGCGCCGGACCGAGACTCGAACTCGGGACCTTTGCCTTTGCGGGCAAATGCTCAGGTGGTAGAGCACTTGTCCGCGAAAGGCAAGGGTCCCGAGTTCGAGTCTCTGTCCAGCACACAGTTTTAATATGCCAGGAAGTTTCTTTACCTCGGCAGTTATTTACGAAGCTCTTAAACCAGTTACGTGAAATTAATAGTGTAGCACCCAGACAACCTAACATAATAGAACAAGTGACGACAGAAGTGGGGGAAATTTATGATCTTGCTACCGTTGTAGTTGATCCACACGTTAGCTCCAGCATGAGTCAGGTTAGCGTCCTATGCATCCTCCATCGACATAGGCCCCATCCGTATCACATCTCACTCCATTAAGAGCTGCATGAAACGATTATGAGAATCGTGTTAACTTCTCTAACAGAGCATTAAGACAGGATACTCCAGATATCTCGCGTATCGTACTTAGTGAAGAGGCCACATTACCAACCGTGGCCAGGCAAACCGCCGAAACGTGCACTTTTGGTCTGTTGACAGTCCCAGTTTGCTTCGTCAGGTGGAACGACAGCGTCCGTGGTGCGGCTTGGTATGTGGACCATCAGCTCATAGGCCCGTGCTTCATGGAAGAAACACTGAATGGCGCAAGTTCAAATGGCTCTGAGCACTATGGGACTTAAGATCTGAGGTCATCAGTCCCCTAGCTTTAGAACTACCTAAACCTAACTAACCTAAGGACATCGCACACATCCACGCCCGAGGCAGGATTCGAACCTGCGACCGTAGCAGTACCGCGGTTCCGGACTGAAGCGCCTAGAACCGCACGGCCACCGCGGCCGGCAATGGCGCAAGTGTCGCAGCCACCTAACACACCATCATCCACGGATGCTAGAAGTCATTCCTCTGCAGACGAGGAGGAACCTGTGGTACCAACATAATGGCTGTCCATAGTGCACAAAGTACTACAGCAAGTCTTCACGAATTGTTTCCAAATCGTAGGGTTCGACGTAAGGACCTGTATGTTGGCCGGTGCGTTCCCTGGATTTGACGCCTGCAGCGCTTTATCTGTGGGGAACGTTGAAAGACGCTGAGTGCACAGACATACCAACCACACACGATGATTTGGAACGATGTATTACTGCGGCTTGTTCGGATATCTCCGCTGAAATGAAAGTTTCATGTCAGAATGCACGCGTGTGTTGCCGCTGTCGGTGGTCGTTTTGGTAGCAGCCTGTAACCGATCGAATCGACGTAGCTAGTGCATGTACTTATATTGTTCTCTATTGTGTACTTCCACTGTTATTGTACAAATGTCGGTGTGGGACCTATTCAAAATACGGTATCTCCTAAACGACTCGCACTAGAATCCTGCAGCAAACGCTCCTGACTTTCTAACTTACGAAAATTTTAGTGTGTTAATCTCAACAGGCATTACCCCATTTAAAAAAGTCTATGTTTGCACAAAACATTATAAAATCTATTTATGGACTAAACATTACGAGCCTGTGACACCCATTCCATTATTTCACAACCGCACATAATAGCCTTTTTTATTTTCGCAATATTTGCGGCGCAATTTCTAGGTAATTCACCCTTTATAGAAAACCAAACAGCGCCGACCGGTGCCTCTTCCTATCATCAACCTACGCAGAAGAAATCCTCTCAGTACACTTAACCAACAGAACCTCAGGATCAGCGACAAAGTACATCTGAAGGCTGAACCGCGAAACCTAAGTGCCATTTTTGAAGCCAGTGGTTATGGGATGAAGATGATACGTAAAACTGTGGCACCAAAGTATAAGGGCAACAAGAAAGTGCTGAAAGAAGCGCAGAACATCGTTCTAATAGTATACATTGAGATAACAAAAGTCGTTGGAGAGCAATATGCACATATACAGATGGCAGTAGTATCGCTTACACAAGGTATAAAACGGCAGTGCATTGGCGGAGCTGTCAAATGGTTCAAATGGCCCTTAGCACTATGCGATTTAACATCTGAGGTCATCGGTCGCCTAGACTTAGAACTACTTAAACCGAACTAACCAAAGGACATCGCACACGTCCGTGCTCGAGGCAGGATTCGAACCTGCGACCGTAGAGGGAGCGCGATTCACGAATGAAGCGGCTAGAACAGCTCGGACACACTGGCCGGCCGGTGGAGCTGTCATTTGTGCTCAGGTGATAAATGTGAAAAGGATTCCGACATGATAATGGCCGATGAATAGTAAAGGGGCTTTGAACGCGGATTGTTAGTTGGAGCTAGACACGTGAAACATTCTATTTCTGAAATCGTTAAGGGATTCAATAGTAAGAGATCCACATCGTCGACAGTGTTCCTGGAATACCAAATTTCAGGTAGAGCCTTTCACCACCGACAACGCATTGGCCGACGGCCCTCACTTGACCGAGATCATCTCCTTTGCTTAGAGGTAAACAACACTGCGTGAAGTAGCTGTTGAAAATAATTTGTGACGCACGACGAAGTATCCGTTAAGCCAGGGCTGCGAAATTTAGTTGTGGCAGCACATGACCGACATTAGTGCCTTTTGCTAACAGCACAACATCGCCTGCAGGGCCTCCAATGGACGTGTGACCGTATCGGTTGGAACCCACGTCACTAGAAAACCGTGGCCTGATCAGATGAGTTTCCATTTCAGTTGGTAAGAGCTATGGCAGGGTTCGAGTGTGGTGCAGACCCAAAGAAGCCATGAACCTAAGTTGTCAACAACGCACTGCGCAAACTGGTGGTGACTCCATGACGGTGTGGGCTGTGTTTACATGTAATGCACTGGGTCCTCTGGTCGAAAGGGACAGATCATTGACTGGAAATGGTTAAGTTCGGCTACTTCGAGACCTTTCCAGCCATTCATCATGTTTCCAAGCAACGATGGAATTTTTATGGGTCATAATACGCCATGTCACTGGGCCACAGTTGTCCACTATCGGTTTCAAGGACTTTCTGGACAATTCGAGAGAATGATTTCGTCATCCGGATCGCCATACATGAATGACATCCAACATGTATGAGGAATGATCTAGAGGTCAGTTCGCGCACAAAATCCTGCACCGACAACAGTTTCGCAATTGTCGACTACTATAGAGGCAGCATGGCTCAGTATTTCTGCAGGGGTCTTCCAACGGCTTGTTGAGTCCACGCCAAGACGAGTCGCCAGGCGAAAGGAGGTCCGACATGATGTTGGGAGGTTTCCCATGACGTTTGTCACCTAAGTGAATGTTCAAGAGCTCACTGAAAGTGTGGGCAAAATTATCAGCCGAGAACGTATCAAGCCTATTTTTCGAAGCAGCAACAGAATAAAAAGTGTTCTTTGCGAACGAAGCTACATGGTGCTGGAGTTCACGAAATCGTGTGCAAGTGTGGACTAGTGCACGTAGGCTAGACGGGACGAAAAGTTAACACACGAGTACCTGGCACGAAAAATCTTGGAAGACGATACATAGAATGTGTGGAGGCAGAACACCAGCATGAGTGCAGCAAACAGAATTTAGAGAAACATGCGCAATGGCGAAACAGTTTCTTACCTTTAGGAAGAAGATTAGAGAGGCGTTGGAAATAGATAAGCCACCCGTCAACGTGAATAGAGTGGACTGGTACCGACTGTAGGTGTCTTAGCTGCCAGCAGTAACACCGCTACGGAATGGCAGCTTACTCGAAGCAACACACACACGCACAGACGCGCGGGAGATCACTTCGACCGCAGGTACACTGAGTGCTAGCATACCTCACCTGGCGCTAGGCGTTAAGTAAACACCGCTACGTCACAAACGCTGCTCGTTTCCCATTCGCCTATTTCCACCAGTAGTAAGCAATAAAGCAAACACCAGTCATGAACATCTATTTCCACCAAAGAAAAGGGACACCAATAAAGGACGTGTACGCCTACCCACCTCATCGTTCATAGTTCGATAAGAGCATCTTCCGACAGTAATTAAGAACAAAACTAACTTTCTCATTCAGCAGTTATAGAACGAAAAAATAAAAAAGCACCCTAAGATAGGCCACTTGCAATAGTCGTCGAAACGTTGGAGTTGTTGCACGTTAACAATGCAGTCACATTGGACATCCATGGGTTGGTTTCAGTTGTTTCTGGAGAAAGACCAAACACCGAGGTCATCGGTCTCATCGGATTAGGGAAGGACGGCTTCGGAAGTCGGCCGTACCTTTTCACAGGAACCATCCCCGCATTTTCCTGGAATGATTTAGGGAAATCACGGCAAACCTAAATTAGGATGGCCGGACGCGAGATCGAATCATCGTCCTCCCGAGTCCAGTGTGCTAACCATTTCGCCACCTCGCTCAGTGACATCCATGAATTGAACTATTAACCAATACTTCACAGTTTCAAGTAGTAATGAGTCAGTCACTTGCACCAGGAAATAGCTTTACCACGTTTTTTTCCCCACTAATTCTTCTTTTATTTACTATGCCTGTATTATAGTATCATTTAAGTGTAATGAAAGGGAATCAGCGAGTCATTAACGTTGCGATTCATGGTTTTTATTATTACTTTTAATATATTGATATTTACGAAGGCGTTCTGAAAAGTGATGCCTTCGAAATTTTTGTGAAATCTCTTAAAGCTTCGTTGATACTGTCGCTGCAGAATGTTTGACTTCATTGACGGATCCACAACTTCACTTCTGCTTGCATCGCTTCACCACTTGCAGAGTGAAGTTCTCGAATGTGATCCTTAGTTTTGGAAACAGATAAAAGTTATTTTTCATGTCTATATTTTTGCAGCTCCGTGTCGCTAAAGGGCTCCGAATTGTAGCGTGTAACATGACTATGTGTAATGGAACTATGTCGCGGCATAAGAAACCTCGTGCTGTAATCGAATTTAGAATTCGAAGACTTCATCCACACAGCTCTCCATCAGCTCTACTATGCCAGAAAACACACGAGCACTACGACGGTTCCAAAAATCCGACGCCTTGGGTTCACTGTCATCGATCATCCTTCACACAGACCCGACTTGTCCCCGTCCGACTTTCATCTGTTTCCAAAAATTAGGATCACCTTCGAGGACTTCACTCTGAAAGTGATGGAGAGATGTAAGCAGAGGTGAGGATGTGGCTCCGTCGACAAAGTCAAATTTTCTACAGCGACAGCATCAACAAAGTGGTCCCTTATTGGGAGGAACTTGTTCGTCGTCAGCTTGAGTATGTAGAGAAATAATTGCGCAGACATAGAGAATAAAGATTCAGAATGTTAATAATGTTCGCTTTGTTTCAAAAATTCTGAGGCGTTACTTTTCAGCGCGCCCTCGCATATTCATTAAAAATCTGGCCCATGCCCTGCAAGCGCGCTGATAACCATGTCGATGAGCATTTTGAAACCAATATAATCATCCCTCTAGCGTCCAGTTATGAAGTTTTGACAAGCCCTCGTGTTTCATTTTTTTACACGTTCTTCTCTGGTTTTGTAAGCGTATATGAATGTAATAATTATCCTAAGAACGCAGTCGTCTAATCCATCGACTGTATATAAAACAGGTAAAAGAACGGACCCGCATAATCACAGGTCAAAATTCTTAATACGGTCTGCTGGAGACTTCTAGGACAAACAGTCAGCGTGGATTTAGAAAGTATCGCACGTGCGAAACACAGCTTCCCCTGTTCTCACATGATCTCCTACAAACCATGGATGGAGGGCAACGGACAGATTGTATTTTCCTAGATTTCCGGAGACGTTTGGCACGGTGCACCACAGCAGCCTGTTAGTAGAGGTACGAGCATGTGGAACAGATTTCCAGGTATGTGATTGGTCGGAAGACTTTTTAAGTACTAGACTTCAGTACGTCGTGCTCTACAGCGGGTGTTCCCTATTACAGTCCATGCAATTTACGGCTGTTTTCTGATAATGCTGTGGCGTACGGGATGGTGTCGTCGCTGAGTCACTGCAGGATAACACAAGGTGACTTAGACAGAATTTCTAGTTGTTGCGATGAATATCAGCTTGCTATAAATGTAGTACAATGTAAGTTTGATAAGGACGAGTGTGACATCCGAATACAACATAAGCAGTGTGCTGTTTGACACAGTCACATGGATAAAATAAAAAGGAATTGCAAAGCGATACGAAGTGGAACGAGCTCGTCAGGTTGGCAGTAGGAAAGGCGAATTTTAATCTTCGTTTTATTGTGAGAATTATGGGACAGTCTAGCTCATCGTATAAAGGAGTAGATATATAGAAGGCTAGTGTCACCCATCATTAAGTACTGGTCAAATGTCTGGCGTCCATACGAGGACGGATTAAAGGAAGATATTGAAATAATTCAGAAGCGGGCTAGTATATTTGTTGCCGGTAGGTTCGATCAGCATGCACTTGTTACGCAGATGGTCCGTGAGCTCAAATGGTGGTCCGTGGAGGAAAGATGACGCTCCCTTCGCGAGGCACTAGAGCGAAAACTTAGAGAACCGTCATTTAAAGCCACCTGTAGGTCGATTCTACTGCCGCCAACGTATATTTCGCATAAGGACCAAGAAGATAGGAAAAATTAAAGTTCGTACGGATACCGTTTCTCACTCGCTCTATTTTCTAGGGTAACAGGAAACAAATAGACTAGTAGGGTTACGTGGTACCTTCCGCCATGCACTGTACAGCGATTGTGGAGTATGCATACAGGTGTACATCTAGATGAGATGTGTGTGTGTGTGTGTGTGTGTGTGTGTGTGTGTGTGTGTGTGTGTGTGTGTGGTGAGAGAGAGAGGGAGAGGCAGACAGACAGAGAGAGAGAGAGAGAGAGAGAGAGAGAGAGAGAGAGTCTGTTTATGTGTTTCCACACTTGGGGCGTTTATAGGACTGCAAAACTGAACAGTGCTACAAATTAACAGTGCCGGCGACATCGTACTGGTAATATGACTAAACTACGCATCAGTGATCAGCCTGAAGTCACGGATGCCTACGCGAAACTAAGCACACGCGATACCGCCGATGGCAATGCGTCTGTTGCACTCAGCATGCCAATGCCAGGCTTCACCCCTTCCCTCCGTACACTTTAGGCCACGTATCAAATAAATTTGACAGTAATTCCACATGCACTGATCACCACCAAGTGCTTGAATGAGTTTCACGTGCGACGTAAGAATTGCTTTTCGCAATGGAAGACGACAACATGTGAAAACAAAGAAAATGTATCGGTAATGATGAACAGAAAATTAGTTTTATAGTCAACGATATGGTAAAACTTTACTGTAGTTGTTCAACAGGAGAAGAAAAACCCTTTGACCTGTCGCCATATTTTCTCTATACTGGTCTGCGCAGCTGGAAACTTTTTGCAAGGACTCGTCCCCTTCTTAGGCAGATGGAAATTACAGTATCACGAAGCAACACGGATCAATAAGCGTATCCACAAGAGACGGACGAGCGCAAAATGGGACAGGAGGAATATGCGATACTAGTCACAGATTTTGACTCATGACATTATGGTAAAGGGTGCTATGAAGTCACTTACTGGTACATCCACTATGTGATCAAAAGTATCCAGTCACTTCCAAAAACACACGTTTTTCGTAATAGGTGCATTGTGCTGCCACTTACTGCCATGTACTCCTTATCAGCGACCTCAGCAGTCATTAGACGTATTGAGACAGCAGAATGGGGCGCTCCGCGGAACTCATGGACTTCGAACGTGGTCAGGTGATTGGGTGTCAATTGTGTCATACGCCTGTACGTCAGATTTCCACACCCCTAAACATCTATAGGTCCACTGTTTCCGACAGGATAGTGAAGTGAAATGTGAAGGGACACGAACAGCTTAAAAGCGTACAGGCCGTCCTCGTCTTTTGATTGATAGTGACCACCGACTGTTGAAGAGGGTCGTCATGTGTAATGGGCAGACATCTATCCAGACCATCGCACAGGAATTCCAAACTGCATTAGGATCCACTGCAAGTACTATGACAGTCAGACGGGAGGTGAGAAACCTTGGATTACATAGTCGAGCGGCTGACCATAAGTCACGTAACAAACCGATAAACGCCAAACGGCGCCTCGCTTGGTGTAAGAAACATAAACATTGGACGACTGAACAGTGGAAAAACGTTATGTTGAATAACGATGGACGGTACACAATGTGGCTATCCGATGGCACGGTGTGAGTATGGCGAATGCCCGGTGAACGTCTTCTGCCAGCGTGTGTAGTGCCAACAGTAAAATTCGGAGGCGGTGGTGTTATGGAGTGGTCGTGTTTTTCATGGAAGGGCTTCCAACCCCTTGTTGTTTTGCATGGCACTATTACAACACAGGGTTACACTGGTGTTGTAAGCACCTTCTTAATTCCCACTGTTGAAGAGCAATTCGGGGATGGCGATTGCAACTTTCAACACGACTGAGCAACTGTTCATAATGCATGTCCTGCGGCGGAGTGGTTTCTCGACAATATCATCCCTGTAATGGACTGGCCTGCACAGAGTCCTGATCTGAATCCTATAGAACACCTTTTGGATGTTTTCAAACGTCGACTTCGTGCCAGGCCTCACCGACCGGTATCGATACATCTACTCAGTGCAGCACTCCGCGAAGAATGGGCTGCCATTCTACAAGGAACCTTGCAGCACCTGATTGAACATATGCCTGCGAGAGTGGAATCTGTCATCAAAGCTAAGGGTGGGCCAACACTATACTGAATTCCAGCGTTACCGACGGAAGGCGCCACGGACTTGTAAGGCATTTTCAGACATGTGTCCGGATACTCTTGATCACATAGCGTACGTTAATTTGCTTTGTCATAGCAATGTTTATTTTCACACTAATCTTTTTAGACTTTGTAGTGTATCGGATGAAAACCTTCTTCCCAATTACAGATTTGAATTTAAGATTTTATTTTATCAGTAACTTTTGTCATTGCGGTGTAGGAGGACGTACATGACTAAGTGCTGCACCTGATCCTGCTGATATCTTTGAATTTAAGGGGAGTATTAATAACGTAACTACGGATGTGCGTATATTTATCAGAAGCTGGTCGAGGAGATAAGAAATCAGACTACTCCCGTTAGCTTTTTGCAAATCTTTAATGCTTTGCTATAACATTTGCTCCTGATATGCTCATATATTCGTAACTGTGCATCGTAGATCCACTTGTGGTTTTTGGGTAAAACTTACTTTCCTTTACTAGTTTCAATATATTTGTTATGTTCATTCTCTGCAAACAGTTGTCGACTATAGTTCCGGAACTTTTTCTGTGATACTCTATTACCACGCTCTCGCATTTGTGACAATTCGCAGTTGTAGTCGGTTTGATTTTCCGACGTACAAAGTGCGTGTAATGAGAACTATTCTATCTTCTATGGTTCAAAATGAGGACTGAGAATGACGTTATTGTCTTGTTGATTACGCTGATTAAGTCATAGTCGCCTCAGTCACTGCGTCATTGGTCAAATCATACACGATACATCACAGCCTCCACCTCAGCTATTTAGGTAGTGTGGCTCTAAACTTAGATGTTATCGGAGGCGTTGCATGAACTAAGATACGGGTTTGATTATAATCTAGTTGTGAAATCAATCTGTATCGATAAACACAAATCTATACGTATTATAAAAATGGATGTACGAATATGTATATGTAACTGCGACATCCTAAACGATTGAACCGATTTCAACCAACCTTGCTACACTTCTCAGTTAGTGTCTGGATACAATCGACGTAGTGGATAAGAACAACCTACCTAACAAAGTGGTGGGGGTGTAGCGTGAGAAAGCAATGCAGCACATGACGTGCGAATGTCCACACTTTGGTCGTGCAGTACTTAAGAATGAGAGTACTTTGCGACTAGCAACAAACTTTACACATAGTTTCAAACCATACGAAACTTTTTCTCGCCGAACCCCAACAAAATGATCAAAAGAAAGAAGTTTATGGTTTATTACATTTTCTCTGTTCGTGGAGCAAAATTGAGCATGAAGTTTTAATTTATTAATTCCTCTCTACTTACTGTATTCGTGATACTTTTTCAGACGGTATTTACACAAACCAGTGAATTTACCATCAAAATTACGTCACTCTACGACACTTAGATCAGGACACCTATAAACACTGAGAAGCAAGAAAAACTGCCGTATCATGCATGACATTTTAATTTATTACTTCTTTATTACCAAGTATATCACATAACGTAGGCACATATACCACTGGAGGCAACTATTCAATTGTATGACTGTATAACAAATTCGCTGACGTAAAAAAAATTATTAATGTAGACAATGAGATTTCGAGAATACATTTTTCTAGGTATTATGTTTACGTGATTAGCATTGGAAGATCACATGTTAAAGCAAGCCATTGCAAATGTGAAATACTGCTGCATTAATAACCGCTGTAACCATCAGGAGGTTAAATGCAAGCATGCAGACGTGCATGCATTGTGTTGTACAAGTGCATGATATGAGTTTGTGGGATGGAGTTCCATGCTTCTTGCCCTAGGTGGATCAATACAAGGACGGTTAATTCCTGGGGGTGGATGAGGCTGGAGTTGTCTTCCGATGATGTTCGATATGTGCTTGAATGGAGACAGGTCTGGTGATCGACCAGGCCAACGCAACATGTCGACATTCTGTAGAGCCTGTTGGGGTTGGCAGCAGTAAGAGGACGAGTGTTATCCTACTGGAAAACACCTCCAGAAATGATGTTCGTGAATGGCAGCAAAACAGGTTGAATCACTAGACTGACATACAAATTTGCAGTCAGGGTGCTTGGTATGAGCACGATAGTGCTCCTACTGTCATACGAAATCGCCCCCCAGACCGTAATATCTGGTGTATGTCCAGAGTGTTTAACAGGCAGACAGGTTTTGTTGCGGTCCTTCGACTGGTCTCCTTCTACCCAGACACGGCCATCACTGGCACCGAGGCAGAACCAGCTTTCATCAGAATACACAACCTTCACCCTATCCTCTAATGGTCTCTCGCTTGGTCGAAAAGTCCGGTGGTTTGATGTCATTGAAATGCAGGCTACGCAGAGCGTCTGGTTCGCAGTTGTCTTTGATGTAAGCGTTTTGTAACAGCTCATTGTGCCACTGTGTACTCATATTGTTGCTACACATGCAGTTCGATGCGCGGTAATGAGACGCCGAACACGATGGTGTTTCCCTCGGTAGTCAAACGTGGCTGTCTGAGGTCCAGTCTTCTTGCGACGGTAAACTCTCGTGACCACGGTTGCAGACACTCGTGTACAGTGGCTACATTCCCGCCAAATGTTTCTGTAGTGTCTCAGAAGGGACATCCAGCTTCTCCTAATTCTATTACGTGACCTCCTTCAAACTCAGAAAGGCGTTGATAATGGCGTTTTTTTTCGCGTTTCAGGCATTCTGACTAACATTAACTCACCTCTGCAATCTCAAAGGTAACGTTCACGACCGCTGTAGCGAGTATTTCAGGGAAATCTTATTTTCATCAAGCTACTAGCACCACTCCTATGTGAGTGACGAGAAATCTGAACAGACGTCATCTTTCAGATGCAGAAACACGCCAAATAACTTTCATTTATATTGCACAACTCCTACTTGGTGTTGTGAATTTTGTTCTTCGTTGTAATTCGGGTCACATGACATCATAAACATTCAGCTACGTGAAAATGCAACTTCAGGGTGAATTTTGCTAGAGATACATGTGAAATACGTGTACAAATGTGTTAAATATATGTGAAATATACTTGAAAAGAACGTTTGCGGGTAATGTACGAGTAAAAATCACATCCTAAACCGCTGTAACTATTTCAACCTTATTAGGTACGATCTGGAAAAAAACACTGTAGGGGTAAGACCTACCAGCCCACTAGTGCGATGGGAGGGATAATGTGGAGAGAGAAGGGGGGAGGAGAAGATGGACAGAGAGTGCTGTGGAACGAGGAGATGACACAGATAGGGAGAGGAGGGGATGGGCAGAGAGAGGGGAAAGGCAAATGGACAGATAGAGGGGAGAGGAGCAGATGAGAAGAGTTTAGGGAAAGTAAGACATGAGTTGAGAGAACTAGGAGGAGATGGACAGGGAGAAGAGGTGATAGATGTAGAAAGGGAAAGCAGGAGATGGACAGAGAGAGAGGCAGGAAGAGATGGAAAAAGAGTTGGGTGTGCGGGAGCTGGACAGAGAGAGGGGGCGGAGGAGGTGGGCAGAGATGGATTCTATGGAGGAGACGGACAGGGAAAGAGGAAAAGAGGAAATGGACAAATAGGTTGGTTTGGGTGGTTTGGGGTATAAAGGGACAAAACTACACGGTCATCAGTCCCTTTCTCCTGACGTAAACAAGGCTCAGGATAAGACAACACCCAAAGTACGTTTGGAAAAGTAGAAGGGGGAAAAGGAGTTTGCAACCACACCTAAGAAGAAAACAAATGGAACGAACAATGAAACGGGGAAAACTTACACCACAAGCAGAAGTAGAACAAGGTATTCAAACCATTGAGCTGAAGTCTGGCCTGGATGATCATAAGAATACAAGAGGATGAGCCAGACACTCTGCAACACACTAAAATGTCCATCCCAAAACATAAGGCGAGATGAACACATGAAGGGCCAAGGCGAACACCAAGGCAAACAATCGTAAAGAAAGGGTGACAGAGAGTTAAAACGGATGGAGGGTGGACGCTCCGGAGAGAAGGCCAGACGTCCACGCTTAGATGGTATGATGGAAACTTTCTCACGAATAAAACATAAAACTAAATATAGTGTTCAGCCACTGTCGCCCAACACCGAAGGTACGGTGCTGGGAAGGTTAAAAGTCTGCCGTAGAGCGGCTAAATTGGACAGTCCAGCAAGATGTGGACGACAGTCATAGGTGAGCCAGAGCGACACCGAGGTGGATCCTTGCGACGGAGGAGGTAACCATGTGCAAGCCACGTATGGCCAATGTGGAGCTGGCAGAGAATCACAGAGTATCTGCGAGATGCCCGCATGGAAGACTTCCACGCATTCGAAGTCTCCTTAATGACACACAGTTTGTTGTGCGCAGTGTTATGCCATGTTGTCTCCCAAAGCCAAAAAACCTTGCGGCGTAATACTGAATGTAGGTCAGGTTCAGAGATGCCCATCTCCAGAAGCGGTTTCCGCGTAGCCTGTTTCGCCAGCCTGTTCGTTGCGTGGGATTCCGACGTGTCCCGGGGTCCAGGCAAACACCACTGAACGACTGGCCCGTTCTAGGGCAGAGATGGAATTCTGTATAGTCGCTGCCAAAGGATCGATAGGGTACTCTGGTCGATAGCTCGGAGACTGCTCAAGGAGTCAGTACAGAGAAGAAACGACTTGCGAGTGCATGAGCGGATGTGCTCAAGAGCACGAGATAAGGCCACCAGTTCTGCAGTGAAGACACTGCAGCCATATGACAAGGAGTGTTGCTCAACATGAACTCTGTGAACATTGGCTGAAGCTAACATGACCATCAGCCAACGATCCTTCAGAGCCCGGGCACATGGCAAGAATCGAGAAGAAGTGAGCGGGTGGAACTGAGTCCTTAGGGCAATGCGGAAGGTCCAGACGAAGAGAGGGGCCTAGGTATACACCATGGAGGTGTACGCAGATGGACCCGGAAGGGGAGGTGGTAAGGAAAAGGACTCCAGTTTACACAGGAGGGATCGGGTACGAACTGTGATCGTAAGCCATGACCTGGGCCGCCGAAGCGGAAGATGAACCACCGTGGATCGAAAATGGAGACGGTAATTCGGGTGCTCAGGAGAACTACGAATGTGTGTAACGTAACTGGCGAGCAGTTGTGCACGCCTAACATTCAATGGAGGGACTGCAGCCTCCACCAGGACCCTGGTCACCGGACTCGTCCTAAAAGCCCCCCCTCGCTAGTCGAACGCAGCAGTGGTGTACTGGGTAGAGTAAACGCAATGCTGAGGGGGCCACCGAACCATAAACCAGTCTCCCATAACACTGTGCAACAGTGAAAATGTAAATCGAATGAAAATCCCCAATTTCTATCAGTTATAATGTGCTGATCGCGAATATCACAAAGACAATTCACAATTATCTCTAGTTTTCATTTTACACTGTTTTAATACGGTGCGATAATTATATATGGAATTTTATGTTAGGTTTAGAATCAGATATTATAATGATCTGTCACAGTCTTAATAGCTAGTAATATTACTGTCCTTGGTCTTACTTGTGTGCAATATTTTGCATATAAAGATTTTGATACCAATTTTTGTGATCTTTTTGTCTCCCTCCTCTTGAACTCCAGTGACTTTATTAATGCATGTAATAATTTTTGCACATTTGTTTCCTGATTAACTAACAGTTGTTCAAGTGGACTGCTATTGAAGTGAACGAAACTGCCACGAGTTTGTGTTAACAGTGCTGACAGATTTTGCTATGTGTGTGGAGAAGTGACATTTGCTTCACAAAAACATCAAATAACTCCATTGAGTATAAAAGCTTTACAGCTGTTATTTTGGGTGCAAACTAGGTGATCAGGATACACCCTGGGTTCCACATGTGATCTGCAACACTTGTGCTAGGAACCTCAGGAACTGGATGTATGGAAAAGGACATTCAATGCTCTTTGCAGTGCCCTTGATCTTGTGTGAGCCAACTAACTATCTCACTGACTGCTACTTTTTTATTGTTCCTCCTATCAAGAAGGAAATATCTAAGAAGAAGAAGCTGTTAGATCCAATCTAACATTCCATCTGCCGTACGTGCAGTTCTACATGAGGAAGGAATGCCAGTACCTGAACCACTGACAGAATATGAGGTTACTTCTGATGGGGCTTCTGATCCTTCCAGATATATCATTAACTGACGATCCACAAAAATTGTCTCAAATTGAGATAAGTGATCTGATTAGAGATCTGAAGCTCTCTAAAGCTAAGGCTGCGATTTCAGCATCAAGACTGCAGCAGCGCAGTTTTCTTGAAAGCAATGTAGATGTTTCATTCTACCGCAGAAGAGAGCAACAATTCACTCCTTTTTTTAATGTCGAAGACAGTCTTGTGGCATGTGTCTAATGAAGGCTCTCAGAATTAATTACAACCCTGATGAGTGGAGAATCGTCAAAGTTGAGTTAAAAACAGTGCTCTTACAATTTGGTAATGAGCTTCCCTCTATTCTAGTTGGGCAGAGTGTGTATATGAAAGAGTCACACCAAAACATGAAAATTTTACTAGAAGCCATCAAGTATAATGACTCTCAATGGCAGATTTGTGGTGACTTAAAAGTGTTTGCACTGCTACTAGGTATGCAGATAGGGTGCACTAAATATTACTGCTTTCTCTGTGAATGGGATAGCCGAACTCACGCATCTAATTACAGTAAATATGAAAGGCCCACCAGAAAATCTCTTCAACCAGGTATAAGGAACATTATGGGTGAACCTTCAGCAGACCCTAAAAAGATTCTGCTCCTGCCCTTGCGGATCAAGTTCGGTCTCACGAAAAACTTTGTGAAGGGACTGAATAAAGATACTGGTGCGTTTGAGTACTTAAGACAAAAATTATCTTACGTGAGTGAAGCCAAAGCAAAGGAGGGCATCTTTGTAGGCCCACAGATTCGAGAGTTTTTTGTAGACCATACTTTTGATGGAATCATACAAGGTGATGAGAAGCATGGATTGGAATGTTTTAAGACAGTCCGCTTACAGTTCTTAGGGAACAAACGAGCAATAAATGACAAGGAATTTGTAGATAACATGTTGTCATCTTATAAAAAACTTGGTTGCAACATGTTATTGAAAATGTATTTCTTACATAATCATCTTGACTGCTTCCCCAAAGATTGTGGTGCAGTAAGTGATGAACATTGGGAGCGATTTCATCACGATATTTCTTCATTTGAGAAGAGGTATGCCGGAAAGTGAAGCACTCCTATTTTAGCAGATTACTCCTGGATTACTAACACTTGGTTTAAGAATCATGAAAGAAGGTTGTATACGTGGAAGAACCCTGGAGATACTAAAAGGTATCAGATAGATTATATAATGGTAAGACAGAGATTTAGGAACCAGGTTTTAAGTTGTAAGACATTTCCAGGGGCAGATGTGGACTCTGACCACAATCTATTGGTTATGACCTGTAGATTAAAACTGAAGAAACTGCAAAAATGTGGGAAATTAAGGAGATGGGACCTGGATAAACTGAAAGAACCAGAGGTTGTACAGAGTTTCAGGGAGAGCATAAGGGAACAATTGACAGGAATAGGGGAAAAAAATACAGTAGAAGAAGAATGGGTAGCTCTGAGGGATGTAGTAGTGAAGGCAGCAGAGGATAAAGTAGGTACAAAGACGAGGGCTAGTAGAAATCCTTGGGTAACAGAAGAAATATTGAATTTAATTGATGAAAGGAGAAAATATAAAAACGCAGTAAATGAAGCAGGCAAAAAGGAATACAAACGTCTCAAAAATGAGATCGACAGGAAGTGCAAAATGGCTAAACAGGGATGGCTAGAGGACAAATGTAAGGATGTAGAAGCTTATCTCACTAGGGGTAAGATAGATACAGCCTACAGGAAAATTAAAGAGACCTTTGGAGAGAAGAGAACCACGTGTATGAATATCAAGAGCTCAGATGGCAGCCCAGTTCTAAGCAAAGAAGGGAAGGCAGAAAGGTGGAAGGAGTATATAGAAGGTTTATACAAGGGCGATGTACTTGAGGACAATATTATGGAAATGGAAGAGGATGTAGATGAAGACGAAATGGGAGATACGATACTGCGTGAAGAGTTTGACAGAGCACTGAAAGACCTGAGTCGAAACAAGGCCCCCGGAGTAGACAACATTCCATTAGAACTACTGACGGCCTTGGGACTACCAGTCCTGACAAAACTCTACCAGCTGGTGAGCAAGATGTATGAGACAGGCGAAATACCCTCAGACTTCAAGAAGAATATAATAATTCCAATCCCAAAGAAAGCAGGTGCTGACAGATGTGAAAATTACTGAACTATCAGTTTAATAAGCAACGGCTGCAAAATACTAACGAGAAATCTTTACAGACGAATGGAAAAACTGGTAGATGCAGACCTCGGGGAGGATCAGTTTGGATTCCGTCGAAATGTTGGAACACGTGAGGCAATACTGACCTTACGACTTATCTTAGAAGAAAGATTAAGAAAAGGCAAACCTACGTTTCTAGCATTTGTAGACTTAGAGAAAGCTTTTGACAATGTTGACTGGATTACTCTTTTTCAAATTCTAAAGGTGGCAGGGGTAAAATACAGGGAGCGAAAGGCTATTTATAATTTGTACAGAAACCAGATGGCAGTCATAAGAGTCGAGGGGCATGAAAGGGAAGCAGTGGTTGGGAAAGGAGTGAGACAGGGTTGTAGCCTCTCCCCGATGTTATTCAATCTGTATATTGAGCAAGCAGTAAAGGAAACAAAAGAAAAATTTGGAGTAGGTATTAAAATTCATGGAGACGAAGTAAAAACTTTGAGGTTCGCCGATGACATTGTAATTCTGTCAGAGACGGCAAAGGACTTGGAAGAGCAGTTGAACGGAATGGACAGTGTCTTGAAAGGAGGATATAAGATGAACATTAACAAAAGCAAAACGAGGATAATGGAATGTAGCCAAATTAAGTCGGGTGATGCTGAGGGAATTAGATTAGGAAATGAGACACTTAAAGTAGTAAAGGAGTTTTGCTATTTAGGAAGTAAAATAACTGATGATGGTCGAAGTAGAGAGGATATAAAATGTAGACTGGCAATGGCAAGGAAAGCGTTTCTCAAGAAGAGAAATTTGTTAACATCGAATATAGATTTATGTATCAGGAAGTCGTTTATGAAAGTATTTGTTTGGAGTGTAGCCATGTATGGAAGTGAAACATGGACGATAACTAGTTTGGACAAGAAGAGAATAGAAGCTTTCGAAATGTGGTGTTACAGAAGAATGTTGAAGATTAGGTGGGTAGATCACATAACTAATGAGGAGGTATTGAATAGGATTGGGGAGAAGAGAAGTTTGTGGCACAACTTGACTAGAAGAAGGGATCGGTTGGTAGGACATGTTTTGAGGCATCAAGGGATCACAAATTTAGCATTGGAGGGCAGCGTGGAGGGTAAAAATCGTAGAGGGAGACCGAGAGATGAGTACACTAAGCAGATTCAGAAGGATGTAGGTTGCAGTAGGTACTGGGAGATGAAGCAGCTTCCACAGGATAGAGTAGCATGGAGAGCTGCATCAAACCAGTCTCAGGACTGAAGACAACAACAACAACAACAACAACAACTCCTGGATTGTCATAAGGGATGTTCCCTAACATGTGTATAAGCCAAGAGAAAACATTCGTTTTCTGAATTTATCTCTGAACAAAATATATAACTGTATATATTGTACATATGGACATTTAACATTTGTAATCATTTATATACAATTGTGACCGATTAATTTACACGTTGTCTTTTGTGATTTACGTAGTTCTGGTACAAAGTAGACATACAAAGTATTTTCATTCATGTAATATTATCTTCATTTCTTCTTAATATTTTACTTTTGCAAAAACCTCAACTTTTCAGCGCTTCTTCTGTTTGAATGAATAATTAATATTACAATTAACGGAATTTTGTAATGATAGGATTTTATCATGCGCTATACTGTAATGCAATTTAATAGTTCCCTGAACTCCTCTACTCTCATAAATTGACGATAATAATTCCAATCAGGTATAATTTTTTTCATTCTTGTTTTTATTTGTTTTCGTTATCTTCAGTTCGCTTGGATATAATTCGTTATGTAATAGTAATTTTACAGCATGCTAAATTCGATTTTTTACTAGTATGATATATGCATTTTTTAGATTGCCTCTATGTAGCGTCTTTGCCTCAGGTATAACGTTGTTGCGCAAAGCCGAAGGATGGAATCGGACAGTAGAATTCTTACAATTCCTATACGTCTAATGTTAAATAATAGAATTCTGCTTTATTGTGATTGTAATTACGAAATTATCTCACGCTACGAGACAAATAAGCAATTGACAGAAAGTAGCCGGCCCATACCTCGTACGGCAATACGGCAGTCCCCACCTCGCACAAAAGTGAGGCTCAGCTTTTTACAAAGCTGGCAAGCTAAGTAAGAGTCTTTAACATCCGATCTTCTGGTGTGTCAAAACTGTACGGATCACCAGTACAAATACGACTGATAGACTTTTTTCTCGCTAACTCACAGCACAAAATTACTCAGCACACCAAAGTATCGATAAGAACTCGACAGTGATGCTACGCAACGGCCCACGCAGCTTCAGGCGACAACGCATTGTTGCGATCGTTCCCCGGGGTCAACAGCAGACAGTATCGTCATTAACTGCAGGCCACGCCACTATGTTAGGTAATCGTGCTGGCGTTTGCATGAAGGTCACTGATTAGGATGATGAAATAAATAGGAATCCGCAGATCATCCTGTACGATATCCTTGAAATGCTGCTTACCCTGTATAATATGGATCGTTTTTAACCGTGAGATGTCTTCAGATTTAAGCTAACAGTAGGTGGATCACATGGCCCAGTCCACAAAGTCTCCTGGACTCGCCGAGAGAGGGCGTGGCGCGGATGGGATGTGAGCAGTCCACAGTGATGTGACGATGCAGGACTGGCGCGGCACGGTCGTGCTAGGAACAGATCAGAATATGTCGTCTTCATCACACGAAGATATTGATGCATTGGAATCTTATGTTGAGCAGCGATGCATATATTGGGTATATTCGTTACTGTTGAAGAAGGGGAAGAACTGGACATATATCCCAAATGTTTCTAACATTTTTACGGAATGTCTCAAAAGTGGATCTATATAGCGTTAGAAAAATTGAAGGACAGTATTCAGGAAAAAGGGACGAAACTGGAATGTTTTAATTATACTTTCTATTTTTTATACACACATCAAGAAAAGTTTTCCGTAACCCCGGTTCCGAGAGTTCCGGAACCTGTACAGAAAATTGAAATAGAAATAAATACCATTTCCGCCATTTTTGTTGGTCATGAAAACCACACATTGCATGTTGTACCACCATACAGCCAGACCTTCAAGGTGGCAGGCCAAACTGCTGTACACTCCGGTACGTCTAATACCCAGTTGCATTGATGTATGCCTGTATTTGCCGTGCCCTCAGAGTGGTTGGTGGATCACGTCGTCCACAAACAACCCTTTTAAATTTATCCCAGGCATGTTCGATAGGGTTCATGGAGAACATGCTGGCCACTCCAGTCGAGCGATGTCGTTTTCCTGAAGGAAGTCATTCACAATATGCACGATGGGGGCTCGAATTGTTGTCTATGAAGACGAATGCCTCGCCAATATGCTGCCGATATGGTTACATTATCGGTCAGGGGATGGCACTCACGTATCCTACAGCCGTTACGGCGCCTTCCATGACCACCAGCGGGGTGGTCCCACATAATGCCAACCCAAAATATCACGGAACCTCCACCTTGTTCCACTCGCTGGACAGTGTGTCTAAGGCGTTCAGCCTGAACGGATTGCCTCCAAACACGTTTCCAACGATTGTCTGGTTGAAGGCATAAGTGACACTCATCGGTGAAGAGAATGTGATGCCACTCCTGAGCGGTCCATACAAAATATTGTTGGGCCCATCTATATCGCGCTGCATGCTGTCGTGATTGAAAAGGTGGACCTCGCTATCGACGTCGGAAGTAAAGTTGCGCATCGTACATCCTGGTGCCCACAGTTTGAGTCCTAACACGACGTCCTGTGGCTGCACGAAAAGCATGATTCAACACGGTGGCGTTGCTGTCATGGTTCCTCCGAGCCGTAATCCGTAGGAAGCGGGCATCCAACGCAGTTGTAGACCTTCACTCGCACAACAGTTATTAGTGGTCGATGTGCATTGCTTGTTTGGACATTGTCTTCAGCGAAGAATATTACTCTTTGCATGTCGCCCATCGCTTGGGACACTTGTCATAAATACAAGTTAAATATTGCCAATCTTCTTATTTGTAATAAGAACTATTAATGTGATTTGCTCGAATTGTTGTATAGCATTCCAAGAACGCAGGATCCTTTAGGCACCCTAATGGAGTCAAGTGGGCAGGACCCACTGAACGTTAGCCTAAACATTGCTGATTTTGTGAGATATGTTCAAAATATTACGACTGTTATCCAAAATCTGGCCATCCGTAAGTATTTAACTGCCATAGACCAGAAATTCCTCCTTACGGGGTATAAAAAACGGTTCAAATGGCTCTGAGCACTATGGGACTTAACTGCTGAGGTCATCAGTCCCCTAGAACTTAGAACGACTTAAACCTAACTAACCTAAGGACATCACACACATCCATGCCCGAGGCAGGATTCGAACCTGCGACCGTAGCGGTCGCGCTGTTCCAGACTGTAGCGCCTAGAACCGCTCGGCCACGTCGGCCGGCGACGGGGTGTAATTTTCTACAACGTCGACGTTTTGACCTTATCAATAGGAACAAAATATCTGTTCATCCAGAAATGTTACGATTAAAATTAACAACAGCAACACTTTAGACATACCGGTATACTGGAGCTCACTGCTCCAAAAATAAAACATGTACGCACCTTGTTATGTAGACTGCGCACTATGGCGTCCTATCGGAACAAGACAAAGCAAGAGAGAGTCTGGCGCTTTTTGTTTCACGCCGATACCAAAACGAAAAATGATAATAACAATACTTACGTTACAGATAATAGTTTTTCTTTATGATTGCATTATTCCTTGACATTCAGTAGAGTTTCTTTTACATATGAAATATATAACTGGAAAAATATTTAATAATTTATAGTTCTCATAAGCTGGACCATGGGGCACAATAAGGCCCCCTGGAATGCCATGGTCACATGTTCTAATGTCCGGGCATTGCATTCCACATTACGCCACATAAAGCACTTTATACATGGGAGTTCGTCTTTTTAAAGGGGTTTGGAATGTGGCGTACGAGAAGTGTAAGGAATATTGATTAGATGGGATAAGCAACGAGAAAGTTCTGAATCGGATTTGAGAGGAAAGCTTTGCAGCACAACTGACAATAAGAAGCTTAGCAGGAGGAATGGTTAATTTGGTAACGGGGAGAGTTTAAGGAAAACCAAGACTTCGGTAGTGTACACAGGTTCAGATCGATCTACTGTTTGTCCATGATAAGTTATCGATTGGCGCGGTGGCTGTCGGGAATGGCCGTGTTCCCTCATTCGATTGCCGAGAGGTGAGGAGCGGCGAAGGGAAGGCAGCGTCGGTCGGCTGCTTGCATCATTGCTGGCACCGCTAACCACGTTATGAGCTTAACACGAAATCGGAGGCGGTACTCTGAGAAGCGTTGCCCGCTAAAGTGATACATCCGTCGGATCGTAAATCACTTAATTTGTTGACGTATTCATTAATTAAAACTGAGGGAGATCACAGTTAGTCCAAGTGACATCTTTGTCAGTTTCGATGTAGTATCCCTGTTCACCATGGTCACTGCTGACGAAGCATTTCTTACATAGCTGATATGTTTCCTGCTGATATAATAGCTTTGTTTCGACATTGTCTATCCTCGACTTATTTTCAAAATAAGAACGAGTTTTATAAACAAATTGATGGGGTGACCATGGGTAGCCCTGTGAGCCCAGCTATTGCTAATGTATTTATGGAATTTTTCGAACAAAAAGTGCCGAAGTCGGCCAAAAAAGCCCTTTGAAATGGTATCGATACGTGGATGACACCTTTGTGATAATGAATCATGCTGAAGAGGAACTAAGTGATTTTTTGGTGCACATAAACAGTTTCAATCCAAAGATACAATTAACCATGGAGAAAGAGAGTAATGGACAATTAAATTTTTTGGATGCATTGGTTATTAAACGGGCAGATGGGACTTTAGGGCACAAGGTATATAAGAAACACACACACACCGATCGTTACGTACATAAAGATTCAAATCATCATCCTAGGCAGAAGAGAGGAGTCATAAAAACTTTTGTGGACAGGGCTAATAAGATCTGAGATCGAGCACTCCATCCTAGAAGAAAAGTGTCGGAAAATAAAAGACAACAACAGTCGGCTGGAAAAGTTTTTATTCCATTTATTCATAACATTACGGACTGTATTGGGAAAGTGTTGGCCAAGTTTCAAGTGGAGACAATCTTTAGACCTACCAAGAAAATTAGTGACAGTTTAAGATCGGTGAAAGACGCACGAGACGCCTTAGCCTCCCCAGCTGTGTAGCTGTGGCACGATTTATATTGGAACAACTAAAAGGAATGTTAGTACCCGCCTAACAGAACACAAAAGGGACTGCAAACTGGGACAAATTGACAAATCAGCTGTAGCGGAACACGTTTTCAAAGTCGGTGATCACGAAATAAAATTTAGTGAGACAAATGTGATTGCTAGAGCCTCACAGTATTATACCCGCATGTATAGAGAAGAAACGGAGATCTACAAGCACGGAAATAATTTTAATAAAAAAGAAGAAGGATTAAAACTAGACAAGATATGGCGGTCTACTTTGCAGCAACGAAGTGACAAACGATTACCTGTAATCCAGAGAGATGGCACTAGCCAGAGATAGTTTTAAAGTCGAAAGCACGTGATGAGTGGTGGCGCCATCTAAGCGCTCTATATAAGCGGGACCTCCAGCACCTAGCAGCCATTCGCCGACTCTCCTCGGAAGATGTTGCCGGCTGTAGGCAACGAAACGTCAGGAAGGAGAAGAAGTTTTATATACGGACCACGGCAATTCAGGCCGGAAGTTTTAATTAATGAAGACGCCGGTCGTGAAAGCTTACATGTTATGAACTTATGTATTATTTACTTATCGAAAAACATGAACTATGAAAGTAGATGAATGTACAACTTACGACACTATGAATCGAAAGTCAAGACCTGATCTTTGGAATCTGTTTGAGCATTGTATTTATTAAATGCAGCACATCAGTAATATTTACAAAGTGCCTGGAAGAACTGTCAAAATTATCTTGACAAAAGATCGCTATCATTTGTGTTTGATTCACGATAATAATGTTCATCGCTTGAGGCTGTGGTATTGATATTAACTCCCTCAATGGCCATTTCCATTATTCCGTCCCGTGTTGAATATTTTTGCCCCAGCTGCTGCGTATGCCTGCAGTAAGGTCCTTTGCCGTAACCAAAAAGAGAGCATCATTAAGAAAATACTGCAATTTTTCCTTCCACTTGTCACCAGTGACAGTGTTCTTCCTGAGAGCCGGCCGCTGTGGTCGAGCGGTTCTAGGAGCTTCAGTCCGGAACCGCGCTGCTGCTACGGTCGCAGGTTCGAATCCTGCCTCGGGCATGGATGTGTGTGATGTCCTTAGGTTAGTTGGGTTTAAGTAGTTCTAAGTTCTAGGGGACTGATGACGTCAGTTGGTAAGTCCCATTTTGCTTAGAGCCATCTTCCTGAAATTGTGTTTTATTTTGGCCAATACCAGTTCTGTCGGATTTAGATCGCAGTTATAGGCGGTAAACGCACTACTTTGTGACCTGCTGTCAGTCTTTTTATCCACGACGTACACTTTCGCGGCTGTTTTGTTTTCCTTTAGTGTAGATAGCAGTTCAGCCTTCCTCGGTCCGGCACACAGTTTTAATTTGTCAGAAAGTTTGAAATCAGCGCACACTCCGCTATAGGGCGAAAATTCGTTCCAGTTTGTTGCATCTTGCGGCAAGTACTTGCCGAATTTTTCTTATCGTGGAAGTTCTACAAAGTTACAGAAGTTGTGTGTGTTCAGTACTAGTGCGAAACTATCACTGTCAAAAAGGAAAATGGCGCAAAGACAGATGGACCCCTAAACACATATGGCACCAACAGACAAGGAACTGTGAAATTAATTTTTCAACATTTTTTTTTCCCTCAGAAGGGAAAGTAGATGGCAGTAAAGACATCTTTAAACGTCACCTGACTTTTTAATATTACCGTAAACATAAATGCATTACATTTACGATAAAAATAGTAGATATTGCTTTAAAAAATCGGAGAGTAATTGAAAGACAGTCTGTTGGTGTGATACTGCGCCAAATTTTTGTGTCGTGTTATCGAATACTTGATTATACAATAGAAAAGAGATGTTTGGAATTTGCATACGACATCCTCAAAGTTTTTAATCTAAGTGAAAGCATCCAATTTTAGTTACTTGGATAGTATTTCTTTGTAATATTGTCACTTAGAAGATGGTGAAATTAGATGAATGACTAACTCTAACTTCACTTAACGAAGGTTTATTCAGCACTTGCACATACAAGAGCGCGGAGCGAGTTGCCTCCGGCCAGAACACATACAGTATATATACAGCTGTAGAACATTAGAGTACAATGATTCTTGACATTTGTGGCACTTCTAGAATGTACTCGAACCGAATATAGAAATTAAAATTGTACAGTCCAGGTGAGTTCTTAAACTCACTACCCTCCATGCAAGAGTTTAGTATCATAACCACGACACCATGGTACTACTCAGCCTCTTCTGCGACATTATCAATATGTACTCTCTAATTTTTTTGTTTCGTCACGATTTGTATTCATTACTAGTAACGCAACAATAGAGGTGTCTGCTCTGGTCTGCACTTCTGTAACAAGTAGTTGCGACGAGTTCCTGAAATTAATTTCGCACCAGTGACTGGAAGAACTAAACTTGAGTAAATTTTTGTTCTAATGTACACAAAGCAGCAAGTTCTTCCAGAAGTTACTTCCTATTAAACGCAAGCATTTTGTAATACTTAGCCTCTAACGGAAGCTTTACGTTGGTAGCGCTAGGAGACAAAATAAACATGTTTCAGGTAGTGCTAGTTTTCTTCGCTTCTAGCAGCACTAGCGAAATCATCAAGAAATAGTGGTCAAACAGTAAGTTACAGTAGCTAGAAGGAGATATCGAACACATGATTCAGCACTGTGGTGAGCTGCTTAAAATCAGTCTTCCGACTGAAGACGACAGCAACGACCGTCTTAATACTGTCTGTGGTAATTTCTGATTGTCCTAGTGCCAGTATGTGACTACTTGTCCGTTGTTTTGTGACCATATCCGCCACATCTGCACTACGTCACCTGCCGACGCTACCATGTTTTATCTGCATTAGTTTCGTTTCGTCCGAAAGTGTGCGAGGATTCACCTTGAGCTCACGTCTTGTATTTTTCACGATTGTACGAACACCACATACTACTCGCTGAGCGCAAATTCAAGCACTTACACGCACTGGAATGTTGTAATGCCCAGTCTTCCGTGGGTCCGTGAGTTACCACTTGCTCAAATGCTCATTACCAGTTAATATGTGCCTGTTTCGGAAGAGATCAATTTAGGCCAGGCGAGCAAAAGCTACATTGGTTCGGTTTCAGGAAACCAAACGGAGACCACATTTGACGACACAGTCTTTGGCCGGTTGCTTGAATTTACGCTGGCAACGAGCTGATTGACTAACTTCAATGCAAACTGCGCGACGTACGGAATTTTTTTCTTAACAGTTATTTCTCACACAGGCTTCCCTGCAACTCTCTTACAAGCTTCCCAGACTGTTCCTGACCACCTTGTATACAGTCACCAAAACACTAAAATCGTTTCCAAAAGAGCTACAGAATATCAAAAGACAGCGTTTAAATCGCTGTTAAGAAACAATTCCTGTAAAATTATCACTTTGTTTGTACAGTAAATGTACTCTATTTGAAATTGTTTACAACAACAATAACAAAAACTACAGACACGGTACAGACCCATAGGATACATCACCTATTAGCACTTGAAATCACCCATAAAATGAGGCATTTGACATACAAATAAGCAGACTCGTTGCCACTTTATGCGGTTTGAACTGAAATAGTTATGTAATCATTGTTCAACTGCACTATGACAGAAGTCGGCGAATTGACAACTGTTCAGTTGGCAACACAAAACACACCAATTTCAGCTTATGTGTTCGATGCCGCCTGCACGTCTCAGTATTCGTTCGTGTTCCTTGCGCAAGCACGCATATTTAACTGATATTTCCATTTGAACTTTTTTATAAGCACAGGATAAATCAGCAAAGGTCAGTATCTTGGAAAATTGTCATCTCATGCAACAAGATGATATATTTGTTCTACACAGGAATATTTATCCGTGTCTCCCCGAAAAACTGCGCTCTTGCAGACAATTGTGCTGCATACGTCTCCATTGTCGTTACGAAAAACTCGAGCGTTTTCAGTTGTGTAGATGTCAGGCGAGTGATTAAAGGTGGAAAACAAGTGACATTTGCTGTACTGAGAAGTCTTGAATATTTGTAGCAACATTTGAACAAGCATTGCGTCGTTGCAGTTCATTTCTAGATTTACGCTATATGAACGGTACCACCTCACACTCAACAACTTCGTCGATTTGCGCATGTTAGGCCGTCACTACATTACAAACTGAAGCAGTATTGCTTTCCAAGTCGACAACCAAGTCTTACACTAATGTACCGTGCAGAGCACGAGAAGTTTCCGGTTTAGAGATGTAAAATCCTTCCCTAAAGAACGAAGACAGTCCACGGGACAGCATTTATCTCCTAGCTGCAGAGTACTTTGTCAATACGAGCCATAAAGACTGTCACTAGCATACACATGTCTCTCATTCCTTTCTGTTGTTTTCCATGGTCCACTTGAGAGTTTACAACTACATCCATTCTGTTGGTTTTAGTCAGCCTCGTAAGCTTTACTGCAGCGTCGTTAGTGCCAGGAAGGAACAAGGGTAAACATTCACATCCCACCGACGACAAAGTAATTAGAGACAGAGCAGGAGCTCGCTTTGGGGAAGCGGGAAATATCGGACATACGCTTTCAATGGAACCATTCCGGCATTATCTTTAATTGGTTTAGGGAAAACAGAAAATCTTAATCTGGCTGGGCATGTGAGGATAATAATGCCGCCCTCCTGCATAAGAGTCCAGCTGTGACGTCACACGCGGTGGGTCTTCGGGCACTGCGTGGCTATGGACGCTGGCAGCACGGCTATTTTCTGACTGTTTGTACAACTAAAAGATATGTCTTATCAAAAATACTGAAATCATTCCGAAAAGAGCAAAATAATATCTAAAGTCACCGCTGCAAGAGATATAAAGAGACGATACCATTAAGTAATTATCTCGTTTGTACGGTAAATGTTATTAACATTTGTATATGAAACTGTTTACAACAGCAACAAAAACTACACTCTACAATGCATAGGGTACAGCATTTATTGGCACTTGAAATCAGTCATAAAATGAGCGTCTTTGACATATGAATAAAAAGACTACCTATTCACTATATATGCAAGTGTATGTTATTATTGATGTACCAAAACAAAGAATTCGGGAGGACTACGGTTCAATCCCGCGTCCGGCCATTCTGATTTAGGTTTTCCATGATTTCCCTAAATCGCTCCAGGCAAATGCCGGGATGATTCCTTGAAAGGGCACGGCCGACTTCATTCCCCATCCTTCCCTAATCCGATGAGACCGATGACCTCGCTGTCTTGTCTCCTTCCCCAAAAAGCAAAAAACAAGTTCTCCACAGTTACACGAAAAGGTTAGTCAATGAACGAATTGTTTATACCGTTGTTTCCATTTTTGTAATCGTTTTATTACAATTTTGTCGATTAACTTTTATAAGAAAGTTATCTGGACAACGTAGTGTGAAACCGGCAAGTGAGAAAGTACCGAATTGAATTATTATGTATGGACTTTTGAACCTCAAAAGACATGGTGTGTGAGAAAAGTAATTAGTTGTAATTGTGACATAAAGTCACGCAAGAAGAATGCAACCATAATGGAAATTAATATGAGTGCTGCAAAATCGCATAATTTGGAGCTGAATGAAATCTTAGTAGTTAAAAAAACCAATGACTTGGTTTTTTTACTTGTAGTTTTTCATTCAGCGACCAATTCAGCAATTTTGCAATACTCTTATTAATTAAAAATAATGACTCGGAAATTGTATCTACCAGTTTTTATTTATTTGTTTATTTTTCATTTATCTATTTTTTTTCCAAATAACAGTATCGTTCCCATCAAAGAAGTTCTTTTCGGTAACTATACACTGGCGGAGTGGTTGTTCCCACTCTTCGTAACAGCTCTGAAAGGCTCCAAGTGGTAAGGCCTTTAAGGTGGTCACATTCCCTTGAATGTTCTCCACACTTCCAAAATGACGTCCTTTTAAGGCTTTATCAAGTTCGGTAAAAAAAATTCACAAGGGCTCAGATCAGGTGAATAGGGGTGCTGCGGAACAACAGGAATGCATTTTGAGATCAAAAATTCCATGTGGAAGTGGCAGTGTTATATGGAGCATTGTTATGATGCAGCATCTGCTCAAAAGTGGAAAGGCCGTTGGACCTGATGGGATACCAGTTCGATTTTACACAGAGTACGTGAAGGAACGTGCCCCCTTCTTGCAGCGGTGTACCGTAGGTCTCTAGAAGAGCGTAGCGTTCCAAAGGATTGGAAAAGGGCACAGATCATCCCCATTTTCAAGAAGGGACGTCGAACTGATGTGCAGAACTATAGACCTATATCTCTAACGTCGATCAGAGAACTTTGGAACACGTAGTATGTTCGAATATAATGACTTTTCTGGAGACTAGAAATCTACTATGTAGGAATCAGCATGGGTTTCGAAAAAGACGATCGTGTGAAACCCAGCTCGCGCTATTCGTCCACGAGACTCAGAGGGCCATAAACACGGGTTCACAGGTAGATGCCGTGTTTCTTGACTTCCGCAAGGCATTCGATACAGTTCCCCACAGTCGTTTAATGAATAAAGTAAGAGCATATGAACTATCAGACCAATGGAGAGAAGTCTTCCGAAGTAAGAATGATTTCAGGTGTGCCGCAGGGGAGTGTCGTAGGACCGTTGCTATTCACAATATACATAAATGACCTTGTGGATAACATCGGAAGTTCACTGAGGCATTTTGCGGATGATGCTATGGTATATCGAGAGGTTGTAACAATGGAAAATTGTACTGAAATGCATGAGGATCTGTAGCGAATTGACGTATAGCGCAGGGAATGGCAATTGAATCTCAATGTAGACAAGAGTAATGTGCTGCGGATACATAGAAAGATAGATCCCTTATCATTTAGCTACAAAATATCAGGTCAGCAACTGGAAGCAGTTAATTCCATAAATTATCTGGGAGCACGCATTAGGAGTGATTTAAAATGGAATGATCATTTAAAGCTGATCGTCGGTAAAGCAGATGCCAGACTGAGATTCATTGGAAGAATCCTAAGGAAATGCAATCCGAAAACAAAGGAAGTAGGTTACAGTACAGTTGTTCGCCCATTGCTTGAATACTGCTCACCAGGGTGGGATCCGTACCAGATAGGGTTGATAGAAGAGACAGAGAAGATCCAACGGAGAGCAGCGCGCTTTTACAGGATCATTTAGTAATCGCGAAAGCGTTACTGAGATGATAGATAAACCCCAGTGGAAGACTCTGCAGGAGAGGCGCTCAGTAGCTCGGTACGGGCTTTTGTTGAAGTTTCGAGACTATAACTTCACCAAGGAGTCAAGCAGTATATTGCTCCCTCCTACGTATATCTCGCGAAGAGACCACGAGGATTAAATCAGAGAGATTGGAGCCCACACAGAGGCATACCGACAATCCTTCTTTCCACGAACAATACGAGACCGGAATAGAAGGGAGAACCGATAGAGGTACTCAAGGTGCCCTCCGCCACACGCCGTCCGGTGGCTTACGGAGTATGGATGTATATGTAGATGTCTGCAATGTCCTGTCTCACTCGATTAACCCTTTTCCTGGGCCTTTGTAAAACACTTGGCTGACAGTTTGTCTTGGTGGAACTATCCCGCAAGAGCGCGCACACTTTCGACGTTTTCGTCAGTTTTTAAAGTTGAAGATCTTTCTGAGCAAGGTTCACCTTTTGACGTATTCTCAGCCTTCCAAAAAATTATTTGTGTCAACGAAAAATTTGTGCTCTTGATAGGGAATGTTCCTCATATGTCTCTTTCAAATTTTCAGAGGTCACGCTCGCAGATTCCTTAGGGTTAATACCAAACTTGTTGCCACAAGGTTGCTTTAAATTCCGCTCTTCCATTTTCGAAACACACTTTAAAAAGACAAATTCACTGATGTTCTCAAAGACCACATGATGGTTGTACGGAGCTGAAACTCAGACTGATCATTGGGAAGGGATGAACACACCGGTCCACACAATCAGAACAACACAGCGCTGCCATATCGCTCACAGCGTTATCACGCTCATTACATTTCTCAGACATTGTGTACGTTATGAAACTTGTATTTATTTTATGAATTACATTTATTGCACGTTATAAAATTTCTATAAGTTAGTTTATATAAATGTTCATTGTCTTCCATCACTGATTACTTACAATGCAAAAAATAAAAAAATATTTTAAGACGTTTGGTTGTATGTCCTTACGTAGCCTTCTATCATTTATTACTAGGTATACAATATATTATTTTAATCTAGTATGCTGGCTATAGGTGTGATGCACCTCTTCCATACTGCTTTCGATAGTTCCGCAATGATGGCTTTAAGTGTATTTTAGACGCTGTTGTTGTCAGGCTGCAGTACTCATAGTTAGAGCTACTATTATGTGACGTGTGATGATGTAGCATTATGATTAGGATTCTGTCCACATGTATTTATGGATTATGTCGTGTAGAAATATATACACTACTGGCCATTAAAATTGCTACACCAAGAAGAAATGCAGATTGTAAACGGGTATTCATTGGACAAATATATTATACCAGAACTGATATGCGATTACATTTTCCCGCAGTTTAGGTGCATAGATCCTGAGAAATCAGTACCCAGAACAACCACCTCTGGGCATTGAGTCAAACAGAGTTTGGATGGCGTGTACAGGTACAGCTGCCCATGCAGCTTCAACACGATACCACAGTTCATCAAGAGTAGTGACTGGCGTATTGTGACGAGCCAGTTGCTCAGCCACCATTGACCAGACGTTTTTAATTAGTGAGAGATCATGAGAATGTGCTGGCCAGGGCAGTAGTCGAACATTTCTGTATCCAGAAAGGCTCGTACAGGACTTGCAACATGCGGTCGTGTATTATCGTGCTGAAATGTTGGGTTTCGAACGGATCGAAGGAAGGGTAGAGCCACGGGTCGTAACACATCTGAAATCTAACGTCCACTGTTCAAAGTTCCGTCAATGCGAGCAAGCGGTGACCGAGACGTGTAACGAATGGGCCCCCATACCATCACGCCGGGTGATACGCCAGTATGGCGATGACGAATACATGCTTCCAATGTGCATTCACCGCGATGTCGCCAAACACGGATGCGACCATCTGATGCTGTAAACAGAACCTGGATTCATCCGAATGTCGTTTTGCCTTCGTGCACCCAGGTTCGTCGCTGAGTGCACCATCGCAGGCGCTCCTGTCTCTGATGCAGCGTCAAGGGTAACCGCAGGCATGGTCTCCGAGCTGATAGTTCATGCTGCTGCAAACGTCGACAAACTGTTCGTGCAGATGGTTGTTGTCTTGCAAAGTCTGTTGACGCAGGGATCGAGACGTGGTTGCACGATCCGTTACAGCCATTGGGATAAGATGCCTGTCATCTCGACTGCTAGTGATACGAGGCCGTTGGGATCCAGCACGGCGTTCCGTATTACCCTCCTGAACCCACCGATTCCATATTCTGCTAACAGTCATTGTATCTCGACCAACGCGAGCAGCTATGTCACGATACGATAAACCGCAATCGCGATAGGCTACAATCCGACCTTTATCAAAGTCGGAAAAGTGATGATACGCATTTCTCCTCCTTACATGAGGCATCACAACAACGTTTCACCAGGCAACGCCGGTCAACTGCTGGTTGTGTATGAGTAATCGGTTGGAAACTTTCCTCATGTCAGCAAGTTGTAGGTGCCGCCACCGGCGCCAGCCTTGTGTGAATGCTCTGAAAAGCTAATCATTTGCATATCACAGCATCTTCTTCCCGTCGGTTAAATTTCGCGTCTGTAGCACGTCATCTTCGTGGTGTAGCAATTTTAATGGCCAGCAGTGTATGTAAGATGAAATAGATACTTACACTAGAACTATGACATTATAACATGGTTATTTTAATATGATCTGCAGCAGATGACTCCTGCACTATGAGATCAAAAGTATCCGGACACCCCAAAAACATACCTTTCGGCAGGTATTCCATTTCAGCGACCTGTGTAGATCATTAGGCATCGTGAGAGAGCTGAATGGGGTGCTCTGGGGATCTCAAGGACTTCCAACATGGTCAGGTGATTGGGTGTCACTTGTGTCATACGTCTGTACGCCAGATTTCCACACTCCAAAACACCCCTAGGCCCACTGTTTCCGATGTGATAGGGAAGTCGAAACGTGAAGGGACGCGTACCGCACAAAGGCGTATAGGCCGACCTCGGCTATTGACTGACAGAGACCGCCGACAGTTGAAGAGGATCGTAATGTGTAATAGGCAGACATCTATCAAGACCATGACACAGGAATTCCAAAATGCATTAGGATCCTCCGCTAGTACTATGACAGTTAAGCAGGAGGTGAGAAAATTTGGATTCCGTGGTCTAGTGGCTGCGCATTAGCCACACATCACGCCAGTAAATACCAAACGACGCCTCGCTTGGTGTAATGAGAGTAAACATTGAACGATTGAACAGAGAAAAACGTTGTGTGGAGTGTCGAATCACGGTACACAATGGGGCGAACCGATGTCAGGGTGTGGGTAAGGCGAATGCCCGGTGAACGTCATCTGCCAGCGTGTGTAGTGCAAACAATAAAATTCGGAGGCGGTGGTATTATGATGTGGTCGTGTTTTTCATGGAGGGTGCTTGCATTGCTTGTTGTTTTGCGTGGCACTATCACAGCACAGGACTACATTGATGTTTTAAGCACCTTTTTGCTTCCCACTGTTGAACAGCAATTCGGTGATGGCTATTGTGTCTTTCAACACGATCGAGCACCTGTTCATGATGCAAGGCCTTTGGCGGAGTGGTTACAGAACAATAACATCCCTGTAATGGACTGGCCTTCACAAAGCCCTGATCTGAATCTTATAGCACACCTTTGGGATGTTTTATGACGCCGACTTCGTGTCAGGTCTCACCGACCAACATCGATACCTCTCATCAGTGCAGCACTCCGTGATGAATGGATTGCTTTTCCTGAAGAAACCCTCCAGCACCTGATTGAACATATGCCTACGAGTGTGGAATCTGTTATTAAGGCTAAGGGTGGGCAAAACCACACTGCATTCCAGCATTACCAATGGAGGGCGCCACGAACTCGTAAGTCATTTTCAGCTAGGTGTCCGGATACTTTTGATCACATAGTGTACGTGTTGACGTTGTTCCAACGACGTAGTCAATTAGGGTTGCAGTAGCCAAGGGATCGTCGAGATTGGACGGTGGATCAATGGAAACGTGTCGTTTCGTTGGATGAATCACGTTTTTGCTACACCAGGTCGATGATCGTCTCCACAAACGCAGTCATCCACGCGAACAGCGGTTCAAATCGCACATCGTGCCAAGGAAGCAGGCTTTTTGGAGTAGTGTTATGCTGTTATTTGCTATAGGGGACATTCCGCTGCGCTCGCATGGGACCTGTGGTAGTATCGAAGATACGTTGACAGTAGTGCCCCACCTGCACCCCTTCATCCTTAATATCTTCCCCTCCGGCGGTGTCACCTTTTAGAGGATAATTGTTTGTGTCTCAAAGCCAGAGCCGTGCTACAGTGGTTTGAGGAACGTGATAGTGTATTCACGTTGATGTCTTGACCACGTAATTCTCTTCATACGAATCGAATGGAACCCATTTGGATCTCTAACAAGAGACATCACCGAGCCGACAAAAAAAAAAAAAAAAAAAAAAAAAAAAAAAAAAAAAAAAATCAACTGCCTGCTGTTTAATTAAATTACACGACTTGTACTCGGACGCACCTCTACAAACCTGCCAATAAACTGTCGAATCCATGATAAGCATAATCGGTGGTGCATTGCGTTCCACAGATGGTGTAAGTAGGCTGTCTAGGTTTTTATATTGGTAACGCCACGTAGCGCTCTGTATGGAAATCACTGGCTGTGCTGTTTGCAGTCTGTGGCTGGTTTGCGTTGTTGTTGGCCATTGTAGTGTTGTTGCTGGATGTTAATAGCGCGTAGCGTTGCGCAGTTGGAGGTGAGCCGCCAGCAGTGGTGGATGAGTGGAGAGAAATGGCGGAGTTTTGAAATTTGTACGACAGGATGTCATGAACTGCTATATATATTATGACTTTTGAACACTATTAAGGTAAATACATTGTTTTTTCTCTATCAAAACCTTTCATTTGCTAACTATACCTATCAGTAGTTAATGCCTTCAGTAGTTTGAATCTTTTATTTAGCTGGCAGTAGTGGCGCTCGCTGTATTGCAGTAGTTCGAGTAACAAAGATTTTTGTGAGTTAAGTGATTTGTGATATGTTAGTCAGGGCCATTCTTTTGTAGGAATTTTTGAAAGTCAGATTGCGTTGCGCTAAAAATATTGGCTGTCAGTTTAGTATTGATCAGAATAGGTAAAGAGCGAAATGTCTGAGTACGTTCAGTTCTGCGCAGCTGCTTGAAAATCAAATAGTGTAAGAGGTTTATCAGCACAGTAATTCATTAATTTTTCTAAGGGAACGTTACAATGGACCAACAAGTTATTAAGCGGATGCTCGTAATGTTTTGTCTGGTCAGTGTATACCAGTTGCTTGAAAATCACACAGTGTCGAAATTAACGAATCACACAAATTAATTAAAGAACATTAATATGCAGCCTTCGACGGTCTACATACATTCGTTAGTAAAATATTTAGAGGCTGTGGACTCACACGAATACAAAATTTTAAATTAGCAAATGGTAGTGTGCTAGTCCATCCGGTGGATGGAAAGTAACAAACTAATTCCACTGACGATTAGTTTCTAATCATAATTTTGCTACCATAATAGACCACAGTGCGTTGCACAGTGTCTTACCGCTATGCCTCCTCATTCTGTCTAGGCCAGGACGTACTAAAATTTGATAAAGTAGAATGCAGTATCTTTGGCCCTCGATTTAATCCCGTAACTTCACCTTTCATAAATTTCGTAACTGTAAAAATTCACATAAGGTAGCTTCCCTCCAATACCTTCCCGCCAATACTCTGTAAATTGCAATAAATTTCGCGTTTCCAGTTACTACAATTCATTACACGGGATTTTTGTTTTAACCTGAGACAGCTACAAGGTGTGCAACTTTGCTTTCGCCGTTTGCAGATAGGTGGCAACAACGGTAAGTAGCGGTCGAAAGAAAGACATCGCAGACGTCAGGCAGTTAGCTTGGACCTCGGTTAACATAACCTCATTCAAATGTTAGTAGATTTGTGTCTGCAACATAAAGTTGTTGTTGATGGAAAATGTCAGTTTACGAGCCTAATTCTCGTCATTTGCGGGACGTGTTACTGTTTTGTTTCAAAATGAAGAAAAGAGCGGCTGAGCCTCATTCCATGCTCTCAAGTACGTATGGTAAGGACGCTATTAATGAACGAATTTGAGTGGTTTCAACGCTTCAAGAACGGTGATTTGAACGTCATTGACCGGCATATTGCTGGAACAGAGAAAGTTTTCAAAGATGCAGAATTGTGGACACTGCTGAGTGAAGACTCGCGTCAACCTCAAGAAGAATTGGCACGATTAGTGGGAGTGACACAGCAAGCCATTTCCAAACGTCTCAAGGCTATGGGCATGATTCAGAAAGAAGGAACTTGGCTCCCGTGTGAGCTGAAACTAAGAGACGTTGTACGGCGTTTGTGTATGTGTGAACAGTTGCTTCAAAGGCAAAAACGGAAGGGATTTCGGCATCGCATTGTGACCAGGGAAGAAAAATGGCTTAATTACGACAACCTTAAACGCAAAAAATCATGGGGATATCCCGGCCATGCTTCCACGTAGACAGCCAAACCGAATATTAACGGTTCCAAGATCATGCTCTGCATTTGGTGGGAACAGCTCGGTGTAGTGTTCTATGTGGTGTTAAAACCAAGTGAAACAATCACAGGTGCTCGTTATCGAACGCAATTAATGCGTTTGAGCAGAGTATTAAAAGACAAACGGCTACAATACAGCGAGAGGCACGATAACGTGATTTTGCAGCAAGACAATGCTCGACCCCACGTTGTAAAAGAGGTCAAAACGCACTTGGAAACAAAATGGCAAGTCCTACCCCACCCATTCTTCAGACATTGCTCCCTCTGACTATCACCTGTTTAGATCAGTGGCGCATGGCCTGGCTGACCAACACTTCCGATCTCACGAAGAAGTCACAAATTGGATCGATTTGTGGATCGTTTCTAAAGATCAACAATTTTTTCGACGCGGCATTCGTACACTGCCGGAAAGATGGGAGAAAGTAGTGGTCAGCGGTGGAAAATACTTAGAATGATACGTGTGTAACCAATGTGCCTCATTAAGGCCTCAAATGTTGGGGAAAACACGGCGGAAGCAAGTTGTACACCTGGTAAATATCTCGATAACGACGCGTTGCATGAAAAAACAAATTCTTCATGAAAAGTTAATATTACTAAAGCAGAAATCTTTCTGTGCTCCAAATGGCCATCTCCTAACCACCCCTCCTCCTCGGGTGAAGTCCATTTCGTATTTTCAAGTGGGACCCCCCATTATAATTGCATATTCGGATTTCACACCAAAAAATACTTATGGTTTATTCAAAGAACTGTTTTTCATTCGCGGCAGATGGCGCTGTAAACGACAGTTACAGAGTTTACTTGTTTTTGCAATTAAGAACCGACGCATCTGCTTCTACATTCCATTTACAATGTAAATGTCAATATTTACGTTCTGACAGTTGATACTGATGTTCGAAATTTACTTTAGTGTTGTAAATTTGATTGTACAGTACAGTATGGTTAGCCTTTTCAATGACTGGTTAGAAACTACGTGAAGCGTGATCCAGAAACAACGATGTGGATGTAATAGTTTTCTGCTTCCATCGGGATGCTTGATATCAGTGAGTCCCCTTGCTTCTCACCACTGGGGTGCTTGATTTCGGTGGGTATTCACTGCAGCTGCGCCTGTCGCTGTCGCTCCATGGATATTTTACCTTATTACAATGGTTGTGGTTTGTATTCCGCCGGTAGACATGCAGTAGTCAGCGCGAGAGTAACGACAGTTGCTTGGAACAACACAGCGAAATCAGTCAACATGATGGCGGGCCAGCGTCGAAATCAAGCATTTCGATGATTTTGGGCTCACCACATTCAACTGCATAAGACATAGAAAACTACGTTACCGTACAGGACCCCTATTTTTCAGAAATGTCAATTTCTAGCCGTTGTTCTGTACAACCATGTTTGCAACAATAAGGTAGCGTTTGAACATCAGTATCTACCGTTAGAACGCAAATGTTGACTGCAAGAACAGGCACACTTCATATTTGTTGATAACAGTAACTTTTCGACGAATGGGGAAGAATCGTTTGACTAAAATGTAGGTATTTTTGCGTAGAATCCGAGTATGGAGTTAAACAGGGGGGGGGGGGGAGTGGGGAGGGGGGGGGGAGTTTTGAGTTTGTATGTGAAAACACAAGGTTCATCCCGCCTAAGCACGAGGGGTGGTTCGGAAGTGGGCAATTGTAGCACAGCAAGATGGCTCTTTTACTTATATTAACTTTTGCCCTACAACTGTTTTTCGTGCCATGCGTCGTTTTCGAAATATTTATTTATCTCAAGTTCAAACGAACACCCTGTGTGTCTGGTTGTGAAGGAGACCTAGAGATTACTAGAATTTCTTTCCTGCGATTGGAGGTATGATAATGTTGAGTCCTCCTCCAGATGTCTTTACTACATTCTATTTTGAATCAGTTAAGCAATCGCAAACGTGCCTAAGCGCCATTTGACTTGAAGTTCTGGTTTCGTGAACACTGTTTCAGGTGTTTAGAGATTTTTTTGTTTCCTCCAAAAACACTTCCCTCTTACGAATTTATATACTGTCCTACTAGATTATCTCACACAATTATGTATCTTCGGCTCTTCTTTCATTGCGCTAATCTGTTTTGTCATAGACGAATACTCATACTGTGCTCAAAAACAACTAACGTTGACTCAACTTAATGAACCATTGAATTAAAGACAGCAGCTTTGTTTCCCAAAATGTAACCACACTCTGAAAGCTCTGCAACCATTGTCGATGAGATAAATTTACTAATATCACAATTCAAGCCTGACAATAAAATAACACTCGAGTTATTTTTTCGTTCTTCCACATTGTCAGCAGTAAATTGCATGGTCATGAGAGGAAGAATTTAAATTCTTGCGTACTTCCAGCCCGGGGGTTTGAATGAAGTGCTCTGAATCAATATCCAAGACGATTAGGTTTAGCGTGAGAGCTTAAAACTCTAACCATCCATCCAGACATAATTTTACGCATTTGAATCTTCCCTCTCTCCCTTTCATGTGTTCACACACACACACACACACACACACACACACACTTACACATGCTCACTCTCTCACATTGACACTTTTACTAACATTTTAACAAAACAATTACTCTCGTTATACTACTAGAGAACCTTCTGGAATTTTAAGCAATGTTGGTTCGTTACTGACAGCATACATTAGGCAGCTATATTCCATGAGTGACCAGAAAGTAACTAAAGTGTTATTCTTGCTATTAGCTGAGATGGAAGAGAGGTATAAATCATCTTGAAATGGATGTCTCATATATAACAACAGAAGGTCACATAATCCCTTAGCACGTCAGTAGCGTTTCGTACCTTCAGATTTGTTTTCTAATATTCGAGAAATACACAGGAGCTGTGCTAGTCTGTGCGAGTTTTCTGCGTTTCCGATTACGTTACTAAATGAAAGATTAGCCTGTTTGCTTTCTTTTAAATACCGTAGCAGGATAACTTTGAAATTAGCAACGTCATGTTCCTTTTCATTTATTCATTTTTTTTAATTTTCCGTCAGTTATAATTCTCTGCGTTACTCAGAGGCTAAACGTGAATTCTTCCATCTCTGACGCTTTTGATGGACCTTTTCCCAACAATACAATTACTTCAAGTGCGAAGACGTGATTTCATGCAAAATTTGTACGAGAAGCAATCAATAATGCATATGAGGCTACTACATTTCACCTTCTGAACGTATTCACGTTTATGCAGATGGAAAAGTAAATGCAGAGATGTAAATCTGCGCAGAGATGGCTGATCCATGGCTGGAGCACCTCGTAAAGAGAGAACGCAATGATACGTGGCCCAGTACTTGTTATAGTGTCAGTGTCAGTGGTTTGAATCAGCGCGTGGAGCAATGTGTGCAACTTGGTGTGCGAATATCCTTTTCTGGCAAGAGTGATTTGTGAATTTTTATTGTTTCTTCTGTCATCAAGGGTGTGGTTGATTTTATTTGGTTCCCAATTGCCGTAGTTTATAAGTTATATGCTTCAATTCAGCACAAATGCTGCATCACATGTCATCATAAACTGCCTTATGTAATGTCTAGATCTTTCGTCCTCGGTTCTTTCCATCTGTCATCCTTCTAACTTTAGTTTTCAAATAATGAAACGATGAAATCGGTACCACAAGTTTTTCAAGAGAAGCGAAAACGTGATTATCAGAAGGACCAATAATTGAAAGTCGTTGTGAAAAATCCCACGTTTCCTACACTACGGTATGTTATCCTAGAACCAAAAGGCCGCACATACCTATTATAGGAGCCGAAATATTGAGAAATATAACTATTCGAGACAAGGAATCTTTCTGCTCAGAAGTGTGGGCATGAGGGTTTCTACATCAAATGAATTCCAACAAATAGCATTTTAGTGCGATTTATTAATGCCTCAGTAACGTATGTGTGTAAGTATGTATGTATGTAATATATCTCCTCCAACGAAATATTGCACAATATACACATACTCATAATCATCATGATATGCGTTTCTATGAGTGGGAAGTCAAGAAATCTGTGCATAAAAGGCTCTCACTTGAGTTTCTTCACTCAGGTAAGGCCTAAACTTTATCATATGTTCCATTTTCTTTTGAATGCTGGAGATACGTTCGTTGCAGACACTTAGTGCAGGATAAGCAGGTGAAACTCCTTTTGACAAGTTAAATGTTGATACTGCCAACCCATTAATGAAGGGCTTTGATGTCACTATACCTCAAGTTTTCCATAAACAGAAATATGACTTTCTTGTCTGATGGCACATTGGCACCTTTGGTTTCCCCTGAAACAACAACTATTTTGTAGTACTGAGGCCACAAATCTTGTTAAGTTCTTGACGCCAAAGGTTTCAACCATTGTCACTTCAAACTTATTTTCAATACTTGACTGTAAATAAGTTCTGTATATTCTTTCAGAATGTAGATACGATCATTCTTTTTTTTATCTTCCTTTTGACCATGCTGAATTTCCTATCACAGTGGTTTTGAGGCAATGGATGTTAAAAACATCCACTGGCAGTTGGCGTAGATAAAAGATTTCTTGCACTGGAGCTACGGAAGCACTACATTATGCATTAGACCAAAGCCACACCGTCACGAGTTTTTGCTAGTTCTTCAAGTTTGCAAAATAACGTCTTAGCCTGAAGTTTATGTATCATCAATTCCGCCGCAGAAACTGTTTATGCATTGAGACTAAGCTGAGGATTTCTAACTTGGACGTTCAATGCTTCACAAGCACAAGAGTTGTTAATCTGGGGTTGTCCAAATTTCAGATCAAAGCTTTCATGGAATATCTTCATGCAATACAGCAAGTTAGCGACTCAGATGATTCGTTCCTCTGGGGCCTTAACTCTGTATGCGTTTGCAACAATGTTTACCACATTATTAAGACTTTTAGTCTTGGGCTAAGATACTTGTGTTCGTTGCTACCACAGTGTGTCGTGAAGACTGCGTACTTCTTAATGTGATCCTGAACCAGTAACATAAGACGAAGAGATTTAGCATTTCCTGATGTCATTTGCCTCTTTTGTCTTGTGGTGATCCATCAAGAGTCGGAAGATTTCTTATTCTCTTCATTCTATCACCACTCACGCCATATACAGATAGGAATGCATTTTTACAAAACGGTTTTCTTCCACTTGAACCACTGAGCCAGTATACCGGGTGATCAAAAAGTCAGTGTAAATTTGAAAACTTCAGAAACTATGGAATAATGTATATAGAGATGTAAAAATTGACACACATGCTTGGAATGACATGGGGTTTTATTAGAACAGATAAAAAAAAAGTTCACAAAATGTCCGACAGATAGCGCTGGACAGCAAAACTGCTACCGTGACGGGTGAGAGGTATGTCGATATGTTACAGAATCACATCATGCCCAGCCTGGCTGATAAACACCTGCTGAAACGTACGATGTTTATGCAGGATGGCGATCCACCCCATATTGCTAGAGGCGTGAAAGATCTCTTGCGAGCGTCGTTTGGTGACGATCGTGTGCTCAGCCGCCACTTTCGTCATGCTTGGCCTCCCAGGTCCCCAGACCTCAGTCCGTGCGATTGTTGGCTTTGGGGTAACCTGAAGTCGCAAATGTATCGTGATCGACCGACTTCTCTAGGGATGCTGAAAGACAACATCCGACGCCAATGCCTCGCCATAACTCCGGACATGCTTTACAGTGCTGTTCACAACATTATTCCTCGACTACAGCTATTGTTGAGAAATAATGGTGGACATTTTGAGCATTTCCTGTAAAAAACATCATCTTTGCTTTGTCTTACTTTGTTGTGCTAATTATTGCTATTCTGATCATAAGAAGCGCCATCTGTCGGACATTTTTGAACTTTTTTATTTTTTTGGCTGTAATAAAACCCCATGTCATTCCAAGCATGTGTGTCAATTTGTACCTCTCTATCTACATTATTATGTGATTTAGTCAGTTTTCAAATTTATACTGACTTTTTGCTCACCCAGTACATACGTCAGCTCCTTTGGTTTGCTTGTTTGCCTTTCGTTCTTATCCCTCTCTATTATTCTAATGCGCCTAAAAGCAATGGCGTTTTCTTCAATAAGATTTTGAAGGTGTGTATCTTGCTCATTTTAGATGAAAAGCCTATGAATTTATTATAAATTTCCTGTTGATCTTGGCACCTCATGCAGCAACAGAGTATAACCTTAACACCCTTTGAATTAATGTTCAAAGATTATTAAATGGAAAACGAAATATACAAATCCAACATTAAATACGTGAGCATTAAATTGACTGTGTAAGTGTTATAGCATACTTACTAGCCTTGTAAACTATAAGCTTTGAGCAAAACGCCTTTCCCCTTGTAGTTTGTGTATTTTCTGTTTTAGTCTCGCTTCCTTCATATCACATTTACGTTTGCTGCGAACGCCTTTCCTTCTCGCAGTTGGTGGTTCTCCATCACTCATACGAGGATCACTCCAAAACAAATGCACACTACTTTTTAAAAAAGTCCATCTTCTATTCTATATGTTTGAAAGTTTTACAGTGGGTAGATATATCCTTTAGGAACAATATTTTCATTTCTCCGCATAATTTACGTCCCTCTCAACTGCATTACCCCATCTTGGAACCAGAGCCTGTATACCCGCACGCTAAAATTCTGGACCAACCTGTTGGAACCACTGCTTGGCAGCATGTCTTCCAACCTTGTTCCACGAAGAGAGTCTTTCAGTTTCCCAAAAAGATGATAGTCACATGGAGCCAGGTCAGGACTGTAAGGTGGATGTGTCAGTGTTGTTCATCCGAGTTTTGTGATCGGTTCCATGGTTTTTTACCTGACATGTGACCGTGCATTGTTGTGGAACAGCAAAACATCCTGCTTTTGCCAATGTGATCGAACACGACTCAGTCGGGCTTGAAGTTTCTTCCGTGTTGTCACATATGCATTAGAATTTATGGTGGTTCCACTTGGCATGATGTCCATAAGCAAGAGTCCTTCGGAATCGAAAAACACAGCAGCCATAACTTTTCCAGCAGAAGGTGTGGTTTTGAATTTCTTTTTCTTGGCTGAATTTGCATGATGCCACTCCATTGATTGACTCATCGTCGCTGGTGAAAAATGGTGGAGCCATGTTTTATCGCCTGTCACCATCCTTCCAAGAAATTCACCTCCACCATTCTCGTACTGTTCCAAACGTTCGATGCATATCGTTTTTCTTGTTTCCTTGTGTGCCACTGTCAACATCCTGGGAACCCATCTGGCACAAACCTTGTTTAACGCCAACACTTTCAGTATTCTGCAAACACTTCCTTCCCCTATTCCAGCGTAGCGTGACAATTCCTTCACTGTGATGTGTCTCTCAGCAGCCACCAATTCGTTAACTCTCTGCACATTGTCTGGAGTGTGTGCAGTACGAGGCCTGCCGCTGCGAGGACAATCCTCAATATTGCCGTGCCCGCTTTCATCAAGTAACCTGCTTGCCCACAGACTAACTGTACTGCGATCAACAGCAGCATCTCAATACACCTTTTTCAACCTCTTCTGGATGTTTCCCACTGTCTCGTTTTCACAGCATAGGAATTCTATGACAGCAATTTGCTTCTGACGAACGTCAAGGGTAGCAGCCATCTTGAAGACATGCTGTGACGACGCCACTCACGGGACCAGGTTGAACTAAGTTTGAAAACAAGGATGTATCTACACACTGTAAAATTTTCACTCATGCAGAATGAAAACTGTATTTTTACAAAAATAGTGTGCATTTCGTTTGGTGTGACCCTCATGTTAGAAATGCTTTAACAGTGCAGAAGTCATAATTAATCAGTGTAATAACGCAATGAAAACTCAGTACAGCATTAGTTGCACTACTGCCATATTACTTTTATGTATATTATTGACTGTCAGCTGTTTAACAGTCAGGTATAAATATCTTAGGAAATACAGTAAACAACCAAGGAAACAAGCAAGTACTCAAAGAGAATGATATTTCCGCTGGACATGAGGCGTTTCTGAATAAAACATTAAAATTTACCATCTCATAACATGGAAACGATTAGGTAGACATGTGGTATGTCTATCACAGTCAATGTCGCTACCTTCAAAGGTACATTATCCGTCATTATTTCATTTTGCAAAAAAATGTGGCCTTGAGGAGTTTCTGATTTTATTGACTCCAGTAACTATTAATAGCTTAAAATGTAGCCAACCATTGTCTTCTGAATTCATTATGTTCTTCATCAGCCATTTATTGTTACTGGCTAATTTCATGATACCTTTAATCCTTATTCAATCACTTCTCAAAGGCGTGTAGTCGATTCATTTTTTTCTTTGCTACTTTCCAGATTTCGCATCCATACAGAGAACAAGCACAGCTTTTAACGAATCTTCGCTTCATTACAAAACAAAGTCAGACTAAAGGGATCTTGTAACAAAGTTTTTCATAAAGCTAGACATACAGTTATATATTTACATAAAAACCATCATCGGCAATAAAAGAGGGATGTTATTAAAATTCTTGTCTACAAAGCCTAATGAATCTGCAAACCTGACACGTACACGACAAATTAAAACATCTGAGGTAGGCTTTCCAGGCTATTAGAGAAGAGTAGATAGAGTTCTACTTCTGCCTCTTCGCGCTGCTACAGATTGGTGACGTGTCAGCTAGTAGTCTTAAATAGATAGTTGGAAACCTTCGATATCGATGGGCATCGATCATTTCATTTACAAAAAGAACAATAACATTGGGTGAATCAATCTCTGTGTAAGCGATGTACTTTGTGAACTACTGCTTTCAATTAATAAAAATAAAAACTTTGCAGTTAATTTAAAAAACTAATTTTAATTTTATAAATTTACTTACAAGGATTTTTTTTTACTATATTTTGCCAGTTCTACGTAAAAACTTGAGTACAGTAAATTTAAAAACTGTTCACTTTCAACTGTAGTAGCTATCTGCTACTCTACCTCGTACTTGAAGGGACGGGGGCCTGTGCGATCGGTTGTAATAGAGAGAAACATGTTTCGACAGTAGTAGGGAGTTGTAGGTGTATGGAAGTTGGTTTATCATTGTGAAGATAAACATTAATCGGAATATTTATTTGTGAGCAGAAGCTATCTTGATAACAAAAAATTAATTTGGAGGTAATATCTTCGAAGTGCAAAGCCTGTGCCATCATTCATACTCCTAAGAAAACAACGAAGCCCACATAAAACCAGCTCAGCACCACATTTTATAAGTCAATCATTCGACACCCCTACGATGCACGCAGGAGTCGAGCCCTACTTCACAAGCTTTCTCTGTAAAGGCACATTTTAAAAATTCTCATCAAAAATTTTGGCGGGTGCCACCGAGGGGATTGCGAACTGGGGTATCTTAGAGGCAACCTCCGCCGCTTCATTCACGCATGGTAGAATGCCTCTGTGATCACGGCTTAGGAGAGCGTGAGATAGGAGAGCTGAAAAGACATAACCATCCTTGGTTCTTCAGATCACATTCAGATTTCGTCTAATGGTTTTGAACGGTCCTCGGAGGTTCCAATATGTACACTAGAGCAAAAATTGCGGTCGGGCTGCGCTTCAAAGGGGTGCCCCTTGCACTGTGAACTGTCGTATTTGGCAGCGAAAAGTGCAGAAATCAACACCCCAAAGAATGCCACTCTCTGAGACATTATCGTGTCGATTCCGAGAAGCGGTGTGTCCAAAATCTTATCCTCAGCCACCCAAAAGAAAACTGTGCGATGTCAGTGCCGGAAGTCGCCTTTCCGATCTCCATTGCAGAGGCGTCGGAAGCATGGGTAATATGTGGGTAAGAGGGTGTGTAATGACCTTCCCATCACGCGACATGTTCACGGTAGCGCTGGGCAGAATTTTGGTGAAATTCGGTGACAATGTGACACCATTCACCCACCTTAAACTACAAATGAACTTCTGAGCTGTAGCCTTTTTTTCAGATGTATCGTCATCTTTATATGTCTGAAGTGTCGCCGAACTCATGGGTGACACCGAAATGCACCCTGCTTTTGCACCATTATAGAGGAAGGCAGTACACATCTTTGAGCCAAATTTCAAACTTATGAGTTGCAATGGGAGACAAATAAGTGGTTTCGAATAAGAGATCCTTTAATTGTGTTGGGCAGTGTACTTGGCTTTGTCTTTTTTACCTAGGTGTTCCTCTGCTGTCTGAACTGTTTCATATCTCTAAGCTGCTCACTCGTCTTTGCTGTATTCCTTTCCCCTGCACCAGTCCAATGTTGTCTAATTCTCTACGTGAAACTGTCAATAACCTCTGGTTTCTTATGTTCCTACTCTTTTGCAAATTCTTCAGTTTTAATATACAGTTCATAACCAATAGGTTACGGTCAGAGTGCAGAAGCGTCCCTGGAAACGTTTTACCTAAACACACATTCTCATGACGTCTCTGCGACGTAGGTCAGAATCGCGAGCTCCAACGGTGAAATAACGCAGTTTGCTTATGGGTGGTCAATGAAAACGTTTCCGACATACCGTTGCTGTGAATAGACACGAAAAGTCTTCGGGAGGTGACAGATGGTGTCAATGAAACAACCCCTTCCCTTGGGGTGTTAATTTACTCCCATTCCACAATCGAAACCGACAGTTTTCAGTGCGATGTGTAACACAACGACGTTCTTCGCTGTCTTTGCCACTGCTGGCACCCCCTGGACGAGACACACTTCCCTAAGGAAATCGTGCAGCTGCAACTCCATTGAACTTGATCTGACACCTCCGGGGCGTAGCGTAGTAGCAGTTTCTCCCAGTTTATGTTGTCCTGCTATTTTACCTTCTCCATTTTCTCACTATCCAACTATCCCCCATCAGAATTAAATTTTCGTTCCCCTTTGTTATCTGAATAATTTATTTTTTCTCATTACAGCTTCATTCAGTCTCTTCATCATCTATAGAGCTAGTTCGCATTCAAACACGTATTACTCTGTCTGGTGTTGGCTCCATGTTTACTTTGGATATGATGCATTCACTATGCTGTTTGTAGTAGCTTAGCAGCATTCCTATTTTCTTGTTCATTATTATATCTATTTCATTTTGCGTTGATAGTCCTGTGTTGGCCTGACCAGGTTACATTCTTCTTGCCATCGCACTTCATTAATTTCCATCATATTTAACAATAATTGACGAAGTAGCTGATGGAGCTTACGTTGAATTACTAATTGGAATCACGAAACATTATTATTACATTGCATCTTCGTTCATGTACAGCTTCGATGGAAAAAATATTCACGCTACCCCAATCCTGTAATGTTTTTTAACATTTCTCTCATACTTTTATCCCTTCGATTTCCTTTTTTAAATTCCCTAACCTACCTAATCAAATAAGGGATCTAATATATCACGGTCTGACTTGTGGAATGCTAGTTTTGTTTTCCCTGATACCAGTATCCTCTTGAGCAGTCCCCACACGGAGAGCATAATTGAGGACTATTTACCTCCAGAATATTTTACTCAAGAGGATGCCACCATCAGTAATCCATACAGCAGAGCTATGTAACTTGCACTTGCTGTCAGAAGTTCACAGTACCAGTATAGAAAGGCCATTGTGGGTATGGTCGCAGGTTCGAATCCTGCCTCGGGCATTAATGTGTGTGATGTCCTTAGGTTAGTTAGGTTTAAGTAGTTCTAAGTCCAGGGGACTGATGACCTCAGATGCTAAGTCCTATAGAACTCACAGCCATTGGAACTATTTTCGCTCCACCATGGACAGATTGGCCTTCCTGGATTCTGCCATACATATTGCCTTTTTCTGCCATTAGCACCTTTTTGCCGGTTTTTTATGTGAAGGAAGCCTATGATACTACTTGGTGAAACAACATCCTCGCTACTCTGCACAAGCGGGGTCTCTTGCGCAAACTCTCGATTTTTATACAGATCTTCTTGTTGCTCCGCACCTTCAGAGTGCGAATCTGTGCTTCGTACAGTTTGCCCCTTATCCTAGAGAATGCGGCCCACAGGACTCTGTTCTGAGCATCCCACTCTTTTTAATTGTTAATTTTTTTGCACTAGCAGTTGCAGCCTCAGTCTCTCCCCTCGTATATGCAGACGATTTTTGTTTTTCAGCTCCTCTTCTCTTGTTGTGTCTGAACGTTGACTGCAGGGAGTCGTATGAAGGGTGCAGTCGTGAGCCCTCACTCAGCCCTTTCAGTTTTCAACTGCCAAGGCTTGCATCATGCACTTCTGTCGATCCCCATTTGGAAATTTACGTCGATGACCAACTTCTTAATGTAGTGGAGACTTACCGCTTTTTGGGACTGATTTTCGACGCCCACTTAAATTGGCTTCCCCATCTTCGTCAGCTCAAGGAAACGTTTTGGTGGCATGCTAATATGATTCGATGCCTGAGTGACAGCGACTGGGGTACTGAGCCCCCTACACTGCTCCAGCTCTACAAAGCCCTTGTGCAGTCCTGTCTTGACTGTGAGATTCTGGTGTATGGTCAGCGTCGCCCCCAGCGTTGTGGCTTCTAGACTGTATACACCACTTTGGAGTTCGACTTGCGATGGAAGCTTTCTGAACCAGCCCAGTGAACAGCCTCGTTGTAGAAGCTGGTACTCCTCCATTGCGGACTAGGCGACAGAAGCTGCTTGCGAATTACACCACCCACATTCATAGTTCGCCTCAAATCCTAATCACAATCTCCTTTATCTCAACATGACGATCCATCTCCCGCAATGGCGCCCGAGATCGAGGATTCCAATTGCAGTCTGTGTCCGGTCGCTTCTTACTGCAGTCGACACTTCAGCTTTAGCACCTTTCCTGTAGGTCCAGTCACGTATGTCTCCGTGGTCCATATCTCAGTCTTAGCTTCACCTTGACCAACTGCAAGGCACAAAAGACTCAGTTCCACCTGAGGCCCTGTACCGGGGCGTTTACGCTATTCGCGACGTGTTCCAGGACTCAAAAATATTCTACACCGATGGTTCGATGGTCGATGGTCACATTGGCTTCGCTTACGCTCATACAGGCCATACTGAACAGGTGGCTGCAGTGTTCCCACTGCACAGATGGTAGCTGTCTCTCGTGCTCTTGAGCATATCTACTCCTGCGCAGGCGAGTCCTTCGTCATCTGCAGTGACTCCTTAAGAAATCTACAAGCTCTCGACCAGTGCTTCCTTTGCCGTCCTTTGATGCTGACTATGTATGAGTCATTCAGTATCGTTTATTTTGACCTCAGGACAATGATCTTGCTGACAGGCTGGCCAAACAGGACACCCATAAACCAACTCTGGAGATGGGCTCACTAGAGACTGATCTCTAATTGGTCTTACGCCATAAGGTTTTCGAGATCTGGGAATGGCTCACCCTCAGTATACCAAATAAAGTACTTTTTTTATGTCGTGTGACGTGGGCCTCCCGTCGGGTAGACCGTTCGCCCAGTGCAAGTCTTTCGATTTGACGCCACTTCAGCGACTTGCGCTTCGATGGGGATGAAATGATGATGATTAGGACAACACAACACCCAGCCTCTGAGTGGAGAAAATCTCCGACCCAGACGGGAATCAAACCCGGGCCCTTTGGATTGACAGTCTGTCGCACTGACCACTCAGCTACCAGGGCGGACAATAAACTACATGTTGGGAGATAATTAATGTGTGGTGGTCACCCATGTGAGCCACTCACTGGAATTGCTTCTACTTTGTTGGCTCTGCATCAGCCATACTTGGCTGACTCTTGGTCACCGCCTCCATTGCAAGCACCTCCCTCAGTGTTGCTGTGGTTCCCCATTGAATGCCGCCCACATCTTGTTGGACTGCCCAATTGTAGCCACTCTGTGGCTGTTCCCTGCACCCTGCCTATGGTGTTGGGCGACAATGCCTCAAAGACTGATTTAGTTTTACTTTTTTGTCGTGAGGGGGTTTTTACCACACAATCTCTGGGTGGGCCCCTGGCTTTCTCTCCCAAGCCTTCATCCTCCCTAGTTTCACTCTTCTTTACTCTTTCTTCGCTGTTTGTTCGCCTTGATGTTCGTCTTTCCCTTATCTGTGATGCTCTAGCTTTGTCTTTTAGGCTGGAGATTTTAGTGTGTTGTTGAGTGGCTGGCTCATCTCCTCCACTTTTGTGATCAGCCAGCCCAGGCCATATGGTATATTATTTTAATATCTTCTACTACTTTTTCCTTTTAGTGTACGCTTTCCCCTTTGTTAGCTTCTTTCGTTTTCTTCTTCAGTGTGCTTCCAAGTTAGTTTTACTCCTTTTACTTTCCCCAGCTTCTTTTGGGACTGTTTTTAACATAGGATCTATCTCAATGTGAGTAGATCAATTCTAGGGGTACTGGCTAACTTATTCAGGTCTAGCTCACTAACTTTATAATAACTTCTTATACAAGTTCAACATGTTGTTGTTGTTGTTGTGGTCTTCAGTCCTGAGACTGGTTTGATGCAGCTCTCCATGCTACTCTATCCTGTGCAAGCTTCTTCATTTCCCACTACCTACTGCAGCCTGCATCCTTCTGAATCTGCTTAGTGTATTCATCTCTTGGTCTCCCTCTACGATTTTTACCCTCAACACTGCCCTCCAATACTAAATTGGTGATCCCTCGATGTCTCAGAACGTGTCCTACCAACGAATCCCTTCTTTTAGTGAAGTTGTGCCACAAACTCCTCTTCTCCCCGACTCTATTCAATACCTTCTCATTACTTATTTGACTTACCCATCTAATCTTCAGCATTCTTCTGTAGCACCACATTTCGAAAGCTTCTATTCTCTTCTTGTCTAAGCTATTTATCGTCCACATTCACTTCCATATATGGCTACACTCCATACAAATACTTTCAGAAACCACTTCCAGACATTTAAATCTATACTCGATGTTAACAAATTTTTCTTCTTCTGAAACACTTTCCTTGTCATTGCCAGTCTACATTTTATATCCTCTCCACTTCGATCATCATCAGTTATTTTGCTCCCCAAACAGCAAAACTACTTTAAGTGTCTCATTTCCTAATCTAATTCCCTCAGATCACCTGACTTAATTTGACTACATTCCATTATCCTCGTTTTGCTTTTGTTGATGTTCATATTATACCCTCCTTTCAAGACACTGTCCATTCCGTTGAACTGCTCTTCCAAGTCCTTTGCTCTGTCTGACAGAATTACAATGTCATCAGCGTACGTCAAAGTTTTTATTTCTTCTCCATGGATTTTAATACCTACTCTGAAGTTTTCTTTTGTTTCCTTTATTGGTTGCTCAATATATAGATTGATTAACATTGGGGATAGGTTACAACCCTGTCTCACTCCCTTCCCAACCACTGCTTCCCTTTCATACCCCTTGACCCTTATAACTGCCATCTCGTTTTGCTTTTGTTGATATTCATCTTATACCCTCCTTTCAAGACACTGTCCATTCCGTTGAACTGCTCTTCCAAGTCCTTTGCTCTGTCTGACAGAATTACAATGTCATTGGCATACGTCAAAGTTTTTATTTCTTCTCCATGGATTTTAATACCTACTCCAAAGTTTTCTTTTGTTTCCTTTATTGCTTGCTCAATATACAGATTGATTAACATTGGGGATAGGTTACAACCCTGTCTCACTCCCTTTCCAACCACTGCTTCCCTTTCAAACCCCTTGACCCTTATAATTGCCATCTGCTTTCTGTGCAAATTGTAAATAGCCTTTCGCTCCCTGTATTTTACCCCTGCTACCTTCAGAATTTGAAAGAGAGTATTCCAATCAACATTGTTAAAAGCTTTCTCTAAGTCTACAAATCCTAGAAACGTAGGCTTGCCTTTCCTTAACCTTTCTTCTAAGATAACTCATAGGGTCAGTGTTGCCTCATGTGTTCCAAAATGTCTATGGAATCCAAACTGATCTTCCCTGAGGTTGGCTTCTATCAGTTTTTCCATTTGTGTGTAAAGAAGTTGCGTTAGTATTTTGCAGCTGTGACTTATTAAAGTGATAGTTCGGTAATTTTCACTTCTGTCAACATCTGCTTTCTTTGGGATTGGAATTATTGTATTCTTCTTGAAGTCTGAGGGTATTTCGCCTGTCTCATACATCTTGCTCGCCAGATGTTAGAGTTTTGAGACCTGAGCTTCTCCTGGCATAAACTATGTTCAAAGTACTTACGGGCATTCAGCCAGGTTGAATTTTCGACAACTGCCGATATTTCGGTGGATGCACCCTCCGCCATTTTCAAGGTTTAACTGCAACGACCAGACGAAGTGCAGAAAACACGAGAGCTCGGTTCTGCGAGTCTAACAGAAAAGATAACACACACCTAAACAAAAGCCACCAAAGATGAACGAAGTCAGAACTATCGATAGTAAGAAACTATGGACTGGTAGTTGAGGAAACGTTAACTCTGTCCCTATGTTTTTTAACAAGTGAAAGAGCAGGATTCCAGGCCGAGTTTAAACAAAAGCCTCCATCCCTATTCACAAGGTTGCTAGCCAATTTAATTTCAACAGACTCCTTAATCACACTATCCCAATAGCCGGACGTGCATGCTAATATCTCGGTATTATTATACCACATGGGGTGACCAGTGTCCAAACAATGTTCGGCAATAGCAGATTTGCTAGGCTGCTGTAGTCGCGTGTGCCGTTTATGTTCAATACACCGGTCCTCCACGGTCCTGATGGTCTGACCAATGTATGCCATGCCACAGCTACAAGGAATGCGATAAACACCTGCCTTACGTAAACCAAGATCATCCTTAACAGACCCCAAAAGCGCTTTAATCTTAGATGGAGGTCGGAAAACACATTTCACATTGTATTTCCGTAAAATACGACCTATCTTGTTTGAAGTGCTTCCTATGTAGGGCAAAAAGGCAATAGATTTAGGAGTCAACTGAGAATTATCATCAGTCACCTGGCGCACAGTTGGTTGATATCGCAACGCCCGTTCAATCTGTCTTTCACTATACCCATTGTGGCGAAAGGTAGCCTCAAGATGGGCCAGCTCAGCAGGCAAAGTCTCAACGTCGGAGATGACATGTGCCCTGTGTACCATGGTACGAAGTACCCCTTCACGTTGGGCCGGATGATGACAGCTGTCCGCCTGCAGATACAAGTCAGTGTGAGTACGCTTCCTATAAACTGCATGTCCCAACGATCCATCCACCTTCCTCCTAACCAAAACGTCTAGAAAGGGAAGGCAACCATCCTCTTCCACCTCCATGGTAAAACGAATGTTGGGGTGGATCGAGTTTAGATGTTCTAAAAAGGCATTCAAATTCTCCCTGCCATGCGGCCAAACAACAAAAGTATCGTCAACGTATCTGAAAAAACAGGCAGGTTTCAATGGCACCGACTCCAATGCACGCTCCTCGAAGTCTTCCATGAACAGATTTGCAATCACAGGAGATAACGGGCTACCCATCGCAACTCCATCTGTCTGCTCGTAATACTGGTCATTGAATAAGAAATATGTGGAATATGTCGAAACAAATTCGTTAGTTCCAATCCAAACTTCACTTCAATTAACCGTAACGAATCAGACAAAGTAAGTTTTGATGCTGTCTCGCTCTTTACTCGTCCATTGTTCATGGGGGGAAGTTCAACATATGAAATTAAATTAAATACAATTTCTTAAAAATTTCTTAAATTAAATATAATTTCTCAAAAAGGTGAACATAAGAAAATAAATAAAATGGACTGGTAAACGAAAGTAAATGACTCAGTTCCCTAATGTGAACCAGAAGTTCATTCTCAAAAAGTTCAGAACATCTCCTATCGAACACCGTTGAGCTTCAAGCCTCTGCCATCTGTATCTCAGCACGTCAGGGACCTGCCTCTGACTTAACAGAGTGTTCCATTATTTCGGGCTGAAACACGGTATCCCATCAACAGACAGGCCTTAATCCCAACTCTGTGGTGTTAAATCGTACAGAAGTCATACGTAAAGTGATTGAGCACACTTGGGGGTAATTTAGTGAGAAAACCCAACCCACCGATAAATCAAATCATGAAATTCATTCTTTTGATTCCAAAGGAGAAATCCATTATTTGCTTTCTTCTTGGGCAACCATAAGATTTTTATGGGGAGTTATTTGTAAAAGTCTTTTGAGATAAGGTTTATTTACAGTTTTACCACATTCGCGAGATACGCATTGTTTACATATATAACCATATCCACCTGTTCGACATTTAGCTTTATAAAATTCTTCAGTATCTATTTTAACCGTGCATTCAGTGCACTGCCTTAATTGTGGCTTGGTGCTGTACATATAAAGAATACTTAATTTAATAGCAAAAAGTTTCACATGCTGAAGTCCAGATCAAGAAATTCATTATTCTTATTTTTAAGTTTCTCCATTCCTTTATTCCTTAATTTCATCTGTCCATCTTTTCAAAAAATTCAACAGCCGAGTTAGTAATCAGTTTAGAATATCTATCTGGTAAAATAATTTTAAAATCATTATTGAGCTCTATATAAGTTTTTCTCCATATCTAGTACTTAAATATTCACATCCAGTAATATTATATAAAACGTTTACCTCTAGCTCACTTACCTTCTTAATCTCTTTCAAGGCACTTGCATTGTTGAGCTTCTTGACTTGACCTCCATTTATATATAAAAATAATAAGGAAATAATTTATATTCTTTATACATTATAAATGGCCAGCTGTAAAACAGCTTACATTGTTGAAGAGATAGTAGAAATATAACACTTGAATTAAGATCATTTGTTGAAGAATATGATTGTGGATGTGAAGACTATCCTGATTACTATGAAGATGACTATAATGAGCAAAGCGACTGGTGACTGCCAAAACAACTGCTCAAGCACTGCCAGCTGAAGCAGGCTTAGGACTGCATCTAGTCTCAGACTAAGTAATGCCCATATGGTAGTGTATCTATTTTATTATCCGGAACATGTCTGTTGTTACCATGTGGGCTCAACACTTTCATGTTTATTTCAACTGCGTATATATTGTATTTTTCACTTCAAATCAAATTCATCATTCTGTGTTGTTCTCTATTGTTCAATAAACAATCTTTATAATCTTCTAAGCTTATTTTCTTTCTCGAAGTCATTTGCAGCCTTGGTCCTCTTGTGTGTATTCAGATGTATATTGTTTTAGCCAATCAGATAGCTTAAATTTTAATACTCTGTGTATTTTTGTGAGCACTGTTTGAGGTTTCTATAATGAACTACATATTTATGTTTGTCATTCAGAGTAGTCACCAACTTGCTTTCCTTAGTTCCAGGCACAATTTTATTTTAAGGAGCTAATGGCAAATCTTCATGTAAATCATGCAGTTCCTTTGGATATTCTAATTCGAATATGTATCCATCTCGAGAAGCATTTGACATCCATTTATTTTTGCAGAAACAAAGCTTTCTGATCGTCCGATTCAAATCCACCATATGATAAATACTGCCTCATAGCTCAGCCAATCAGACTGTTTGCATCTAAATAAGCTAAATAATTCGATATCTTAGTCACATCGTAATCATGCAGATATTTGTTGCTTGCCAGAACATATCTGTTGCAGCACTGCGATATTCTTCCGCTTATTCTTTTTTCGACCATCAGAATCATGTCGTAATCGTCTATTAAATCAAGTGATTTCCAGTCATTTTCAGCATCACATCCTAAGACAAACCAGGAGCTGTAAAATACCAAGCTGGATCTAAATCGTTTGCTTTTATACAAGTTTTTCTAAAATTCTCAAATATGTCTGCTAATAACAGCATATCACTTTTAAGACACAGATCATGATATTCACCAAGATTTTTCTTACTGAATTTTTTCCAAACCAGTTTTGCTCAGTTATAGTCTTCATCACTTATTTTTCACTCATTCAATTTATTGTAATATTATTCTTTTGCTGGTAATTGTGTCTCTTCAAATCTCTTCCAAGAACCCATGTAATCATATGGATAGACACATTTTCTGATCATTAGATCGAATAATTCTGCTTTGGAAAACTTCTTAATATTTTTCATTTCATCTCTCTTCAAATTTGATGAAAGTTTGTCAAATGAAGAAGCCCTAAATTTAAATGTATCAATAAATCTCATCTTCAGACTTTCTATTCTTTTACCAAAACTAATAAATGTGTCATCATTGCTGGGTATTAAATCTATCTCTTTTTATCACACCCAAGTTCTTTCACAAACAATTTAGAATCATATCCAGATAAATTATGTAAATAAATTGCAACAGAACTCAGATATTTTACCTGTAAATTACATTTATTGCACAATGGGGCAATTTATTTACCAGTGAATAGATCAGGATGTTGAATTTGTTTATTATTTCTTGTATCATGACATCCACACAGTATACGAACTTTAGATTTATTATGTTTTGACTGCTCTTCAGGACTTAATGGTCTCATTTCTTCAATTTCAGAATAAAGTCTTCCACTTTATTAATCCTCTTTTTATGCATTAAGTAAATTTCTTATGACAATTTGGTCCTCTGTAAACAACAAGATCTTTATAATGCCCTTTAGCATACTTGATATAGTAATAGCACCTACTTGGTTTATGTTTTTGATATTTCATTGCATATGAATTTTCTGTATACGTTGTATATGAATTTTCTGTATTCGGTTGACAGTTGTCCATCTTCAATAGCATAAATACCAAATAGAACTTTCTGAGTATGTCGATAATTTTTAAAATTAACATATGACCCTCCATCTTGCATTTTTACTTTTAACGGTTTGTTAGTCAAACAACTTGGTGTGTGATTATCTAATTTTTCATTACTAGCAAAACGAAGCAAACACATACCACAAATAAATTTTGGTTCTTTGTGTTTAGTAATCTGAGTCGAACAAGGCTAGATAAATTTGTTATGTTACAGTAGTGTTAATTACTTCCTTCTTTGAAATAGAGGAGATTTACATGTTAATCTGTCTTACTTCTCATAATATTTATTGGATACACTTGATAGTTGTTCATCAAATGAACATTAATAGATAATTAATTCTACTCTCTATTTTTGGAATATAATCAAACACTAGAGCAAACGCCAAATTTTCATGTTTCTGATCAAGACTAAGACCTGTGTTTCTATATTTCGTTACTCTTTATGAATTCTTATCTACTGGATACAATCCAGATTTTTTATTCCAAAGAAAACATATTCTTCATATTAATACAGGCGTTTTTACTTTTTATTTTATCTGGTAATTCAGTGTAAGTTGATCCTCTCAGTGGAACATATCTGTTAATTCCTAACTGAAGCCCAATAATTCTGTTTAATGTCCATCATGATCCACGAGCTTGGAAGTCATTCATTATTGATAAAATAGTTTTTTATCAGTCTTATATTTTTATGATATTTCTTTCATTTGTGATCTTATTGTTTTCTGCCTCTAACTGAAATTCCACAACATATCTGTTTGTCTGCAATTGCTCCTCAGATAAAAGTTTGAAACTGACTTTCAATCTGCAATGTATTCTTAGATTATTCTTAACCATTCTTATAATTTTCGATTTTACTGCAGTTAAGAAATGATTAGGTTGAATTGAGTTTATATTACTTTCAAAATTTATAGTTTGTCATCTGTCTGCAAATTGACTTGATCGACTCTAATTGTTCTTCTGTCTCTCAGCTTCTCAAATAAATTAGTACAGAAAGGAAATAATTTTTCTTCATTAGTACAAATATTTTGCTTTGCAAAGAAATCAGCTGAAAATGGAAATATTTTTTCAGTGGCTTATCTTGCTTATCTTCTTTAGTCTCGAAAACCTCATCATTGCTTCCAATTTTAGAAAAAGTTAATCACTTCTAAGGAGTGGTGGTGTTGAGGGCAGACCACCGGTCTAAGCCTGCTCCAGCTGGTGCAGAACCCTCTTTTGGAGTATCATGTCTCATAATAAATCTAATTAGATCAGCTGTATTTAATTTACTATGATCTTGTAAATTATTTCTCTTACAGTAATCGCGAAGATGAACAACTTTGAAGTTCTCCCTTTGACCTCTCCAATAAAAGATGAAGTTGAGCAACTGTTAATTGGCGAGTGCCAGAGCAGTCTTCAGACTGCATCTGGGACTGCACCTTCTCCATTTGGCCTCCTGTTTAAAGAAAATAAAAAGCTATACTCTTGCAAAGTCAATTCTTATTTAAATAGTAAATCATTGATTAAGATTATTTTGTCATTAATTTTTGATGTATTCTAAAATACATGTTTTTACATTTACTATTATGTTTATCTTTATGTAGAAACAACTTAAATCTTTACTTTCTTGACAACCAATAGATAATTTTGAGGATGAGCGCAGCTCTGCAACCACTTCCGCAGATGCTTGATCTTTTTCCATTGACAATAATATTTTCCAATGTTCTTCACTCAGAATTCGATGTAAATGTTCTTTATAATAATATTTAGCAATTTTTTCCATATACAGAAGGAATTTGATTTTCATTCTAATTTTTTTGAACATTGTCTACACATTGGTTTATAAACATGTTTTGTATATTTCAGTCTTTTTTGTGTTCTGTGTATTTATGTTTGACTTCTCAGTATTACAATATTTACACAGTTTAGTTCTGGACTGGCGACTGCCAAAGCAGCCTTCAGCAGAAGCTGAAGCAGTCTCAGAACTGCGTTCAGGCTGGCGACTACCAAAGCAGTCTACAGTCAGTGCCTGCATCTGCATCTGTGCTTCCATTTACGTGCCAAAAAATTCTTTAGAAGAAAGTAGAATTTTCTAATTCCTGCGAGGTATCTTTCAAAATATTTATTACCTTAGGAACTAATTCTCTACATTCAATACCAAACAATGACAGATCAATTGCGCCAAATCTAACAACTTTTTTTTGCATTCATTATATTCATAGAAAATATCATCCATGAAAAAAAATCCATTAATGTACCTAAATGCAGGATTCATTTTAGTTGGAAATCCTGGAATTTCTCTGTTTATAACTCCTCACAATTTATATGTAAAATTACATACATCTAATTCCACGCAGAAAAGTTCATTAAAGAATAAAAGGTTCTTCCTGAATAAATGTTGACTACACCATTTAATAAAAACTTTTACGTAATCCTGTTCAAGATACTGATTTTGGCTATCCTGAAATTTATTGTAACGTGTGTAAATTCATCACATATATCGTATTGTCAACAAATAACACAACTTCGCCACTTGATATTTGATATATTCTGTCTATTTTTTTGATATTTTGAGGTAAGAATGTTAACCAACTGTTTGTCAATCGTGGCTTATTATAAGCTTTTCAAACACAATTCCTATAAAATATATAAAACCCAATTTGCAAAAAGTTAGTAATCGAACTTTTTTATTTGACATAATGACTCAGTTCGTTCATTTGGTATAGAAGGTTATCTTGATGATGGCTGAACTGGTGTAGTTGGCTGCGTTATTATTTTTTTACCATACAAACTTTGGATAGCATCAGTACCATCTCAAAATAATTCTAAATGTCAAAAATTATAGTTTGGATACATTATTGATTCATAAACATCTGAATGATGTAAACCTAAAGAGTGACCAAATTGTGTGAACAAAAACTTCAAATAAATTTGTCAGATGATTTGTAGTATTCTTGTTCATTTCTAAGTACCATAAGTCATCACAATCCATATGTTTTTCTATTGAATCATTATTCTTATTTGGAAAAAATGCATGACCTAACACATTTCCTTTTCCATCTAGATCCTGTGGGCAATGATGACCATGTATTTCATTTTTATGTAACTGTCTTTTATTTGAAACTAAAATATCGGTGTTATTATTATTGAGTTGAAATTTAATACTTGTAAATTTTTCCCATATATGAAATGGTTTTTCTGTTGTTTCTAATACTTTCTTAGTCGCTCCTTTATAGAACCATCCTATATTCTTTTTATTCCATTTCTACATACTAATTCTATAACTACCAAAAGAATCTTCTACACCACATCTAGGTTTCTTCATGAAATTTAATGTTTTGTCACTTCATTTGCCAGTTGTCTCAAGATTGTGTGTTAGCTGAAATAACATTAATGAATCTCTGAATACACCATCACTCATTCGATTTATTTCTGTTGTTGATGGAAGTAGTCTTGCATCTCTTTCAGCTGTAACTTGAAAATCCAAGTAACCAAAATCAATTAAATATATAACTGCTTTGTTCTTCTCATTGACTACTACTATTTTCATAAACAGCAATAGTAGAAGTATCTTAGCGACTGATTTAGCAGTTACTTCAGTAGTCTTCAGCAGCCGCTGAAGCAGCCTTTCTGGCTGTGACAGACTAGGTGTCATTTATATACACTTCAAATATTATAAAACATTGTTTTCCACAAGAGAATTGTTTGTCCACTGGAATGATTTGTCAAATTCTCGAGGGGGAAAATCCCACTTCGGAAATTTTAAAGAGTAAAAACTCCCCCTCTACAAATTCTAATCGTTGTGGGCATCAAAGATTTTCACCTGAAAAATTAGCTCTAAAAATGGGATTCCAGACATGGAAAAATCTCACGCCTGTAATTTTGAATTAATTAAAAGAGAACACATTAGAGTGTCCAAAGGACAGAACACACCTTTGGTGTGCGATTTCTCTAGGGAAATGACATTTTGTACTTTATTAATTACGGAATTTCTTCAATTTTAAAAATTTCTGTTCATGAGTTGGCAGTGTATCCTTTTTCAAAAAGTCCTTTAAGTTTGCTAATCCTCACTTTATCTCCTTTTTTAAATTTACCCTTATTATTAGGCACATAGACGTCTATCTTACAATTCTTTTCATTAACCTCTATTGGCTTAATTTTTATAGTTAGATGAAGTGAGAAACTTCCTGGCAGATTAAAACTGTGTGCCAGGCCGAGACTCGAACTCGGGACCTTTGCCTTACACGGGCAAGTACTCTATCAACTGAGCTAACCAAGCACGACTCACGCCCCATCCTCACAGCTGTAATTACGCCAGTACCTCGACTCCTGTGAGGATGGAGCATGAGTCCAAGACTGCTTCAGCAGTTACTGAATGGGTCCTCTGCCTTTCAGAGCGATCTCCATTCTTTAATACACCTTTAGGCAGTAGTTTATTTCCAAAAATGTCCATTTGTGAGATTCAAAATATAATTAAAATTATGATTATCAAATAATAGTTAGATGAGCCTAGTAAAAAACATATTATCTACAGATATCATAAAGATTTAGAAAAAAGACATGTAGCAGATAAAGAAGTTCAGTTAGTTGTGAAAGAAAGAAAGAAAGAATGCAAGTGATGCGTAAAATGGTGTTAGTCTTTCTTCTAATAGGTTCCCAGAATACAGTATGCATAGCCTGGAAGATGCATTTCAAGTGGTAATTTGTTAATTAATGTATTTACCAAACCTCTAGCATATTTATCTCTTTTCCAAAATATGTGAGGACGATTAGCCCAGATAAGGAATACCTTTTGGATTCTCGATTATGAAATCACTGAATTTATTTGTTAACATCTGTGCTATACCAACCTTTCCACTGTGATAATTTTTATGGCCAGCTTATTCTTCTCCATGAATTACTGTTAATCTATCGAATCAATCTCTAACATCATTCATCCAAACATATTCAACTGGTTTTTCTGTATACTTTTAATTAACCCTTTACCTATTTCCTCAACAACAGCTGAAGCAAACTCAGCAACAGCTGAAGCAGTCTCAGAACTGCATTCATTCAGCTGAACATGTTTCTGAAGAATCTAATCTGATGGTACTTGATATAATTTTGGAAAATAGACACTAACAATTTATCAGTTTACTGTATATTTAACTTCTACTTAATTTTTTGAATTAGTTTCAGGATATAATGCTCCTGATTGGTATAATATATATCTGCAAAATTTTATAAATCTTTATCATCAAATTTATCATTCAAATTATCCATAGTAATTTGTCTTTTACTTAAAAGAATCACTAATCCATATGTGTCCTTGTATTCTTTTCCTCCAATTCTTGATTTACCTCCATCAGATTCAAAAGGAAAACGCCCAACAAATTTAAATCTGTCGAAGAGGTCTTAATCCAAATGTTGTATCTTCATTGTGATTAATATACTTCAACATTCTTTTACTTATATTTATTTTTTTAACATCATCTGTTATTTTTTTACTGGGCTGAGTCTATTTTCATCTTTTGACATATTTGGGCTTTTTTCGCTTTTTCATATGTATTCAATGAAACTTGAACTTCTGATTCACTTAATGTATAGTCATATTTTCCTGGAATATCATCAGACCAATCATATAATTGTAGATCTCCCAAATCTTCATGATGATAATATGGAATCATTCGTTTTTCAACCTCTCTGTCTTCTTCAATATCTTTCAAAACGTTATCACCTAACCCTTTGATTCCTTGTTTAACTTGCTTAATAGCATCAATAACTGGTTGATCTACTTTTTTATGTTTTTCATATTCTGTTCTTGGTTGTTTTCTCCAAACCTTGAACTGTTCTTTCAATTTGTCAGCTTTCTCTCTATTTCGTTTGGCTTTTTTAACAACCTTCTTATCGTATTTTGCAAACTTTTTTAAGGATGAAAGACATTAATTAAGCATTTCTAAAATTTGTGTTGAACATTTTATGTTTATGTTCAATGTGTTTAGAATTTATTCTCAATGTTCAAGTGGAACGATTCGTTGCCTTTAACATTTATATTCATAATAAAATTGATTTAGATGACATATTCTAAACATACATCTCTCAAAATAATAACAACCTCATATGACTATTCCACATTCAGCTTCATTACCAGACCATTCACAATTGCTATAATGTTCACCAAATCTTGATTCTACCTCATCCAATTTTTCATATTTTTAAGTAATCAAGAGCTTCTTTAAATTCTCTTATATGTTCTGATATAACGTCATCACCATGGCCTAATAAATATGCAATTTAATAAGAAAAGATAATATTAATATTTAATAAAATGGTGTATTTTATTTCTAAACTTCTTTTCATTTGATTTTCTACTCAATTCTATTGTAAAAAATCCAAACTGTTCTTTTCAACATTTGCTAAACATTTCTTTAAAATCGTCAAACTTTAAATCACATCCAACAAATTTGCAGTAGATATGATTTAAATCTGTGTCATCCCGTATTAAGTTATTTAAAAAAATTTACATTATCACTGACAAGCTATTTAGGTATTTTTGGGCAAGGTGGAGCTAAATAAAAACTATCTATTTCTTTATGTCTACCTCTTGTAAAATATTCTCTAATGATATGTCTGTGTTTTGACAGTGATCACATGGAACAGTGTTATAGTTATTCTTGACAAATGTAGCTTTTTTTCATAATGTTGGACATAGTTTGAAGACTTTTTCTGTCACTTGTATACAGTTTTCTTTTACACCTTTTTATAAAGTCTGAGTATTTTGGCTGAGCTAAACTTTTTGGAGAAACACACTAATGATTGTTTCTCAGCGAGAAAATTTACTTAAGAATCCTAAAATTCCGATCTCTTTTTACGAACTTCAAACTGTAGAAGTTGCTTGATAAAGTGTCAAGAAAAATTTTGAGTTAGATATCACGAATTCCTGTAACTCAGTGGAATTTCACATGTCATATTTCGTATTTGCTACATTTCAGACAAATCGTAAAAATAATCATTTAATTGATTCATCCTTATTCTGTCATGTTAAACTACAGAATATATATTTGAAAAATGGAAGAAATGATTTTTCCCACAGGAGATGTGGTATATTAATCCTGCAGATAATTTTCTCAAAGCATGCGATGGAATTCTCGATTTTCTTCAAGTCATGTTAATCACATGAATCGGACAATTCGTTATGAAGCTAAACGGGCTAATAACGATGTCTGCTTTTAGTAGAGTAACTCGTTTAAAATCGAGAAATCCATCGCATGCTTTGAGAAAATTATCTGCAGGATTAATATACCACATCTCCTGTGGGAAAAAATCATTTCTTCCATTTTTCAAATATATATTCTGTAGTTTAACGTGATAGAATAAGGATGAATCAATTAGATTTTAAACGAGTTACTCTACTAAAAGCAGACATCGTTATTAGCCCGTTTAGCTTCATAACGAATTGTCCGATTCATGTGATTAACATGACTTGAAGAAATAATATTGTAACATCACAGACAACGACTATGAAGCTGTGTGCAACTTTTAATGATAAAATTCCTGCAGACACTGTGGCATATGTAGTTATGTACAGAAAGAAGAATCTTACATACGATGCTAAACACAGAATTCTTACCGAAAATTTTTAATTATTGATTTTTACTTATTCATAAAAGTGTTAGCGGCATATAAAGCAGATTTTAACTGCGTCATGTTAGCATTTTGAATTTTTTAAAATCGGTTAATATTTGGCTGAGTTATTAGCGAAAAATCGAAGTATCACGAAGTATCGGCAGCGGCTGGCCGCTGCAGACGCGAGAAATCGCGCATCTCTTGCCCGTATGAGATCGCTAACTTCAATGGCAGCTACAGGAAGCAGCAGGCTGTTATAGAGCAGCAGACTCAGTCGCCAGTTGAGGGAACTGTCAGTAGATGTCTCTGACTGCAGAAAATTAATATTACAACAATTTCTCTATTTCTGAACCGATATCGTCGCTCTAGCTTAAGTAATCTTATAATAATTTTGTAAGTTGGATAAGTGAGACTTAACTAACTAGTTAATAACCTGACTGGGCTGTTGAATTTCAACACACTATAACAATACTTTCACAGTGGTTGTATGTTATATTAAAATATATTTCTTTCAATGCACGGGAGGATACTGCTGCTAAGAAAGGCATTGCTTCTGCAGCAACTGACAATAATGTCTGCAATCAAGATAAGCAGAGAGGGAGTAAGAAGATCTTCTTGACATCCTGAGAAGAGAAAGAAAAGAATCGGAACAGTGGGTAGGAGTACACTGCAAGGAAGGGTGTAAGAGTTGAAATTTCATTTCTTCCAGTCAGGTCCGATTATGAGATCATGGAAAAGAATTTGTTCTGGAAATCATACATGTGTTAGCTTCAAATACTTCCTGCCGACAGGAGAAAGGTCTGTAAGGGTGTGCAATCTCTAGAAGTAATAAGATAATCTTATAGAATTCAGTAACCAACAGACAATGCGGTGGGTGGTTATGGTATCAAATTACTGACAAGTGCTTGATAGATTCCCGGGAACGACGTCGGATAATATTGTAAAAACCGCACGATTTTTCAGCGAGACAACTGCCCACCATCTTCAGGTGCTACGGTCACGTCGCTGAGAAGCTCTTCAATTTTTACTGTATGTTGGCTGACAGGTGGTTACATTATGGTACATAATTTATAGAATCTCCTTTTACTCTGATGTTAAACACTCTGAACCCTGATGTGCAATTTGACAAAACTGACATAAGAAAGAACTTTCGTCATATCTGCCATATTTAGTAATATCCAGCAGTGCAATTTTTATATCAAATGTCGACCAGTAAGAAAAACGAAGGAAAAGGATACATGTAGGATTTACTGCTATACGTTTTATCTGTGAATCACCATTTCTTCAAGAAACTGCTCTGTGACTCTGTGACACTGCCACAAGAGCTTCTCCAGCTTTACAAGAGGAAGCAGACGAAAGTCAATACATTTTTCCTTTGAATCTAAATTGTGTAACTTCCTTTTCAAAATGTTTCCTGTAAGCAGACGCAGGAAATAAAGTCATAATTATACAGGGTGTTTAGCTGCCCCTACCTAATGGTTTTATGCAACCTGCAATGGCTTCAAAAACCAGAAGCAAGATTTTCATATTCTCTTTCTCGGTACGAGCAAACTGTTACTCCTACTGAAAAAATGAACACGACCTTTTTGTAGTAAATTTAATGTAGTTTAATTTTGTACTGAGATACATTTCCTATGGAGACCATGGTTTTCGAGTTATTCAAGAAAAATGCATTTGAAGGTCTCTTTTGTACATTTCTCTGAATCAAACGAAAACTACTGCCTCTAACGAAAACGCATCTCAGTCCAAAATTTACCTACTTTAAATTTTCATTTTTTCTGTAGGACTACTAGTCTGTTCATAGTGACTGAGAGAACATGAAAATCTTGTCTGTGGTATTTTAAGGTGTTGTGGATTGCATAAAAACCATAAGTAGGGGCCGCTGAATCGAACTGCGTATTCAAAATATAAAACGTGAAGACTAGAACGAAGATTAATTTACAAGTAAAACACATTTACTATACAAAAGGATGAAGTCCTAAATTTTACTTCTCTCTTCAAGGTATGATGTAATAGCACTGACATTTACCCTTCTTCTGTATGAGATAGATTACACTAAACATCTTCCCTCATTCAAACTTTTTAAATGGTGTAAACTTTCTCCTGTAATTAATTATTCGGCAAAAACTTTGTCCATTTTTCCCAAATATATGTTATTGTGACTTGAGTCTCTCGTCGTTTAAATCCCCAACTGAATATCCATCCTTCTTTTATAATAAGGAATGTTTGCTGCAATTTATCGGATGTAATACGGGGTATAAGGCATGGATAAGAACCCCAGTTCAGCTAGTCAGTAGTTTTTGTAGTTTTGCGTAACATCGTAAAAAGCTATCATTAGTAAATGCTGTTGCTGTGCATAGTTAGCGTAACACTCTACCAAAACTATGGTTTGGTAGTTTTGGCACAGTACAAAAGTGACGTAGTAAATGGAAGAGTTATCGGCAGTACCGGTAGCATTGGTAGGGAAAAAAAGACAAAAGAATGTGTGGGAAGCCGCGTGGAGTCGCCGCGTGGTTTGAGGCGACCTGTCACGGACGGCACGGACCCTTCCGCCGGAGGTGCGAGTCTTCCCTCGGGCATGGGTGTGTGTGTTGTTCTTAGCATAAGTTAGTTAAAGTGATGTGTAAGTCTAGGGACCGATGACTTTAGCAGTTTGGTCCCTTAGGAATTCACACACATTTGAAAATCTGAATGTGTGGGAGAGAAACTGGGCGCCAATGACTTCTCTTAGTTTCTTGTTCGTTTGATAGTTTTTCACGTGACTGGAACAACATATCGTTCAGTGTTAGACCATTCCCCATCCTCACAAAATATAAATCTCATCTTATAAGTAACTTCGCTGTTTTATGTAATCAAAGCAGTTACCTTTGATGCAAACACAGTTCACATGCACAAACTTAAAAGAAACGTATCTAATTATTGTTTTTATTTGTACTCAGTAGCCGGCCGGTGTGGCCGTGCGGTTCTAGGCACTTCAGTCTGGAACCGCGTGACCGCTACGATCGCAGGTTCGAATCCTGCCTCGGGCATGGATGTGTGTGATGTCCTTAGGTTAGTTAGGTTTAAATACTTCTACCTTCTAGGGGACTGATGACCACAGATGTTAAGTCCCATAGTATTCAGAGCCATTTGAACCATTTTTGTACTGAGTAGAATGTTCAACATGATCAAAGGCAAGAGTTTCCTGTCATTCTTGATATGTGCGGAAATTGATTATGAACAAAATATATTTATATAAGCTCGACGAAGTACTGAAGCGATGATTGATACGTTTCTGTTTTTCAGTATTTTTTTACTTTTTTAGAAAATTGCGTGTTCTAGCACAGTGTGATAAATCTGTATTGTTTATTATATTTTTATACAACTTTCCTCAGTTGAGCGTTACAGATAAACCAATTCTTTCTAAGTAACAGACATAACGATAACTGCGTAGAGCGCAAATGTTCCATAGGTTACACAGTCCTTTATATATCATCATTTAATTTCTAGACGGTTCACTGCTTCCAGTTTCTGCGGCCTCTACACTCCTGGAAATTGAAATAAGAACACCGTGAATTCATTGTCCCAGGAAGGGGAAACTTTATTGACACATTCCTGGGGTCAGATACATCACATGATCACACTGACAGAACCACAGGCACATAGACACAGGCAACAGAGCATGCACAATGTCGGCACTAGTACAGTGTATATCCACCTTTCGCAGCAATGCAGGCTGCTATTCTCCCATGGACACGATCGTAGAGATGCTGGATGTAGTCCTGTGGAACGGCTTGCCATGCCATTTCCACCTGGCGCCTCAGTTGGACCAGCGTTCGTGCTGGACGTGCAGACCGCGTGAGACGACGCTTCATCCAGTCCCAAACATGCTCAATGGGGGACAGATCCGGAGATCTTGCTGGCCAGGGTAGTTGACTTACACCTTCTAGAGCACGTTGGGTGGCACGGGATACATGCGGACGTGCACTGTCCTGTTGGAACAGCAAGTTCCCTTGCCGGTCTAGGAATGGTAGAACGATGGGTTCGATGACGGTTTGGATGTACCGTGCACTATTCAGTGTCCCCTCGACGATCACCAGAGGTGTACGGCCAGTGTAGGAGATCGCTCCCCACACCATGAATGCCGGGTGTTGGCCCTGTGTGCCTCAGTCGTATGCAGTCCTGATTGTGGCGCTCACCTGCACGGCGCCAAACACGCATACGACCATCATTGGCACCAAGGCAGAAGCGACTCTCATCGCTGAAGACGACACGTCTCCATTCGTTCCTCCATTCACGCCTATCGCGACACCACGGGAGGCGGGCTGCACGATGTTGGGGCGTGAGAGGAAGACGGCCTAACGGTGTGCGGGACCGTAGCCCAGCTTCATGGAGACGGTTGCGAATGGTCCTCGCCGATACCCCAGGAGCAACAGTGTCCCTAATTTGCTGGGAAGTGGCGGTGCGGTCCCCTACGGCACTGCGTAGGATCCTACGGTCTTGGCGTGCATCCGTGTGTCGCTGCTGTCTGGTCCCAGGTCGACGGGCACGTGCACCTTCCGCCGACCACTGGCGACAACATTGATGTACTGTGGAGACCACGCCCCACGTGTTGAGCAATTCGGCGGTACGTCCACCCGGCCTCCCGAATGCCCACTATACGCCCTCGCTCAAAGTCCGTCAACTGCACATACGGTTCACGTCCACGCTGTCACGGCATGCTACCAGTGTTAAAGACTGCGATGGAGCTCCGTATGCCACAGCAAACTGGCTGACACTGACGCTGGCGGTGCCCAAATGCTGTGCAGCTAGCGCCATTCGACGGCCAACACCGCGGTTCCTGGTGTGTCCGCTGTGCCGTGCGTGTGATCATTGCTTGTACAGCCCTCTCGCAGTGTCCGGAGCAAGTATGGTGGGTCTGACACAACGGTGTCAATGTGTTCTTTTTTCTATTTCCAGGAGTGTAATTAAACCTAACGAACCTAAGGACATCACACATATCCATGCCCGAGGCAGGATTCGAACCTGCGGCCGGAGTGGTCGCTCGGCTCCAGACTGAAACACCTAGAACCCCTTGGCCACACCGGCCGGCCTGACGGTATCCCCCAGAACATCTCTGACTTTCTTCCTAATCGTCTCTGCACTTCAAAAGGTGATTATTCTGTGTTTTGACAGGAGGTCACGTTAATGTAACTGGACAGTGAACGTTTCCACAGGTACAAGAGGCCACTTTCGTGTAGGAATACGTGTTGGCACTACTGATCGCGTGTGTTCCTAGTGCAGTGCTCCTTGCAGACGGGCTGTGTAGGGAGTGACGCGGGTGGCATCGGTGTCCTCCGTGTTGCGTGCAGACAGGGACGGCGCTCGTTGCGCCCCTGACGTAGCGTCTACAGCGCCACGCCCACAGCTAAGCCGAGCAGTAAGGAGGCGGGACGCGGCGTGTTTGCTGCGCGTGTCTTATCTGCGCCTCCCCGCCACCAGCAAGTGATTCTTGTCGCGCCTCGCTTCACTCGCCACGTTTTATAATATCGCCGCAACAGCCTCTGGAGCGCTTTCCAGGGAGGCCAGCAGTATGTTCAGAGTTGTAGAACTACCGCATGTACCGCAGACTGTCATAAGTAAGCGTAACTACGGTAGTTTTCCTAGTAGGCTCGGTCAGTTAGGATCGTAACCGTGTTACTTGTACGTTAGGTGTGTTGTGTACGTATCGAGTGTGACCTCATTTCGATCGCTTTATTTGCATAAGCGATCAGTGTCTTAATACACTCCTGGAAATAGAAAAAAGAACACATTGACACCGTTGTGTCAGACCCACCATACTTGCTCCGGACACTGCGAGAGGGCTGTACAAGCAATGATCACACGCACGGCACAGCGGACACACCAGGAACCGCGGTGTTGGCCGTCGAATGGCGCTAGCTGCACAGCATTTGTGCACCGCCGCCGTCAGTGTCAGCCAGTTTGCTGTGGCATACGGAGCTCCATCGCAGTCATTAACACTGGTAGCATGCCGCGACAGCGTGGACGTGAACCGTATGTGCAGTTGACGGACTTTGAGCGAGGGCGTATAGTGGGCATTCGGGAGGCCGGGTGGACGTACCGCCGAATTGCTCAACACGTGGGGCGTGGTCTCCACAGTACATCAATGTTGTCGCCAGTGGTCGGCGGAAGGTGCACGTGCCCGTCGACCTGGGACCAGACAGCAGCGACACACGGATGCACGCCAAGACCGTAGGATCCTACGCAGTGCCGTAGGGGACCGCACCGCCACTTCCCAGCAAATTAGGGACACTGTTGCTCCTGGGGTATCGGCGAGGACCATTCGCAACCGTCTCCATGAAGCTGGGCTACGGTCCCGCACACCGTTAGGCCGTCTTCCGCTCACGCCCCAACATCGTGCAGCCCGCCTCCAGTGGTGTCGCGATAGGCGTGAATGGAGGAACGAATGGAGACGTGTCGTCTTCAGCGATGAGAGTCGCTTCTGCCTTGGTGCCAATGATGGTCGTATGCGTGTTTGGCGCCGTGCAGGTGAGCGCCACAATCAGGACTGCATACGACTGAGGCACACAGGGCCAACACCCGGCATTCATGGTGTGGGGAGCGATCTCCTACACTGGCCGTACACCTCTGGTGATCGTCGAGGGGACACTGAATAGTGCACGGTACATCCAAACCGTCATCGAACCCATCGTTCTACCATTCCTAGACCGGCAAGGGAACTTGCTGTTCCAACAGGACAATGCACGTCCGCATGTATCCCGTGCCACTCAACGTGCTCTAGAAGGTGTAAGTCAACTACCCTGGCCAGCAAGATCTCCGGATCTGTCCCCCATTGAGCATGTTTGGGACTGGATGAAGCGTCGTCTCACGCGGTCTGCACGTCCAGCACGAACGCTGGTCCAACTGAGGCGCCAGGTGGAAATGGCATGGCAAGCCGTTCCACAGGACTACATCCAGCATCTCTACGATCGTGTCCATGGGAGAATAGCAGCCTGCATTGCTGCGAAAGGTGGATATACACTGTACTAGTGCCGACATTGTGCATGCTCTGTTGCCTGTGTCTATGTGCCTGTGGTTCTGTCAGTGTGATCATGTGATGTATCTGACCCCAGGAATGTGTCAATAAAGTTTCCCCTTCCTGGGACAATGAATTCACGGTGTTCTTATTTCAATTTCCAGGAGTGTAGTTCTGAGTTCTAGGCGACTGATGACCTCAGAAGTTAAGTCGCATAGTGCTCAGAGCCATTTAGCCAGTTAATCTTCACCTCTGTCATCTATGGCCTTGGCACCGATTTTCGACAGAGGCATTTTACAATGAATGGTATACTCTAATCACTGTGGCACGCAAACAGCTTACACAGTTTACGAAATGAGCCGTTTTGGGAATGCTTGCACCCTTGGCCCAAAAGCCAATGACCATGAAATTTTGGATGTCAGATAAATCATTCCATTTTCGCATTATGACAACTAGTGCACTAGTGCACTGTTTTCCGCGTGGCCCTGACACGATGTATATTGCCTCCATTGGTTCTGCCACCTACCATCTATGAGTAGTTACTTCACGTTGACTTCGAACACAGACAGTGGTCGCATTAATGTGACTGCACTGTTTCAATTTTTAAAGTACTGGGTGGCTATAAAGACTTTCCCCGTTTGCAAAACGTTATTCCTACGCTAGATACAGCAAAGTTGTTTGTTGCTAACAGTAGCTTAACTCATAAAGTATTTTTATGAATACAGTTCCACATGTGATTCGTTTGTTTGTTATCCGAGAAACGTCTAGACAAATCTCAGTTTTTCTCCAATTCAAATAAGTATTCAGTCATCTAAATTTAGGTTTTCCGTGATTTCCATAAATCGCTCCAGGCAAATGCCAGGATTGTTGCTCTGAAAGGGCACAGTCGATTTCCTTCCCCATCCTTGTAGAATTTAGAATTTGTACTCCGTGTCTAATGATCTCGTTGTCGACATGATGTTAAACCGCAATCTTTCTCCTTTCCTTTACGTTGTGTCCATGTCTTCGCAAATATGTCTTCTGCCACTGCATCTACAGCAACCCGTATTCTTGTCGTAAAAAGTTTACACGTCAGAAATTAGTGAACTGGACACTTTATACTTAAAGTAACCCACAAAACAAGTCGACAAGGATTACGTCTGGTGCGTGTGGTGACCATCTTGTTGGACAGTCTCTATCGATCTAACTTCCCGGAAAGGTGTCTTCCAAGCAGTGGCGAACAAATAACCCCCATTGTATCGGTGTACAATCTTGTTGAAATACTTCTCACGATTTAAATCCCTGTTACATAGGCGTAATGTAAAATTCTATTATGTCCAGGTAAATTGCTACCTTAATGGTACGCCTGAGGAAAAAGCCAAACCACATCTTGATGGTCCGGACGTCCCTTATCTACTGTACCTCAATTGTGGGCCTGTTTGCTTTCATAGAGTCGTGAAAAGTCGCTTCATCGGAAATGCAGTATTAAGGCAAACGTTGTCTTCATCGATTCGTTCCATCACCTTCCTAGCAAACTAAACACATCTGGGCCCACCATCTGGCTGCAAAGGTTGTAAATGTTGCACTTTGAATGCACTGAAATGCAGCGGTTTGTATAAACTCTACAAAAATGGTTCAAATGGCTCTAAGCACTATGGGACTTAACATCTGAGGTCATCAGTCCCCTAGACTTAGAACTACGTAAATCTAATTAACCTAAGGACATCACACACATCCATGCCCAAGGCAGGATTCAAACCTGCGACCGTAGCAGCAGCGCGGTTCCGGACTGAAGTGCCTAGAACCGCTCGGTCACCGCGGCCCGCTTAAACTCTACACCAGAGCGCTCTGAGGCATGTCTGTTTCTCTGGAAATGATATATCAATTTCCACGAACTGGGTTGAAATGCATATGATGGTGTCAATAGTTTTGTCAGTTACTCCAGGTCTACCGCTTCTTGCCTTATCAAAACTGCCTGTGTCTTTGAACTTTTCATACAACCCTTTGATGGTGTTCACATCTGTTGGGTCTTGACCAGAGACACTTCGCATCAGTCGTTGAGCATTAACAGGCATTCGCGATTCAGAAAACCAAGATTTCTCCTGCACAGACATTATTGTGATAGCAGCCGGTCCGAAGTTGTGCTATCTCTCACAAGAGAGAGAAGGAGAGAGGGAAACGAAATCATTTACTGACACATAATATGTAGAAGTGTATGCATTAATTTTCATGAGTTTAAGCTACCATTTGCAACAAACCGCAAAGCCGTATCTGGTACAGTTCATTACAAATAAAATTTTGTAATCGAGGATACACTTTACGCTCACCCTGCAGTGCGAGACAACCTAGGTGCTATCTAGTAATACAAACTGTTTGGAAACAATGAATAAAAAAGAATAATAAATGATGCAGGTAACTGCTCGGCAGAACAAGTTAAGTACAATATTAAGAAATGCGAAGAAAGTAGAGGAGACGTGGGCAAGTTAACGAAAGGAGCAAGAAGACGAATCGATTGTTTTAACCCATCGCCATCGGCGATATCGCACGGTGTGGCACCACGTGCTACGGAATCTTTCACAGAAGTTAACTCCGCTGTCCACGGAAATAATGTGTCAGCCAACAGACACACTACATAAGGCGACGTCCGACGACATAATGCACATATTCACTATTCTTCTTGTTAGTCCAGATGTTGGACTAACATTGACTAAGTTAGATATGCGTACTTCTGATGCTTGTTATGTATTAACTTATCAGTTATTACATATTATTTCTTTTCACATGAAACATGGAATGAATTTTATAAAACAGAGATGAATATGCACTGATCAGCCAGAACACTACGGCCACATACTTAATAGCTGGTATGTCCACCTTGTTCACGGATGACAGCGGCGATGCGTGTTGGCACGGAACCAATGAGGCCTTGGTAGGTCGCTGGACGGAGTTGGCACCACATCTGAACACACAAGTCGCTCAGTTCCCGTAAATTCCGGTTAGGGTGGCGATGTTCTCTGACGCCGCATTCAATTAGTCCCAGATGTGTTCGATCAAGTTCACATCTGGCTAGTTGGGGAGCCAGCACATCAACTAGTACTCGCCACTGTGTTCCTTGAACCACTCTGTCACATTCCTGGCCTTGTGAAATGGCACATCATCTTACTGAAGAATTCCACTTCCATCGGGAACATGATCGTCATGAAGGGGTGTACGTGATCAGCAATCAGTGTGTGATACTCTTTGGCCGCCATGATTCCTTGCACGAGATCCACTGGACCCATGGAAGATCACGTGAGTGTTATAATCTACATCTACATTTATACTCCGCAAGCCACCCAACGGTGTGTGGCGGAGCGCACTTTACGTGCCACTGTCATTACCTCTCTTTCCTGTTCCAGTCTCGTATGGTTCGCGGGAAGAACGACTGTCTGAAAGTCTCTCTAGTCTTACATTCGTGATCTCCTCGGGAGGTATAAGTAGGGGGAAGCAATATATTCGATACCTCATCCAGAAACGCACCCTCTCGAAACCTGGCGAGCAAGCTAAACCGCGATGCAGAGCGCCTCTCTTGCAGAGTTTGCCACTTGAGTTTGTTAAACATCTCCGTATCGCTATCATGGTTACCAAATAACCCTGTGACGAAACGCGCCGCTCTTCTTTGGATCTTCTCTATCTCCTCCGTCAACCCGATCTGGTACAGATCTCACACTGATGAGCAATACTCAAGTATAGGTCGAACGAGTGTTTTGTAAGCCACCTCCTTTGTTGACGGACTACATTTTCTAAGGACTCTCCCAATGAATCTCAACCTGGTACCCGCCTTACCAACAATTAATTTTATATGATCATTCCACTTCAAATCGTTCCGCAAGCATACTCCCAGATATTTTACAGAAGTAACCGCTACCAGTGTTTGTTCCGCTATCATATAATCATACAATAAAGGATCCTTCTTTCTATGTATTCGCAATACATATTTGTCTATGTTAAGGGCCAGTTGCCACTCCCGGCACCAAGTGCCTATCCGTTGCAGATCTTCCTACATTTCGCTACAATTTTCTAATGCTGCAACTTCTCTGTATACTACAGCATCATCTGCGAAAAGCCGCGTGGAACTTCCGACAGTATCTACTAGGTCATTTATATATATTGTGAAACGCCGTCACCTTGTGTCTCGCTACAGCTGTCAAGGAGCTGTTAGTAGTAGGGCAACCTTCGCGTCAGGCCACTCTGCATTGTTGCCAAATTTATTCAATATGGTGGCGATGATGTCATCCAAGATGGCGGCATGTAGACTTGGAACAGCGCATGATGTCATCCAAGATGGGGGCTTTTGGCGGGAAAATAGGCCAGTTGTGCTATGTCCACTAATCTAACCTCAAGAAAAATTGGCGGGAAGATTGAATTTTGGCGGGAAAATAGACCAATTGGGCTAAGTTCACTAACCTAAGCCTCCAGAAGGAAAAAAATGGCGGGAAGTGTGAATTCCAGCAGGATAATGCATGCAAAACTGTACTTGTCCTTGTTACTATTCATTATAATTTATTATTATCATTTATTATCATTATTATCGTTTATTATTATTATTTATTATTATTGGCCTACCTCCACTAGAATATTCCCTCCAAATTAAAATCCAATACGATAATTGCTGCAAAACCATACTTCTCTTTATTATTATTAATTATGACTCATCATTTATTATTATTTATTATCGTTTATTAGTTATTATTATTTATTATCATTTATTATTATTGGCCTACCTCCACTAACATAGAAAATCCCACCATGTTCAAATATACACGTCGTACTCTCTGGATAACTGTACTTCTATTTATTATTATTATTATTATTATCATTTACTATTATTTATTAGCATTTATTATTATTTATTATTATTCAAGATGATCGATTTTTGTGGCAACAAAGCCAATTCCCTTACATCCATAACAAAAAATCTGTCACAAATTCAAATTCATGCACAATAATCTGTCACACCTACGAAAAAAAAAAAAAGAAACCGATTGGGCCATATGATCCGCAGCTCGTGGTCGTGCCGTAGCGTTCTCGCTTCCCGCGCCCGGTTTCCTGGGTTCGATTCCCGGCGGGGTCAGGGACTTTCTCTGCCTCGTGATGACTGGTTGTTGTGTGATGTCCTTAGATTAGTTAGGTTTAATTAGTTCTAAGTTCTAGGGGACTAATGACCATAGATGTTAAGTCCCATAGTGCTCAGAGCCATTTTTTGGGCCATATGCACTACCCTAAGTCCACCTCATCCTACGAAGTTTGACTTTTTTGCTGTCACTTATTGTTTCACTCGCAAGCTATGAAAATCTCGTCAAATAATAATTAATTGCACTTTTACTAACGTAAGTCACCTCCTGTGAATTTGTGGGAAAAGGACTGAAGTCCTTATTTCAAACAGTACCGTCATCACTTGATCTCCAACATCACATCTTCGAGATCGCAGCATCATCCACCGTGCTCGCTACAAGGTCTGGAGTCCAACTGTGTGTTAGTTCGTATTTCAGCCACCTGAGGACATCACCGTGACATCATTTAAGATGGCGGGAAGAAAGCCAATTGGGCCACGTCCAACAACTTCAAGCATAGAATACTTGTCCGGACGTAAGGCGTGCTTGGTCCACCGACGAACCCTGTCGCGGATGCTGCGTGTGGTGGATCCGCCTTCCAGACACAGCTCCGGATATATAGTACGCAGCAGATCCACACTCGAATGCTAACTCAGGTATTGTGTGATGTGGATCTGCATTTGAATACAGCTTCATACCTTGCGCGATGCGGATCCACCTTCAAACACTACCCCGTACGCCGTATATTGTGGATCCGCATCTCAACATTGCTCCCGATATAACAGGCGGCGGATCCATATTTGAACGTTAACCCTAGTATACCGCCGGTCCTGGGAACCTTCAGCGAGGCGTGCATGTACACAGACATACAGAAAACAGAGCAAGCGCTCTCCGAATGTGGAGGTGACTGGATAGGTGTGGGTTACATTTAAAGAACGATATGTTATGTCGCGGTCGCATGAATCGATCTGACATAAAATCGAAAGAAACGCGAAAACTGATTAGCGCATATGTATAAACTAACCTAATATAGTCCGAGATGCGGTGAAAATGAGGACGTGCTTGCTTATCTTCTGGTTCGCACGGAGCAATTTGTACATGGAGTCAAGTATGCGGCAACAGGAGTAACATAGGAAAACGATGACATCCAAGGGAGCGGAATCAGGAATGTAGTCAATTTTTTTCTCTTTGAGTTCGTATTATTGTGTATGTCTACTAAGGTAGCAGTGATACACGCGAGTTGAACACCGTATTTGATGCTTTTCAGAAGGACAGAGAATCATTCACGTCTAAACTTACTCACATCTGTGTTAAATGATAACAGAGAGTGTACGAGATGATCGATTGAGATTGAGCCGTAACTAGTTACGATTTAAAAGTTGCCTCATTTATTCTAGAGAAGGACAAGTTGATGAAGGTCAATTTTTTCCAGTGTTGTATCTGGATGCTTTAGTCACGTGATATAGCCTGCGTTCTAGTTGTATGCAGCTACAGTGCTTTACACATGATAGATTGGATGATTTACGTAAATACGTGTCGAACTAGGTTGCGAATAAATGTCACTCCGTTCTTATTCTTCTTAACTGTATGCTATTAAATTAAGGCACTTTGCAATCTGTTACTATAGATCGATATGGTGTGCTAAGCTCCAAGACTTGGTTACATTTCGAGAAACGTGGTGCACTTGGAGCGGTTAAGACTAGGAAAGCTCTATTCAGGCAAGAGAGGTGAGTGTAGCTATATGCCTCTGCTCGGTTGAGGATTAATTGGGTAGTAATGTTGCGGGGTTGAGTGGTCAATGCCGAAGTGAAGATGGTCTTTTAACGTAAGAGGGCGCCATTGACAGAGAGATTGATCGAGTACCATGCACGAGGTCTTAGAAATATGTATATCGTTGTCTGGTATACTTTGATCGTTTTTGTGTTCGAGGATTAAGTGTGAATGGACATACTGAACAGTCATCTATCAATGCTCGCAATGATACTTGCAAAGTAGAGGAGGTATGGTTTAGCTATGATAATGAAATTAGGTGGCTGTGATAGGCGCTAAACACAGTTGAACGTGGAGCCATTTTTGTTAGGTAAACGAATTGTATGATCTGCCGCCAAAATTCAAACTCCCTTCCAAAATCGGACATCTTGAATCGGGCCTGCTGCTGGTGGCGATGTTCACTAACCCAGTTGGTCTCCGACCTCGTGGCGAACACACGCACGTGATATAAATAATAATAAATAATAAATAATAATAAACGATCATAAATGATAATAAATAACTGGAGCAGCTGTCCGAATGCAGAGACCTGTTGGACTGTATGGATATGTAAGAGTTAACTTTGATGTCCTCTAGACAACCGAATAGCGAAGTAATAGTATGTGTTGGGCGGCTTTGGTGATCAATTCAGAATTTGAGAAGATGATTGATTTGGGTTGGAGTGTTATTAGATAGGATGTAGATTGTTTGGTTGGCTACTTCTGCACATTTGTGGTGTGTTGGATACACACTTGTCTGTTCTCTAGACCTGGGACAGACCTTAGTTGACGTGTAAATTATAGCCAAGATCTCGAAAATGTTACTTGAATGAGACCGGTATTCGGGAGTGGAAATATAATTTTGTGTATGTTTGTTTCTAGCTAGTCAGTGGTTTACAGCATGCTGCACATAGATAAAGTTCGGCGTTTGTAGAGAATTAATTTGAAGTCTATATCTTGGGAATTATGGTGAACTAGTGATCGGTAGGGTGTAGCCTAGTGCATGATATTGAGAAGTACAGCTAAAATGGTGTAATATTATGGAGAAAGTACATGTGTTCTTGCAGTCTATGAGTCTGGGGATGTTTGTAGAAAAGCGAACAGATAAGTAAGGAGAGAGAGTAAGGCGTTTGTGCTGAGGGGGGACGATAACAAATTTGTAAAAAGAGTTCTGAGAGTGACTTAGGTCCGCTGGTGTAAGAGGGAAGATTAGCTCTGAGTGTCGGGTCTGTAGCGAGAAATAGCAAGTTCACGGTGCTTTCCTATTACTGGTCAGCATTGCTGTATATAGACGCTGTAGGAATAGGATTTTTTTCGCATTCTGCAGAGATATACTGGATAAGTGTACTGTTTCTGGTCAAATATGTATATACTGTACTGTGAAGTTAATGTGGTTTACATTGTGTAGCGTTTGTATATATTGCACTGTAAAGTTAATATTGTTTATGTTATGTGATGAGTAGAGAGGAAGTCGTAAGGACGGTAGAGATATTTCCAGAGTAACAGCGGTCAAGAAAGTGTATTTCCGATACTTATCTCATTATGGAATGCCAATCAAATGAGACCGCCATCGTAAGATTTAACTGTAAGTATAATGACATCAACGACTTCGGTATTCGAGAGCGCGAATATAATTTTTTGGTCTGTTTGTTTCTAGTTATTCAGTGGTTTACAGGATGCTGTACTTAGAAAAAAATTGGTGTGTTCTTGTATTCTATGAGTCTGGATAAGTGTGTAGAAAAAAAGGCAGCAGGCAAGGAAGAAGAAGAGAGAGTAACGCATTTGTGTTGAGGGGAAGCGATTGCCGAATTTGTGAAAAAGTTCTGAGAGGGTCTTCCGTCCGTTGAAGTAGAAGAGCTGATTACCACTGAGTGTGGCGTGTGTAGAAAGAAATAGTAGGTTCGCAGTGCTTCCTTAGGATTGGAGAGAATTGCGGCATGTAGTGGGTATTGTAAAGTTAATGTGGCTTACGCTGTGTTGGGTTTGTATATAATGGATTGGAAAGTTACTATTGCTTATTTTATGGGATGAGTAGAGAGGATGACCATGTGTGTATGTGTGTGTGTGTGTGTGTGTGTGTAGATTGACGGGCTGTGAAGGTAATTTAGCGATCTCTGAAAACTAAGCACAGAAAGAATCAGAAAGAAAAGCAGGATGGTACTTCGGTAACATTTCCTTAGGAAATTAGGCCAGTAAATTCGATAAGAAGGAATAAGAATGATTAATCGGTTGTGCTGGGATATAGGAGCGTTGGGAACATTTGCGTATGTAGTGAGCTGGAAAGGTAGGAGGTGAGGAGTGTTATCAGTATTATTTTGGTGAACAAATTCTGTTGGGGTAAGAATTTGAATATACGAATTAGCTGAGAAAACACGAAAGCGAGCGTTAACTATTTTTGGGGGCACTATACAATTTCGGAGAGGTTGACTGGGCTCTTTTTTTTTTAATTTTCAGATGATCGTTTTAGATTGTGAGGTGAGGGAAGCGCTGGGATGTGTGTGGACGGTGAGTGTGTGAACTCGCTCTCGGCTATTCTGACAACAGACGTGAAGGTGGAGATGTGTCGCATATAGGCCAGCAAGCAATGGAATGCGGCCTTAACATGTGTTCGACCTCACTGAGTTAGGAGTGATAGACAACTCGGGTGGCCTGGCTTGGATAGTCATGTTCAGCGTGTAGGTGATATGAATTTCTCAGGTGTTAGGTGTGAATGCGGCTGTCATCAACTCATGTTTGAGGGGTCGAACAGAGGCCTTTGAGTGAATTGAGAGCTGTCGGACGTGTGACTTAGTGTGGGAGAGACTGATTTCGCGCGTCTGTTGAGTTATTTTGCTATGCGTTATTTGGACAGATGACGAGTACTGATGGTGTTTACAGTTATGTGTACTGCATTATTTAGGAGCAGTTTGATATTGTGCACTACAATGCGTGTCTGCCGACTGTGCAACATGACACCAGGTACATCAGGGCGAGTGTATTTTGTATGAGAGTAATAGGTATACTCGATGCGTAAATAAAATGTACGTTAAGTATTTGTGGGACGATATAGAATATGAGAGAGTTCGTGTTGGTTGTTATTTTTTCTACTTGACGGGTTTGTTAGATAGAATTGCTGAGGCGAGTAGCTACGAGAGCGCGAGGGAGGTGATTGCAGCATATCTCCGGCTCTCAGCGGTAAACTAAAGATGGGGCGAGCAATGTTCACGGCTTAGGTACTGGGGGTGTGCTCTGGCCATGTGCTAGACCGTACAAATTGAACAACAGTATTAGGGAGGTAGTTTAGCTAGAATATTTACAGAGGAGTATGTCCGGCGAGAGTATAAAGGTCCAGCCTGTGATGTGGGCGGTCTCGCGCTCGTGGTGTGTGAGAGAGGCAAAGCAGATGATTTTGAGTCATCACAGGTGACTTAGGTTAGTGGCTTCGTTTGCCACAATTTTCTTGTGTTGGTAGCGAAACACGAACTGTCCATCAGAATTGAAGGTTGGCTTATTTGTATAGACATATTGTGATATAAGTTAATGTAGGTTAGTACACGTTAGTAAGCAGAAGCAAGCATTAGTACATGTTAGCCAACGAACATGGGTCGGTAAAAGGACGTAGTGGTCGGTAGGAAATTTAATTATTTCACTTCAAGTCTAGGTGGGCGTGGCAGTGGCCAAATTGATTCCAGGTCTAGGTGGACGTGGCAGTTTTCCACATCAGAGAGGTTAATTAATTGATCAGATTAATTAGTCATGCGAACTTCGTTACATTCACTTGTGGAGCTACTAAGCTAGGTGCGCGCGATGGCTCATGTGTACAGACGTGTGTTTTCGCGAAGATCTTGGATTAGACAATCGAAGCATATAGGCTGAATAATGAGAATCAGGTGATCAGTTAACTTAGAGAGAGCGTTCTTTGCCCGACAGAGCCACGTGGTCGATCGTGCGTTGTGACATCAAGGAAGTTTCCAACTCGGTAGAAAAAAACATTCCAGTTCGAGCGTGTCGGTTCGTGTATATCGGCCTTGAATTGCAAAGTTTATGGGGATGAGAACATACTTTGTGCTCCATCACACGTGCTGGGGCGCGGTATGTGTGGTGAGGGTGGTTTGGACAAAGCAAGCATGTCGGTTCCTGTCCATCCGTGCTGGTAATTTGCGAACTTTAGGACCGATATAGCCTTTAGCATGTCACGTGATAGAACGTCCCAAACATCTCGGGCGGTTGTGTGAGCTAGGTAGCGGCAGGCTCGAACCTGTTCAGGGGGTGGAACGTGTCTTTTGACCAGCACGTGGTCGGCAGGTTCCATCCTGTTCAGCGTTAAGTGCTCGCGGGCGCGAAAAGATGTTTACGTAGCCGGACTGTGAGGCGAGCACGGCTGAGCGTTTGTGGCTGGACTCTGAGGCGCCGCTCGCCGCCTACCTGGTGCGCTGGCCGGGGGCTGTGAGGGCGCCGCTGGTCGCTTGGCATCAGACGGCCTGGGAGCGTCCTATGGAGCGGACTCAGCCGGCCGCGCCTACGTCAGTGCGCTCTGGAGTTTGCTGTGTGAGGATCGAGAAGTCAGTTGGGACACACCTGCATGACCGTAATGCCTGAAATAAAGAGGCATTTTTCCCACCTTGTGACTTAGCGTAGTACAAGTGACGAGATTTTGATAATTTAGCAGCGGAAGCCTAAGTGACCGCGAAAATTCAAACTTGGTGGAAATGGCCCAATTGTCTTTCTTCCCGCCATCTTAAATGACGTCACGGTGATGTCTCCAGGCGGCTGAGATACGAACTAACACACAGTTGGACTCCAGACCTCGTAGTGAGCACAGTGGATGCTGCTGCGATCTCGAAGATGTGATGCTGGAGACCAATTGATGACGGTACTGTTTGAAATAAAGACTTCATTCCTGTTCCCACGAATTCGCAAGAGGTGACTTACGATAGTAAAAGTGCACTTTATTAGTATTTGACGAGATTTTCATAGTCTGGGAATGAAACATAAGTGACAGCAAAAAATTCAAACTTCGTAGGATGAGATGGACTTAGGTTATTGCATATGGACCAAATGGTTTCTTTTTTTTCCTAGGTGTGACAGATTATCGTGTTTGAATTTGAATTTGTGACAGATTTTTGTTATGGATGTAAGGGAATTGGCTTTGTTGCCACAAAAATCGAACATTTTGAATAATAATAAATGACAATAAATGCTTATAAACAATAGTAAATGATAATAATAATAAACAGAAGTATGGCTATCTAGAGATTATGACGTGTGAATTTGAACATGGCGGGAGTTTCTTTGTTAGTGGAGGTAGGCCAATAACAATAAATAATAATAAATGATAATAAATAATAATAACTAATAAATGAAGGTAAATAATAATAAATGATGAACCATAATTAATAATAATAAAGAAAAGTATGGTTTTACAGCCATTATCGTTTTGGAATTTGAATTTGGAGGGATTTTCTAGTGGAGGTAGGCCAATAATAATAAATAATAATAATGAATGATAATCAATGATAGTAAATGACAATGAATGATAATAATAAATGATAATAAATTATAATGAATAGTAACAAGGACAAGTAAAGTTTTGCATGCATTATCCGGTTGGAATTCAAAATTACCGCCATTTTTTTCCTTCTGGAGGCTTAGGTTAGTGGACTTACTCCAATTGGTCTATTTTCCCGATAAAATTCAAACTTGCTGCCATTTTTTCTGGAGGTTAGTTTAGTGGACAGAGCACAATTGGTCTATTATCCCGCCAAAATTCAAACTTTCCGTCACTTTTTCTTGAGGTTAGGTTAGTGGACATAGCACAATTGGCCCATTTTCCCACCAAAAGCCGCCATCTTGGATGACGTCATGTGCTGTTCCAAGTCTACATGCCGCCATCTTGGATGACGTTATCGCCGCTATCTTGAATAAATTTGGCAACAATGGAGGGTGGCCCTACTACTGCTGTTCCCCTGGAAGACAAAGGATTGGCGTCCTCCCGTGGCCGTTATGAAGAAGGTATCGGGATTCATCAGACCATGCAACGCACTGCCCCTGCTCCGGCACCCAATGCTGATGGTCATGTGGCTGTTTCATAGTTGCCGTTGTCGCCATCTTAACATTGCCACATTTGTGGGTCTTGGTCAGCAGAGGCCTGTCATTAGGAATGTGCACTGTGTGTTTAGACAACTTATACTTTTCCCAGCATTAAAGTCTGATGTTAGTTCCGCCACAGTTCTGTTTTACCAGTCTGCCTAGCCTACAACGTTCGACATACGCAATGAGGGCTGGCCATTTAATGCCACAACGACAGGACGACGTTTCACCTTGGCTTCGCCAAGTGCTGAAAAGAATGCTTGAACAGTCGTGCAGCTTCCGAAATGCTCGCGCTGAGCCCCCAGGCCATCACAATCTGCCTGCGTTCAGATCGCGCTCCTTCTCCATTCTACACACGGACAGCACGCTCACTGAAGCACCACTGAAGAGCCAAAGAAACTGGTACGCCTATCTAATATCGTGTAGGTCCCCCGCCTGCACGCAGAAGTGCTCGACTAATGTCTGAAGTAGTGCTGGACGGAATTGACACCGAGAATCCTGCAGGGCTGTCCATAAATGGGTAGGAATACGAGCGGATGGAGATCCCTTCTGAACAGAACTTTGCAAGAGATCCCAGATATGATCAATAGTGTTCATCTTTGGACAGTTTGGTGGCCAGTGGAAGTGTTCAAATTCAGAAGAGTGTTCCTGGAGCCGCTCTATAGCAATTCTGGATGTATGGGGTGTCGCACGGTCCTGCTGGAAATGCCCAACTCCGTCGGAATGCACAGTGGACATAAATTGATGCATGTGGTGTGACAGAATGCTTACGTATGTGTCAAATGTCACAGTAGTATCTAAACGTATCAGAGGCCCATATTACTCCAATTGCACCACACCCCCACATCATTACAGAGCCTCCAACAGCTTGAACAGTCCGCTGCTGACATGCAGGGTCCATGGATTCATGAGGTTGTCTCATACCCGTACACGTCCAACCGATCGATACAGTTTGAAACGAGACTCTTGCGGGCAGGCAACATGTTTCAAGTCACCAGTAGTCCAATGTCGCTGTTGACGGGCCTGGGGAGGCTTAAAGCTTTGAGTCGAGCAGTCAGCAAGGGTACACGAGCGGGCCTTAGGCTCGGAAAGTCCATGTCGATGATATTTCGTTGATTGGTTCGCACGCTGACACTTGTTGATGGCCCAGTATTAAAATCTGCAGAAATTTGCGGAAGAGTTGCACTTCGGCCACGTTGCACTTCAGTCGTCGTTGGTCCCGTTCTTCGAAGATATTTTTCCGGCCGCAGTGATGTAGATTTGATGTTTTACCAGATTCCTTATATTCACTGTACACTCGTGAAATTGTCGTACGGGAAAATCCGCACTTCATCGCTACCTCAGAGTTACTGTGTCCCATAGCTCGTTTCCAACTATAGCACCACGTTCAAACTCACTTCAGTCTTGCTGCCACTGTAGCAGCAGTAAGCGATCTAACAACAGCGCCAGACACTTATTGTCATATAGGCGTTGCCGACCGTAGCGCCGTATTCTGCCTGTTCACATACGCATGCCGATACGAGTTTCTTTGGCGCTTCAGTGTATATGTACAGTGCCTGTGTCTGACTAGCATTCATTCCTCGCCAGGTACCGCTGCTATCGCCTGGATGGGTTTATGTCGATAGCAGGCCACAATGTTATGGCTGATCAGAGTATGCTGTTACATCTCCATACTAAAAAACAACACTTGTGCTCAACAATATAAAATGCTTTTCCATATTACGTGATAAATGGCTATTTTTCTTAATTGATCTTGGCATTCAGATTTATTCTTCATATACCTCATTATGTTACTGTATGATCTACTGTAGCTGTAATTTTGTTCATTCATTATCAGTGTATAATAAAGGAAGAGAAGAAAAGTTAACAGAAACACGACCTGAAATGAACATTTCAGTAAATTCGTGTTCATATATTGCTTCAATCATCACACACCATCATCAAATGAAGAAATAAACATACTTTTAATATATGTCTGTAATCACCAAAAAATAATGAAGCTTGATATCGATTTATAAACATTTTTTCTCAACGACAATGCAAAATTTAAGCTGCTGTTACAAATTTGGTCAGTACTTGGGACTAGTGATGCTAGTCTCATTACTTTTTTCTCATGAGATTTTGACGGTTGATCAACAGGAAAAGATTATTTTCGAACAAAGTGTCACATCTGGCTTCCCTGATTTATATGCAGTGCGCTATATCATTGAGCTACCTTATATGTTATAGTGTTCACGTGAATAAACACAATTTGTTCTGTTTCGAGCGTTGTTCCGTCATAAAATATTCAGTTTCTTGCGGCAGGCATCATTGATTGTGCAGGGTATTGTAAATACTAAGCGTATGATGCATGTGACGTAATTAATGTTCTTGTAATGTCAATGTGACAAAGATATACGCCTTTTACAAGGTCCCACTTTGTAAAATTTATATTTAAGGCACTTCTTCCAGTTTATGACGTGGTTTACAGCCGTGCTTTATGAAGTTTTGAAGCACTATCAAAGTTGAAACTTCAGTTTGTACTGAAGCTGTTGCTCCATTGTGTAGATTGATCTATAAGTGCAATTTTCTTATGTATACTTACTCGCTTTCCTGCCTTTTTTGCGTGTACGTAACATCGCGATGATGATGTGTGATCGAAAGCGGTCGTGGAAGAACGATATATTTTGAGACAGCCTATGTACCATCAACTTTATAGAATGGTACGATACATGGTTATTATTTGCTAAGCATTACTATCTTAGACAATCTTCGTTTCACAGCCGCCGTTAATTCATATTTTATTGTTGTCAATCCTACTTGAAAAAATCAGTGTGTTTCAACATAGCCGACTGGGGCAAATTATCTGGGACAAGTTGACGGCTTCGTAATCAATTGATGCACTGCTCAGTTCAAAGCATCTGCAGTCAGCAAAGCAGATAATGTGTTCAAAGGTCGTAGCGTCGAATCTTATGATGTTATTATACTTAACATGCACGGTTTTTCTACAGCGAATCCCATAGACCATCTTCTTCTTACGGACCATAATGGAACTCAATATGCTCGTACTGAAGCTGATGCACCTAAAGGCCAACATAGGAGCTGCAAGTGAACCGGTCTAAGGCGCTGCAGTCATGGACTGTGCGGCTGGTCCCGGCTGACGTTCGAGTCCTCCCTCGGGCATTGGTGTGTGTGTCTGTCCTTAGGATAATTTAGGTTAAGAAGTGTGTAAGCTTAGGGATTGATGACCTTACCAGTTAAATCCCATAAGATTTCACACACACATTTGAACATTTTTTGTAAGTGAACCCCCAGATGAACATCAGGCAGAGGAAAATGAGGAACCAACACATTCGACAAATGATTCTCCCATAAACCAAAAGTAGTACGGAAGTCTTTTTGTTTTACTTTATACAATTTCCTAAAGACGGTCATTATATGAGAAAAAATGGAAACGTAAGGTACGCCAGCAACAGAAGGCTGGATAGGAAGTTGCTCGGGACTCATCAGACTTTGAAAGGTAAAAATTTATGTTTGATTTTTATTCAAGAAAAGCACTGATTTTGAGTTACATAAATTTTCAATAGACCTTTCATTACACGTTATTCTATAAGAAATACGTATCAATATTTAATTAATTAGTGTGGTTTGTAATATTTACAAATAATATTTTACTTTTATGAGTATTGCCGTCCTTTCCTGTGATCGAAGTCATCATCCTCCAATATTTAACACGTTCTAAACAGACCTCTGTCACCATACATGGGGCAGCTCCACTGCTGTTTTTAACACATTTTCTGAAGATCGTAGTTTTGTGGACTGTGAATGCAATAGATCAATGTGATGATTCATTTGAAACTACAAAACCTGTTTATCTATAATTCAAAATCGTATTATGAAATATTAAAATTAGCACATACAGGAAGTGTTTTATTGAAAAATGTTTTTATTCTTAAGTAACTTGTACACGCCGTTGTAGACATAATTTGCCAGAGTGTGGTGTATTTTGAAACGTTCAGGCATACACGAAACAACATTACAATTTGGACACCACCAGACATTTCTTTTCGCCTCGTTTTTCCCGTGTAGCTGTAACTGACATCGGAGCACACTTTGCAGAAACGTATTGTATGCGACTGTTTCTCACTAGGTGGTATCTATTCAGCACAATATTGCCGACAAAGTCTGATAGGTCCAAGAACTGGAGAAAGACTCGGGCGCCGTCTGCCCGACTAATTGCCGCTGCCCGAATCGTCCACAATGTGTTAAAATTATTCAAATGAAAATTTATGCACCTACATAAAATACAATAAAAGGTCAGTCAAAACACGGAAAGAAAAAACATGATTTCTCAGCGGGTTAACCGATAACGTTGTCAACCCGCCACAGTCTCCTCTACATAGGAGAGACAGAAGTAGGATAATCACAGGCGAATAGTCGTACGTAAGCAGCGCTACTCAATTTGAAGGTATTTGTAATATAACATCATGAACACATGATCCAGATATTACATGACAGATACAGTTTTATTAATTTGAAATAGGAAAGCTTGATTCAGATACGATCCAATAGAAAGCTATAAACTACAACGAGAAAATTTCCGTTTTTCCGTCGACCTGCTGATGATGCTAAAAATACGAGTACACACTTAGTGGGACTTAATAACAGGCTGAAAGGCACTTTAATTTAAAAACGGCAGAAGGACAATAACTTAAAACGCGAACATAATCAGAAATTCAAAAGGCAAGACTTATCTTGCAACAGTTTTTTATTTAGGCTGAAGGCCCAAAGAATCTGAGATTTTCAGAGCAAACAATTTGAATTCAAAATCAGGTGAAAGCCCAACACTTAAGGCTAAACAATATTAATTTAAAAAAAAACAAAGGCCTTACTTAAAATCGTTCTTTGAACTTGGCTGAAGGACTTAAGAGCAAAACAACTCAAACTCAAAATCAGATGAAGGCTCAACACTTAAAATTCAAAACATTAAAACCTTTAAAATGCCAAAGATCTTACGTGAAACAGTTCTTTGAACTAGGCTGAAGGCCTTAAGAGCAAAACAACACAAACTCAAAATCGGATGAAGGCCCAACACTTAAAATTCAACAACATTAAACCCTTTCAAATGCAAAAGATCTTACGTGAAACAGTTCTTTGAGCTAGGCTGAAGGCCTTAAGAGCAAAACAACATTAATCTAAAAATCGGCTAGAAGTCATACAAGTATAAACAACAAGAACAAACAAGAAAAGCCAGTACACCCAAGGGCGCTCAGAAGTTCCGAGGGTCGGCCTGGAATTCAAACACTAACGCCCGCTTAGTTGAGACAGGCAGTCGGCCCAACAATTCTCAATCCGACGGAAACCCAACTGACAGACAGTCAACGGACCGACCGAAAAGATAACTTCCTCTCCATCCGACCGGCACACAACAAGGAGTTTAATGGAACAACGTAGAAAGTATTCAAACGACACAATTTGAACAGCTGAGGCTGACTGGTAGATTAAGTAAAGACTCAACTTTGGTGTGGTGTCACCGCCAGACACCACACTTGCTAGGTGGTAGCCTTTAAATCGGCCGCGGTCCGTTAGTATACGTCGGACCGGCGTGTCGCCACTATCAGTGATTGCAGACCGAGCGCCGCCACACGGCAGGCCTAGAGAGACTTCCTAGCACTCGCTCTAGTTGTACAGCCGACTTTGCTAGCGATGGTTCACTGACAAAATACGCTCTCATTTACCGAGACGATAGTTAGTATAGCCTTCAGCTACGTTATTTGCTACAACCTAGCAAGGCGCTATTATCAGTTACTATTGATATTGTGAATCATGTACCGTCAAGACCGACGTTCGTCATTAATGGATTAAAGTTAAGTATTCCACCAGCTACGTCCGTTTTTCTGAAGTCTAATTTCCTTGTCCTGTTCCAGACCTCACACCAGCCTGCGTGAGCTAAAACGCGTGCATTTCGGCCTCCTCTAGTAACACGGTGTTGGCTCTCCTGCCAACCACAACTTTGGCGACGAGGTAAAACCGAGTTCTTCTCTAAACTGCCCTGATTTACTTCGCCACAATCTACAGATATACTGTCCGAATTTTATCGCTTACAGAATCAGCAGACGCAGGCATTACTGGATGCCCTTCGACAGCTCGTCCAGGGTCAACGTGCAATGCAAAACGATGCGGCAGCAGCCGCTCCACCGATAATGCAGCCCCAACACGCTGTTGCACCCACTTTTCGACCTTTTGATGCTGCACTGGAAAGCTGGACGGAGTGGTCACGCCAATTTGGATTCCATATCGCCGCCTACAGAATTCAAGGTAACGAGCGGCAGCCTTATTTATTGTCTTCTGTCGGCGTAACCACGTACCGTGTGATACTCAAATTATTTCCCCGACGCGAAGTAGCAACTCTGTCCTACGAAGAAATTTTGTCTGCATTAGATGCATATTTCAAAGAATCAGTCAATGTAGCTGCGAAAAGGAATACTTCTTTCGTACAAAACGTACGGCAGGTCAGACTAATCGGGAGTGGGTTACAACCTTGCAAGGCCTTACTAGGGATCGTGTTTTTGAGTGTCAATGTGGACTCCCTTATTCAGATACTATGATACGTGATGCAATTGCACAGAACGTTTCTGATGTTCGTATAAGGGAACTGATTTCGAAACAAGCCAATCCCTCCCTTCAACAAGTGATGGACATATTGGATCGGCAGGACACACTTGACTTTGCTCAGGAATCATTTGAAACTTCGCCAGCAGTGTGTCAGGTTAACCGGCCCGCCGGGCGAGCTGCACGGAGCAGTAAACAGCATTCGCGCCCGGCCGCGCCGCTGCCGCCAGGCTCTCTGCCACGTGTGCCGCGCCGGCAAGCAAATGCCCGCGGGGTGCTACTAAACATTCGCGTGAGAATTGCCCGTCACGCGAAGCTGTTTGCTTTTATTCTAATAAAAAGGACATGTTCAGAGTGTTTGCCAGAAAAAGCTCAGATCGGAAGCTCAAAACTGTTCCAGGCCAGTTGCTTCGCGCCTGAATCGGAATCGAACCAAGGGTACTCAGGCTCGCGAAACTTCGCCCGTGGAAATTCATGTAGTTCATTCCACTCCGCGCAGTGCCACTCTCTCTAACAGTGACTGTGTTCGTCCCAGAAATAGTGTGCGTCGACATCGCCGGAACTCTCCTCAAGTCGCAAGTGATTATGTGCCAGTGTGAGTTCACGTTGCACGAGACAGTCGCTCTTGTCGTCAGCAGGACAATAAACTTTTTGTAGACTTTGACATTAACGGCAAAGTGATACCATTCCAGCTCGATACCGGTGCTGCAGTTTCACTGATCAATCAAGACACTTACAAATTGCTGGGCACACCTCCGTTGCGTGCCGCAAATATTAAGTTAACTAGCTATTCAGGTCAAGAGATCCCTGTGTTAGGACAGTGCAGAATTCTTGCAACATACAAACGACAAACAAAACTTGTGTCGTATTACGTCCTTCGTTCTTCTTCTGCAGTGAACTTGTTTGGTTTCGATTTAATTCAGTTGTTTAACTTGTCTATAGTAAATCAGGTCCTATCAGTGAACCAGACGGTGCCTTCAGACAGTGTTTCTCGTCTATGTGAAGAATTTGCAGACATTTTTGCACCGGGCCTCGGTTGCGCTAAGAACTATAAGGCACATTTGGAACTGAAAGTAAACGCGCAGCCGAAATTTTTCAGAGCGCGCAATGTTCCCCACGCATTGCGTGATGAGGTCGCAAAAACATTACACGATTTGGAATTACAAGGAGTAATTGAACGTGTGCAGGCTTCTCTCTGGGCATAACCGTTAATAATTTTGCCAAAACCTTCCGGGAAGTTGAGACTTTGTGTGGACTTCGAGGCAACAGTGAATCCACAACTAGTGATTGCAACTTTTCCTTTACCCCGACCGGAAGATCTTTTTGGCAAACTGTGCCCGGGTAAATATTTTTCGAAGTTGGACCTCGCAGATGCGTACTTGCAAATACCGGTGGACAAAGAATCCCAGCGCGTTTTGGTGGTTAACACGCATCTTGGTTTGTATCGATTCAAACGACTGCCGTTCGGGTGTGCATCCGCCCCTGCATTGTTTCAGCAATATCTACAAACTGTTTGTGCGTCGGTCCCTCCTGCAGCAAATTATATGGACGATATTGTGATCTCCGGAAAGACGGAAGAAGAACGTTTGGCCAATCTTAGAACATTATTTCAGGTCTTGCGACACAATGGTCTTCGCTTGCGGAAGGACAAATGTGTGTTTTTTGCTCGGGACTTGCCATACTTGGGACATGTATTCAATGCCCAAGGCATACATCCCTGTCCAACGCACCTCCGTGCCATACAAGACTTGCCTTCGCCGCAGAATATGAAGCAGCTACAGAGTGTGCACTACCATGTGCCACATGCTTCTTCCATTTCAGCTCCGCTTCATCGCTTACGCCGTATAGGTGTTCCGTTCGTCTGGACGACGGCATGCGAACGTGCCTTTCGCCAGTTGAAATCGGCGTTCGTTTCCAATACTTGCCTTACGCCATTCGATCCCGAGAAGCCCCTCTTGTTGATGGTGGATGCATCGGATTTCGGGATCGGTGCTGTGCTTGCGCACAAAGATGGATCACACGATCGCCCTATTGCCTTTGCGTCCAAATTGCTCTCGTCTGCTCAAAGAAATTATTCACAGATCGAGAAAGAAGCATTGGCTCTCGTATTTGGTGTTACAAAGTTTCATGATTTCTTGTATGGTCGTCACTTTACCATAATCACAGACCAAAAACCTTTGACATCGCTTTTTCATCCGACCAGTTGCAGTTCGTAGTAATAGACGGCAAATCATCGAGTAAAACTGAAGTGATATCAGGTGTTCCCCAGGGAAGCGTCCTGAGACCTCTGCTGTTCCTGATCTATATAAATGACCTGGGTGACATTCTGAGCAGTTCTCTTAGATTGTTCGCAGATGGTGCTGTAATTTACCGTCTAGTAAGGTCATCCGAAGACCAGTATCAGCTGCAAAGCGATTTAGAAAAGATTGCTGTATGGTGTGTCAGGTGGCAGTTGACGCTAAATAACGAAAAGTGTGAGATGATCCACATGAGTTCCAAAAGAAATCCGTTGGAATTCGATTACTCGATAAATAGTATAGTTCTCAAGGCTATCAATTCAACTAAGTACCTGGGTGTTAAAATTACGAACAACTTCAGTTGGAAGGACCACATAGATAATATTGTCGGGAAGGCGAGCCAAAGGTTGCGTTTCATTGGCAGGACACTTAGAAGATGCAACAAGTCCACTAAAGAGGCAGCTTACACTACACTCGATCGTCCTCTGTTAGAATATTGCTGCGCGGTGTGGGATCCTTATCAGGTGGGATTGACAGAGGACATCGAAAGGGTGCAAAAAAGGGCAGCTCGTTTTGTATTATCACGTTATAGGGGAGAGAGTGTGGCAGATATGATACACGAGTTGGGATGGAAGTCATTACAGCATAGACGATTTTCGTCGCGGCGAGACCTATTTACGAAATTTCAGTCACCAACTTTCTCTTCCGAATGCGAAAATATTTTGTTGAGCCCAACCTACATAGGTAGGAATGATCATCAAAATAAAATAAGAGAAATCAGAGCTCGAACAGAAAGGTTTAGGTGTTCGGTTTTCCCGCTCGCTGTTCTGGAGTGGAATAGTAGAGAGATAGTATGATTGTGGTTCGATGAACCCTCTGCCAAGCACTTAAATGTGAATTGCAGAGTAGTCATGTAGATGTAGACCAAGCCTGTACCTCCACGTACAGCGCAGAAATTCATTCACTGGTCTATTTTCCTCTCGCAGTACCGCTACGATGTCTTGTATCGGTCCACTGCTAAGCACGGAAACGCCGATGCGTTGTCCCGCTTGCCTGTTGCTGAGGATAGGGCATTCGATTCCTCCGAACTTGCTTGCATGTTCATTGATGCGCAAACCGATGACGTGGTCGAATCGTTTCCGATTGATTTTCATCGTGTAGCTACAGCCACAGCTGCCGACCCTGTCCTTGCTCCCGTTTTGCGTTTTGTTGCTACGCATTGGCCCTCTCCACCAAAGACATTGGTGTATAGTGAGAACGAAACAGCTTTCTCAGCACTGTACTTCGTTCGGAATCGATGCTGAGATTACGAATATGTCCTCTTCTTACATGGTGTGTGCCGAACAACAATCAGCATCAGATTTTGCTGGTCCATTCTGGAATGCTCGATGGTTGGTTGTGGTGGATTCATTCAGCAATTTTCGTTTTGTTGTCCGGATATCTTCCACGACGTCATCTGCCACCATCCAGGCGTTATCCGCTATCTTTTGCACTGAAGGTCTTCCACAGACTATTATTTCCAACAATGGCCCATAATTCATGTCCGCAGAATTTCAGTCATTCTGCAAGGCCAATGGTATTCAACATCTGACGTCCGCGCCGTTTTCGCCACAGTCAAACGGTGCCGCTGAACGATTGGTCCGAACTTTCAAGTCAAAGATGTTGAAGTTTAAAGAGTCGCATTCTCAGGAGGACGCGTTATTACTCTATTTGTCCTCGTATCGCTCTCAGCCTCGAGATGGTCGCTCCCTGGCTGAGTTGCTCCATGGTCGTCATCATAGAACCTTGATGTCTTTGCTACATCCGCCGCATCAGGTTCCTGCGCAGCAGCAGACACGTGCTTTGCTCCAGGCGACGTTGACTACTATCGCCACTATCGAAGTTCACGGCGTTGGCTCGAAGGGCGCATTCTTTGCTGCCTCGGCAGCGCTATGTATCTGGTTTCGGGGGCCTCTGGTGAGGTGCGCCGGCATCTAACCAGCTGCGCCTCTGTCGTCGCACGGTATCTGCCGCTCGCCGTCTGCTTTCAGCAAGGGTGCCGTCCAGTCAGCGCCCTGGGGACCCATCTACTGGCTCGCCTCAGCCCCAGGTGTTACCGACGCTGCCTTCCATTTTGCCCCATGGCGACGCGCCGCCGCCACCGCCGCCGTCGCCTGTTCTCCCGCCGGCGACGGCCGCAGTGGACGCGTCGCTGCAACCGGCCGGCGCCTCCCTGGGTCACGCGCCGCCGATCACTTCCCGTGACCAGTTGTCCTCCGACATGGAACTCTTGCCCGCTCCGGACCACATGTCGTCTTCGCCCGTCGGGTGCCCCGACCCGATGGAGTTCGACCCTTCGGCCCCTCCTGTATCTCTACGGGCGCATACACCGCATGTTGGTGTGCACCCTGGAGCATGTTTTCAGGCGTTTCCTCGCTCCCCGCGGTCGGAATGGCAGGGTGCGGGTGGCACAGCCTCGCCTGTTGTTAGGCTCCCCACCTTGTCGCATACGTCAACATGGGGTCCTGCCCACGGCGGGCGGAAGCCTTATGCCACAACCGTACGCCGATTTGCGGGGGAGGAATGTGGTGTCACCGCCAGACACCACACTTGCTAGGTGGTAGCCTTTAAATCAGCCGCGGTCTGGTAGTATACGTCGGACCCGCGTGTCGCCACTATCAGTGATTGCAGACCGAGCGCCACCACACGGCAGGTGTAAAGAGACTTCCTAACACTCGGCCCAGTTGTACAGCCGACTTTGCTAGCAATGGTTCACTGACAAAATACGCTCTCATTGGCCGAGACGATAGTTAGCATAGCGTTCAGCTACGTTATTTGCTACGACATAGCAAGGCGCCATCATCAACTATTGATATTGTGAATCATGTACCGTCAAGACCAACGTTCGTCATTAATGGTTAAAGTTAAGTATTCCACCAGCTACGTCCGTTTTTCTGAAGTCTAATTTCCTTGTCCTGTTCCAGACCTTACGCCAGCCTGCGTGAGCTAAAACGCGTGCCTTTCGGCCTCCTCCAGTAACACGGCGTTGCCTCTCCTGCCAACCACAACATTTGGTGTCCGGGATCGGTGAGCCGCGGACGTCGTAGCAATGGGAACAGCCCCTCACACTGCGACCCTGCGTGGACGCCTCCAGCCACTGCCGAGACTCGCCATGAAGGCTTCGTCGCTGCTCTACGCCAACCGACCGACTGCCCAGGTCCGGAAACGGTGAAAGGACCAAATATACGTCGGCCGATGAGACTCCCGACCGAACGACCAACCAGCGGTCGTTCCGCTCCAACCTCCTTCCGGCGGACAGTTCATGTGTGTCGGCGAGCACTGGCTGGCTGTCCGCGCCTCACCGGCGCTCCGCCCCGACTATGCTGCTGCTGCGTTCCGACTGCACTGCTGGTCCGTCTCCAACTCACCGACGGACACACGACAACCCGGAAATACTATCGTTTGCTCCAGAGGTGGCAGGACAGTGCACTCATCGATACGCGCTGCTGCTGCCGCTCACAGGCAAGTATGGCAGAAAGTTAGTGACACCAGTAAATGGAATAAGCAAACGAGGCGGGAGTACCGTAATAGACGATGACAAACAATCAATGGGATAAACGCGAGCCGTGCACGGCTCAGCGTGTACGGCGTGAAACACCTAAAAACAAACAAGGAGGGAACTTTGTAGTGATCTCATAATCCTGGAACGCACAGTGGATCAACATAAGTATGAATCTATCCTTGAGGATCATATCCACCCCTACATGCAGTCAGTTTTTCCTCCGCACGTAGGTATCTAACAGCAGGAGAGAGCAACGTGTCACACAGCTCGCAGTGTACTTGCTTGGTTCGAAGAGCACCAGAATGAGTTTACCGTACTCCCCTGACCACCAAACTGCCCGGATGTAAACCCGAATCTCTCGGAACATCTCCATTGGGTTGTTCGCGTCCTGTATCCTCAACCGAGGAACCAAGCGCAACTGCCGACGGCACTGAAGTCTGAGTGACCCCACATCCCTGTTGGCACCTTCCACAATCTCATTGATATTCTTCATGCGCGTCTCGCAACTATCCGAGCTGCAAAAGTTGTCATTCGGGGTTTCGACAGGTGGCCACATCAATGCGACTGCACTGTATAATCACCACAGTTGTTCAAAGTGGTCCGCACAGCCTCTAGGTAGGCACATTGTCAAAAATTTCTTTTGTAACCTGTATGAAACATTCTCAGTCGCATTGATACCTCAAATTACAGCAAAATTTCGAAATTTTCGCTGTAGTCCAACTGACTGTTATAACTACTGCTGCGATGGTTCCACATGATTATCAGGTTTCAGTGTATGAAGCCACGCCATTGCAATGTACGCCATGCTAGTGATGCCAGTGCTCCCATTTGAGCCTAAAAAGTTTGGCAAATTTTTCTGTAGTCTGGTTACGTCTAGATCCATGTTCTATGCACCATTACGATTTTAGAGAATGTATATAATTTTAATCATCATCATTTTCTTTGTTCCACGGCAATGCGGGGTTGACCTTGTTACTATGGATTTGGCGATGTTAGTGTCAGAAAGTGGCCAGATGCCCATTCTGTCGCCACCCTGTATTCCCCACTAGCACGGAATTAGTGTACCACAGCTGTCTGCATCCAGTGTAAGTCATGGAATAGTGCGAACGCTTTTTCAAATGTCTGCGAGTCGTGGAACAGAGGCGGGACTTGGGGACCAGCCCAGTATTCACCTAGTGGGATGTGGAAAGCCGCCTTAAAACCACATCCAGGCCAGGCGGATTCGAACCAGGGCTGGCTCGTCTACCCGAGTCCAGGAAGCAGCGCCTTAGCGCCCTCGGCTTACCTGGCGGTTCGATGTTTATAATTTTAATGAATCAAGAATATTCAAGTCTGCCGTTACAACCCAGCAAACTTGGCCCCGGTGAAACATTAACTGAACACTGATTATTCCACAAGCTGTCGCACGTTGTGATATAGACGTCTCAAATGTTGTTCCAGTTTGCAAAGAGGAGTTACGTCACAGACTCATATGGAAAGGTATACAGTCGTTCTTGGTGGTCGCTTCCGCTATCTGCTGGTTTGAAGACAGAGGGAGGCTATTAAATCATAAATATTTCAAACACTATCTGCTCAGCATTCCACTGTGTCAACTGTCGGCAGATTATGCCAGCTGTCTAACGATTGTAGCCGAGAGATTCTAGGCGCTTCAGTCCAGAATCGCAAGACTGCTACGGTCGCAGGTTAGAATCCTGCCTCGGGCATAGATGTGTGTGATGTCCTTAGGTTAGTTAGGTTTAAGTAGTTCTAAGTTCCAGGGGACTGATGACCTTAGAAGTTAAGTCCCATAGTGCTCAGAGCCATTTCAACCATTTTTTTAACGATTGCAGTTAATCAGCTGGCGAAAGATATATCTGTAGACAGACATCACTGGCGAGTAGGCTATGGAAGGTTCGGCAAATCACTGCTAAGCAACACCCATCCAAATAATAGCTCTTTTCATATGTCCATCCCTGTAATAGATTGTCCGAAGGACTTTGGCTGCTCAATATGAAACGAAAATTAAAACAACTGCAGTCGTCTCTTTCGAATTTAATTTATTTACGCAAACAGATTATGTGCTCCATTACACCCTCTTCACGCCCTTTGACAAATGTAAATTGCGATAAATCCAAAGCAGTCATAATAGTAGCCAACATTAAATAGTTAGTGTCCGTAGATCTCTGGTTTAGACGACACCGTCCTTTCGTTCATCAACCGACTATGTTATTCTGAAGATGGTGTAATGGAACACCGAAATTAGTTCAAATGGCTCTGAGCACTATGGGACTCAACTGCTGTGGTCATCAGTCCCCTAGAAATTAGAACTACTTAAACCTAACTAACCTAACGACATCACATACATCCATGGCCGAGGCAGGATTCGAACCTGCGAACGTACCAGTCGCACGGTTCCGGACTGCGCGCCTAGAACCGCGAGACCACCGCGGCGGGCTCACCGAAATTGGTTGCATGAATAAACTAAGTGCAAAAAAGTTGGCTGCAGGTGTTTTAATCTTCAAAAAAATGTTAAAATATGTGTGAATTCCTAAGGAACCAAACTGCTGAGGTCATCGGTCCCTAGACTTACACACTACTTAAACTAATTTACGCTAAGAACAACACACACACCTATGCCCGAGGGAGGACTCGAACCTCCGGCGGGAGGGGCTGTGCATCCGTAACATGGCGCCTCAAACGGCACGGCTACTCCGTGCGGCTTTTAATTTTCATTTCAATACCTCTTTTTATATACCTACCTCTAATTTAACGATTTGGTCTTCTCTCTTCTGTACATTTTGAAACATTAGAAACAAATATGTTCAAGCCAAAACACCGGGTGATCAAAATGTAAGGGGCAGCCCAATGAAAACGAAACAAATAAAAAAAACGTAAGTAAACTATTTATTATTTCAACAGCAATCGCCATAACAGTTAATGAATGCTTTTATTCCATTGTGAGACAAGGTTGTCAAAGTCTTCATGAAAAATAGTTTGCAGTTGCCTATGGAACAATGATTGTACCCAGACGTGAACCTCTTCATTCGAAGCAAATCAAAGGCCATTAATGTCCTTCCGGGCTTCAAAAACATGGAATCGCTTGGGGATAGATCGGGACTCCTTGTAGGATGTGTAATGGCTTCCCAGGGAAACATCTGCAGCGTACTCGTAACAACATTGGCAACATGTGGACCACTGCATGAGGCGATAATGGTTTCTCAGGCAGCCGCAAACACCTTTCCTTGAAGGCATTGATCGCCTTTTCTCATTAGTGGGGTAAAGGTACTAACAGCCATGGTGATTACTTTTCAAATGATAAACAGTTTACTTAACATTTTTCCATCTGGCTTGTTTTCATTTGACTGCCCTCACACAACTTCACTGTAAAATATTTCAACCACCTGAAGTAGTCCGCAGCTCGTGGTCTTGCGGTAGCGTTCTCGCTTCCCGCGCCCGGGTACCCGGGTTCGATTCCCGGCGGGGTCAGGGATGTTCTCTGCCTCGTGATGACTGGGTGTTGTGTGCTGTCCTTAGGTTAGTTATGTTTAAGTAGTTCTAAGTTCTAGGGGACTGATGACCACAGATGATAAGTCCCATAGTGCTCAGAGCCACCTGAAGCTAGGCAACCCACCTAACACCATCCACTCTAAGTGCAGAAGATGAAGTTAGTTCCCTCCTTGAAATATTTTCCGAGACAGTTTTATTTTGTCCACCCAGTGTATTATTGTAGTAGTTGATTGTTGCTGATACACTCCTGGAAATGGAAAAAAGAACACATTGACACCGGTGTGTCAGACCCACCATACTTGCTCCGGACACTGCGAGAGGGCTGTACAACCAATGATCACACGCACAACACAGCGGACACACCAGGAACCGCGGTGTTGGCCGTCGAATGGCGCTAGCTGCGCAGCATTTGGGCACCGCCGCCGTCAGTGTCAGCCAGTTTGCCGTGGCATACGGAGCTCCATCGCAGTCTTTAACACTGGTAGCATGCCGCGACAGCGTGGACGTGAACCGTATGTGCAGTTGACGGACTTTGAGCGAGGGCGTATAGTGGGCATGCGGGAGGCCGGGTGGACGTACCGCCGAATTGCTCAACACGTGGGGCGTGAGGTCTCCACAGTACATCGATGTTGTCGCCAGTGGTCGGCGGAAGGTGCACGTGCCCGTCGACCTGGGACCGGACCGCAGCGACGCACGGATGCACGCCAAGACCGTAGGATCCTACGCAGTGCCGTAGGGGACCGCACCGCCACTTCCCAGCAAATTAGGGACACTGTTGCTCCTGGGGTATCGGCGAGGACCATTCGCAACCGTCTCCATGAAGCTGGGCTACGGTCCCGCACACCGTTAGGCCGTCTTCCGCTCACGCCCCAACATCGTGCAGCCCGCCTCCAGTGGTGTCGCGACAGGCGTGAATGGAGGGACGAATGGAGACGTGTCGTCTTCAGCGATGAGAGTCGCTTCTGCCTTGGTGCCAATGATGGTCGTATGCGTGTTTGGCGCCGTGCAGGTGAGCGCCACAATCAGGACTGAATACGACCGAGGCACACAGGGCCAACACCCGGCATCATGGTGTGGGGAGCGATCTCCTACACTGGCCGTACACCTCTGGTGATCGTCGAGAGGACACTGAATAGTGCACGGTACATCCAAACCGTCATCGAACCCATCGTTCTACCATTGCTACACCGGCAAGGGATCTTGCTGTTCCAACAGGACAATGCACGTCCGCATGTATCCCGTGCCACCCAACGTGCTCTAGAAGGTGTAAGTCAACTACCCTGGCCAGAAAGATCTCCGGATCTGTCCCCCATTGAGCATGTTTGGGACTGGATGAAGCGTCGTCTCACGCGGTCTGCACGTCCAGCACGAACGCTGGTCCAACTGAGGCGCCAGGTGGAAATGGCATGGCAAGCCGTTCCACAGGACTACATCCAGCATCTCTACGATCGTATCCATGGGAGAATAGCAGCCTGCATTGCTGCGAAAGGTAGATATACACTGTACTAGTGCCGACATTGTGCATGCTCTGTTGCCTGTGTCTATGTGCCTGTGGTTCTGTCAGTGTGATCATGTGATGTATCTGACCCCAGGAATGTGTCAATAAAGTTTCCCCTTCCTGGGACAATGAATTCACGGTGTTCTTATTTCAATTTCCAGTAGTGTATTTTTTTCAGTTGCAGTTGCTTAGGTTTTTGATGGGTGGCCATCCGTTATCTTTTTACCCAATTTAGCTGCTACTTTACAGCCGAGGCTACCTTCGAGAAGTTAGCGGAGACATCAAAAGAAACAGCAGCACGCCTGAAGTACTTAGACTAATTAAGAAAACAAAGATGAACATTTGGCAGACTGCTCTCACTGTCTACCGTAGCAGTGCCAGACGTACCATAGCAAGGAAGTTGCCAAGATGACGTATAACATACAGAAATTCTATTCGATTATTCTAAACAGCAAATTATGTGATTATGCGGAACGCTTTTCCTTGCTGTGATGGATTCTTGGTAAAACAGCCCGCCATAAATTATAAAGTGTTCATGCACCATTATGGTTGGAAGATAGATGCAGACAATTTCCTACTAATGTGATGCTAATTATATTCCTGCGCACAACAGTCAAAATTTCGAGTTATCACATTGCAGCCATTCTAACAGGCGCATTTTCGTTATCCATCCAGCATTTTGGCAGGAAGAGAGATGCAGGCAATTTTACCGCTAATGTGATGCTAATTATATTCCTGCACGTATTGCGTTGCTGTCATTCTAACGGGTAAATCTGGGTTGTATAGCACGAATGAGAACTGGGGAAGTATTAGGCGCCCTGTCACGCTTCATATGTACGTAGATACGTTACGGGCTGTGAAAGCCATCAATAATAAGGCAGGAAATGGGTAATTACAAAATTCTGTTCTATTCTGTTACTGCGTTGACAATGAAATAGAATTTCATGTGTCGATCAAATGATCCGGAGGAAACACTAAACCATTTCACTCAGTATAGATGCAAGGCAATTAATGTTTTGTGAGCAGTACAACACACTATACTTTGCTACGGAGTTGGTCGATTATGACATTCACATTAAAACTGAGCTGAATACTGTTCTGTTTAGAGACGCAACTAGCGAGGATAGCTGGCTTGGCTCTGAGCACTATGCGACTCAACTTCTGAGGTCATCAGTCGCCTAGAACTTAGAGCTAATTAAACCTAACTAACCTAAGGACATCACACACATACATGCCCTAGGCAGGATTCGAACCTGCGACCGTAGCGGTCGCTCGGTTCCAGGCTGTAGCGCCTAGAACCGCACGGCCACTCCGACCAGCGCGAGGATAGCCAGTCAGTATGAGGAACATAATGCATTAAAAAATAGCGTGCTCTGTTAACTGATGCGCAGAAGTACTAATAAAGTTACGAACCCATTTGTAAGCAGTGTGTTTACAGGTATCGCCGGACGTCGCATCTTGCGCAAACCATTGTTTGTCGCCCTTGACCTCGTCCTCATCTGCTACATGTTCAATGCTTCTTGTACTGCTTGTTCTCGTATTCTTTTTTTTACTCTGCCTAGGATAACATGCACCGCCTTTGTTCCATCTTATATATTAGCGTTTGTAGCACGTGCCAACAAAGAAACTTTGCAGTTTCGTTTCCATCACATCACATCTACGTATCTAATTCAGCTTTATTTTTGTTGATTCGACATACTTCTGAGAAGTCAGAACACTATCTCCCATTTAATATCAAGCAACATACTAGCGCAAATCGTTCGTTACCCGAGTAAACAGTGTGATTCACCGAGGATCTCGAGCTCAGATTCCCGACTCCACAAACAATAACTGACGCTTTGGTGAAAGCTGAGTACAGAAAAACTGTCGTAACGTTCAAAAACAGTTCAGGCCCGGATTTTGCGGCAAGTTACTAGACGAAGCTGAGAATCGAACTACACGTGGATGACAGCCAAACTCGTAGTAAGCGAAGTACAGACTCGAAATCGGATCTTAGTTGAACTCTGTAAACATAGCGAAAGTCGTCTGCACAACACTACTCTGAAGTTCAACTGTAGGCTTCAACGCCGTATGTGAACTAGTATTGGTTGCTGCTGCTACAGAATGGTAATTTCCTTGACTCTGTGCATGGAGTTCACAATGGGAAAGTGTTCCTCCCAATTTCCTGTTGTTTTTCATTTGGCCTAACTTCTGCTCAGCATTCCTCTTCACTTCATTTTTCTTAATTCTGGGAGTAACTGGTGCTCGTCCTTCTTTTATACACATTAAGGCAGAAAACGACGCACCACGAAGCAATTATCCGAATGGAACGGAAATCGATAGATGTGAATTTGCAGCTAAATAAATTACAATTTCGGAAAAATTGGGTGATTCATTCAAAAGAAATAGCTTCACAAATTGAGCAAGTCAATAAAGCTTTGGTCCACTTCTGGCCTTGATGAAAGCAGTTATTCGGCCTGGCACTGACCGATATTGCTTTTGGATGTCCTTCTGAGAAATTCTGTCGAACTGGCGCATTAGATTATTTATGTATCGAATTGGTTGGAGGACCCTGCCCAAAATGCTCCAGATGTTCTCAACAGGCACCTTGCTGGTCAAGGTAGTGTTTGGTAACAACGATTACCTGCAATAGAAACTTTCGCAGTGTGTGGGTAGGCAGTAGCTTGTTGAAAAGTATGTTCGAGATAGCTTGCGATTAAGTGCAGCAAAAGGGGGCGCCAGATATGGTCGACACACCGCTGTCGCCGATGGTAGCCAAAGGGTCCTTCCATGAAATCAAAAGGCACCCCCAGGCTATCACTCCTGGTTATCGGTCCGAATGGTGGGTGACACTTTGGTATCCCATCGCTGTCTGCGCTGTCTTTAGACACGTCTTTGACTGTATCTCGAGGCTCAGTTCCAAGCACTGAAGGCAGTTACAGTCCAATGAGATTTCAGGCCGAAGACGTGTGAGCAGAAGCACCAGACAGCTTGTCTTCGTGTTTGGCAAACCACACGTTGGCCAGCAATGTCACCGGTTCTCTACCTAGTTGAGATCGTTTGGAGCATTATGAATGGACCCTCCAACCAGATGGGGACTTTTACGATCTAACGCGCCAGTCGGTCACAATTTGGCACGATATCCCTCTGCAGGACACCCTCCTTCTCTATCGATAAATGTCATGACGAATAACTGCTTGTATAAGGTGTATGAGTGTCACAAGTAGACTAACGCGATATTTAGTTGCTCAATTTGTGAAGCTTTTTGTCTTGATTAAATCATCTAATTTTACTGAAGTTGTAATAATTTATTTTATCTGCACATGGAAATCACATATAACGATTTCAGTTTCGTGCAGATAATTCCGTGGTGGTGCGTCTTTTCTTTCTCTTAGAGTGTACTGTGGAAGTAACAAACAATGATTCTTTAATAAAAGTGGTGCTCGTTACATACAATTTGATACATATATTTACATCACAACCAATAATTCTATGAACTTCAGATGCTGGTTGTGAGGCTATACGATATTCTGGGGGTGACAATACTGGTGCAACAAATGACGCTTTATTCTTGTTGCGGCTGCTGTCGATAGTCAGTTGATGTGGATGCTGTTTGGACACAGCTGTGATGACAATGGCGATTTGGCATCATGAGCACTATCATCAGCTTCCAATGAAGTAAAATGATGTTCATGAGGGGCGTGATATTAAATGGTAGGCTGAGAGCAGGAAAGAGGAGTAGCAAGGAAGAAGGCCACAGAAAACATAGAGTTGTTGCTAAATGAAGGTAAGGATAGGCCTATAGGCAGAGCTGCGAAGGTGGTGCATAATGTTTCTATGCGTTTAAGAAGAAGTGAATCTTATATAAAGCATATGCTGCCATCAAAAACGAAACTTGCAACAAAACACTGAATCTCGGAATGTGACACCTTTGGAGATGCAAGACCATTGGGGGACACATTCCTCACACGTAGACGAAGAAATTATGTTATATGAACATGGGTCTTGAAACGCTTATTTCCATGTTACAACTCATTTCTCCAACTCTTTAATCACGGATACGCACAAGAACAGAACGTTACAACCATGGGGGACATGCACTCTTGGTGACGGCGTCTAGTTACGTTGTGCACCGCCAGTGTTGTGTTTTACAAGTCCCTGCTGCCATTGCTTGTCTACAGATAACGTCAACTGTTCCAGCGATCAGTACGACCGTTGCGAGCACATGGACTACTACGTAGCGTTAATCGCAGACGTGGCTCGTGCAATGGCAGTGTACACAAATGCAGAGATAACAAATGCCCGTTTGATGTTTGGATTATCTAACAGTAATGGCGTTCGAGCTCGGCGTATGTACCGGGAGAGATTTCGAAGACGAAGGTGCCCCAACACGAAAATGTTTGAAGCCATTGACCGTAAACATAGGGAACATGGGGCATTCAAGTATGATAGTCGCTCCCGGTGGAGGCCTAGAAGGACGAGGACACCGCATTAGGAGGCACGAGCTGCATCCATATCCTTTACAGAATGTGCAAGCACTATCAGCAGCTGATTTTCCTGTACAGGTATTCTTCTGCGAATGGTTTATTCAATAATGTGTCAATCATAATTTTAGTGTAACAGTGCCGTCCACAGACGCGTCATTTCAGTCAGATCAGATTGTAAATTTTTACGATCAGCCTGTATGGGTAGACGCCTATACTCCTGCAAGTGTAGAATCAAGTCGTCAATGAAGATTTCCTGTCACAGTTTGGGTCGGCATTGTTCGTGAGTATTTGGTAGGGCCTCACTTTCTTGCACCCAGACTCTAAGGACAAAATATCATAATTTCGTGAAGAATGTTCCACCTGATCTATTAGCAGATGTGCCTTTAGCTGTGCGACAAAGCACTTCATAAACGATGCAGAACATCCTCATTTTTGAAACTTCCTGGCAGATTAAAACTGTGTGCCGGACAGAGACTCCAACTCGGGACCTTTCTCTTTCGCTGGCAAGTGCTCTACCAACTGAGCTACCCCAGACACGACTCACGCCCCCCCCCTCCCCCCTCCCTCACAGCTTTACTTCCGCCAGTACCTCGTCTCCTACCTTCCAAACTTTACAGAAGCTCTCCTGCGAAAGCTGTGAGGACGGGTCGTGAGTCGTGCTTGGGGTAGCTCCGTTGGTAGAGCACTTGCCCGCGAAAGGCAAAGGTCCCGAGTTCGAGTCTCGGTCCGGCACACAGTTTTAATCTGCCAGGAAGTTCCATATCAGCGCACACTCCGCTCTAGAGTGAAAATCTCATTCTGGACCCTCATTTTTCTGTTAATTTCCGTCGGCTTCGAAATAAGAGATCCGATGACAAATGGATAGGCAACGATGACCAATTGCCTGGCCTCCCCGCTCTCCGGACGTAAACCCACTGGTCTATTCGTGGCGGCGTTTGGAAGCTCTTGTGTATGGAACCCCAGTAGAAGATATTCATGCCCGTATTATGTAAGGCTGCGAAACCATACGCAATACTCCAGGAATACATCAGCGCGTCCGAAATTCAATTCGATGACGCTTGATGTAATGCAGACCGTTGTGCACACCAACTCAAACGACCAGAGGCGGTATTTCCGGGCGTGACCTTCGTTTGGTCGATACTTGCCCGTGAGAAAGAGCTGCATGTAGTATTCTGACGCATTCTGCTCGTGTGTGCTTCCCATGATTAATGAGTTACAGAAAATGAGTTGTAACATGGAAATAAAGTGTTTCCAGAACAATGTTCATACAACAAGTTTCTTCGTCTATGTGTGATAAATGTGTCCTGCTAATTGTGCTGTACATTTTTGATGCACCCTGCGTATAGGCAACGGCTTGAAAAACTTGTAAGGGTGTTCAAAAGTAGGTTCTGCTGAAAACTAATTAGTAAGAAAAAATTTCGATACGTCGAGCCGTTTTCGAGTTTATTAGCATTGAAGTTAGCCAATCAGGCCGTTGCGCCCGCAAATTCTGGCGTCCCGCCAGATACAATTAGTGTCAGCTGTTCTCACAGCGCAGATGAGAGTGTACGCGACTTCACAGCCTTTGGCTCGGGTTCGATCCTTACTACCGCCCCATTTCAAATTTTTCTATCACTCTCGTGTTCGGTTTTAGGGAGCCAAACGAAGAACATGTCTGGTAACACCCTCTCAGGCCACCTGAATTCGTGTGCACAACGGCCTGAATGGCTAACTTCGATCCTAATTAAATCAGAAACGGCGCAACGTACTGAATTTTTGTTTACAATTATTTCCCACCAATACCTACCCTACCTAAACACGCTCAAAGAGTAAACAACCATGCATGAGCAGCGCCTATTAAATGGAGGTGTCCGACAGCCCATCAGTTCCAGCCATTCGACCAGGAAAGAGGTACACGGCTCGTGTTGTCTGTAGTTCAACTATGACGGTCGATGCCGCGGTTCTATCGCGTCCGTCTTGTTACTTTGTGCCAGGAAGGGCTCTCAATAAGGGAAGTGTCCAGACGGAGACACCCAAGGGCTACTACTGCAGTGGACGATCGCTATTTACAGATTATGGCTCGGAGGAACCCTGACAGCAATGCCACCATGTTGAATAACGCTTTTCGTGCAGCCACAGGACGTCGTGTTACGACTCAAACTGTGCGCAGTAGGCTGCATGATTCGCAACTTCACTCCCGACGTCCATGGCGAGGTCTTTGCAACCACGACGCCATTCAGCGCGGTGCACATGGGCCCAACAACATGCTGAATGGACACTTTAGGATTGGCAGCACTTTTTCTTCACCGGTGAGTGTCGCATATGCCTTCAACCAGATAAACGTCGGAGACGTGTTTGGAGGCAACCTGGTCAGGATGAACGCCTTAGACCAATTGTCCACCGAATACAGCAAGGTGGAGGTTCCCTGCTGTTTTGGGGTGGCATTATGTGGGGTCGAAGTACACCGCTGGTGGTCATGGAAGGCGCCGTAACGGCTGTACGATACGTGAATGCCATCCTCCGATCGATAGTGCAACCATATCAGCAGCATATTGGCGAGGCATTCGTCTTCATGGACGACAATTTGCGCGCTCATCGTGCACATCTTGTGAATGACTTCCGTCACAATAACGACGTCGCTCGACTAGAGTGGCCAGCATGTTCTCCAGACATGAACCCTATCGAACATGTCTGGGATAGGTTGAAAAGGGCTGTTTATGGACGACGTGACCCACCGACCACTCTTGAGGGGTCTACGCCGTATCGCCGTTCAGGAGTGGGACAATGTGGACCAACAGTGTCTTAATGAACTTGTGGATAGTATGCCAAATGAATACAGGCGTCAATCAATGCAAGAGGACGTGCTACTGGGTATTAGAGGTACCGGTGTGTACAGGAATCTGGACCACCACCTCTGAATGTCTCGCTGTATGATGGTACAACATGCAATGTGTAGTTTTCATGAGCAATAAAAAGGGCGGAAATAATGTTTATGTCGATCTCTATTCCAATTTTCTGTACAGGTTCTGAAACTCTCGGAACCGAGGTGATGTAAAACTTTTTTTGACGTGTATTAATTTTCGTAAATCAACTTATTTTTACCACTCAGTGCATCAGCAAAAGGGATCTATGCTTGCATAATTCGACCGTGAATTCTTGTTACAACAATTCATTTACTTTTAGTAGCATATTATTCGTTATATTTTGTGAAGTCGCTCATTGAAAAACCTTTCGTTGAGGCATTACAATACACAAGCAGGGCACATTTCAAAACACACGCGCACACACGTATATACACAAATCAGCCAGAACATTTTGACCACCTGCTTAATAGCGGTTATGTCCACCTTTAGCACGGATAACATCGGCGACGCGTCGTGACATGGAAGCGACTTGCTCGATCTGGTTCCGATCTCTCAAGTTGGAGGGGGGTGGGGGACAGTACATCAACTCGAGCTCGCCACTGCGTTCCTCGAACCACTCCATCACACTGCTGGCCTTGTGACATGGTGGATTATCTCGTTGAAAACTGCCACTGCCGTCGGGAAAAAGGATCATCATGAATAGGTGTGCCTGGTATGCAACCAGTGTACGATACTCCTTGGCCGCCATGGCGCCTTGCACGAGCTCTACTGGATCCGTGGATGATCATGTGAATGTTCCCAGAAAATAATGGAGCCGCCCCCAGCTTGTCTCCTTCCCCCACTACTGGTGTCAAGGAGCTGTTCCCTGGAAAACTACCGATTGGCGACCTCCCATAGACATGGTTATGAAGATATCGGTATTCATCAGACCATGCAACGCTCTGCCACTGCGCCAAAGTCCTGATGGTCACGTGCCCATTGTAGTCGCAACTGCCGATTCTTGGTGTTAACATTGGCACGGTCATTGGTCGTCGGCTGCGGAGGCCCATCATTGGTAGTGTGCGGTGCACTGTGCAACCAGACACATTTCTACTCTGCCTAGCACTAACGTCTGACGTTAGTTACGCCACAGTTCGACGCCTGTCCTTTTTTACCAGTCTGCCCGGGGTACGACGTCCGACATCTGCAATGAGAAGTGGCCACCCAACCCCACGACGACTGGACATGGTCTCACCTTGGCCTCGTCAAGTGCTGAAGACATTCACAACAGCACTCCTCAAAAAAAACACCTGACAAGTCGTGCAGTTTCCGGAACTCTCGTGTCGAGCCTCTGGGTCATCACAATATGCCCTCGGTCAACCTCAGATAGATCGCGCGCATTCCCCATTCTACACAGGAACAGCACCCTCACTGATAATACATCCATCGTGCGTGTGTCTGACTAGCAGTCGTATCCCATCAGGTGACGCTGCTTTCGCCTGGAGGGTTTATAGCGATAGTAGGTCGGTGGTCGTAATGTTCTGGCTGATCAGTATTCGGGGTGTTACAAAAAGATACGGCCAAACTCTCAGGAAACACTCCTCACACACAAAGAAAGAAAATATGTTATGTGGACATGTTCCGGAAACGCTTACTTTCCATGTTAGAGCTCATTTTATTACTTCTCTTCAAATCACATTAATCATGGAATGGAAACACAAGGCAACAGAACGTACCAGCGTGACTTCAAACACTTTGTTACAGAAATGTTCAAGATGTCCTCCGTTAGCGAGGATACATGCATCCACCCCCAGTCACATGGAATCCCTGATGGGCTGATGCAGCCCTGGAGAATGGCGTATTGTATCACAGCCGTCCACAATATGTGCACGAAGAGTCTCTACATTTGGTACCGGGGTTGCGTAGACAAGAGCTTTCAAATGCCCCCATAAATGAAAGTCAAGACGGTTGAGGTCAGGAGAGCGTGAAGGCCATGGAATTGGTCCGCCTCCATCAATCCATCGGTCACCGAATCTGTTGTTGAGAAGCGTACGAACACTTCGACTGAAATGTGCAGGAGCTCCATCGTGCATGAACCACATGTTGTGTCGTACTTGTAAAGGCACATGTTCTAGCAGCACAGGTAGAGTATCCCGAATGAAATCATGATAACGTGCTCCAATGAGCGTAGGTGGAAGAACGTGGGTCCCAATCAAGACATCACCAACAATGCCTGCACAAACGTTCACAGAAAATCTGTGTTGATGACGTGATTGCACAATGGCGTGTGGATTCTCGTCAGCCCACACATGTTGATTGTGAAAATTTACAATTTGATCACGTTGGAATGAAGTCTCATCCGTAAATAGAACATTTGCACTGAAATGAGTATTGACACATTGTTGGATGAACCATTCGCAGAAGTGTACCCGTGGAGGCCAATCAGCTACTGATAGTGCCTGCACACGCTGTACATGGTACGGAAACAACTGGGTCTCCCGTAGCACTCTCCAGACAGTGACGTGGTCAACGTTACCTTGTACAGTAGTAACTTCTCTGGCGCTGACATTAGGGTTATCGTCAACTGCACGACGAATTGCCTCGTCCATTGCAGGTGTCCTCGTCGTTCTAGGTCTTCCCCAGTCGCGAATCATAGGCTGGAATGTTCCGTGCTCCCAAAGACACCGATCAATTGCTTCGAACGTCTTCCTGTCGGGACACCTTCGTTCTGGAAATCTGTCTCGATACAAACGTACCGCGCCACGGTTACTGCCCCCGTGCTAATCCATACATCAAATAGGCATCTGCCATCTCCACATTTGTAAACATTGCACTGACTGAAAAACCACGTTCGGAATGAACACTAACCTGTTGATGCTACGTACTGATGTGCTTGATGCTAGTACTGTAGTCAACATTACCTTCCTTCAATTGGGCCAACTGGCGGTGAATCGAGGAAGTTCAGTACATACTGACGAAACTAAAATGAGCTGTAACATGGAAATTAAGCGTTTCCGGACACATGTCCACATAATATCTTTTCTTTATTTGTGTGTGAGGAATGTTTCCTGAAAGTTTGGCCGTACCTTTTTGTAACACCCTGTATAAATAACTCTGCAAGGTGGCGTTTCTTTTGCCACAAAGTAGTGTAAAGAGATGATTGTAAAGTAGAAACAATGTAAAGAACACAGAAGTACACAACTTCAAGTTGCATAACAGTAGACAAAAATATTCTTCGTTTTTTCCACCTTACAGGATTTGCACACACATTCTGACAACACGTTAATGTGGTCAGTATGGGGTGTGATCACCTCTCACCAACTCTGGCATCAACACAGGCCTGACAAGGACGGGGCATGCTGTGTGAGATGTCATCAGTCTCAAGTTGAGGCAATAACGCCCACTCTTCCTGCAGAGCTCCTCACAGGTCTTGGAGAGTTCCTGGCGGATGCTGACTTGATTCAAACTGTTTCCCTACTGCATTCCAGTGTTCTATGAGGTCGAGCATTATTGTCCATCAATACTAAATTTGGGCCCACACCACCTCGCCATAACATGAGGGCCCAAGAACAAGTCGCGATACCTGATAGCATTTAAACCTTTCCGATTCAACCTTACAATATCATGAAGAGGCGTTCGAGTGATCAACATAATCCTTGTCCACACCAGTAAGAATTCTCCTAAATATCGGTCTCTTTCCACGATGTTTGGATTCCGAAATCGTGTTCCACGTTCCCTCCAGATGCGAATGCGTCGAGAGTTACTGTCCAGACCAAATCGGGACTCATCTTCAAAAATAACATTGGTCCACTGTTCGACTGTCCAGGTGGTATTTTGACGACTCCACTCTAGACGTTCACTTCTGTGAAGACGCATCAGAGGTACACATACAGAAAGTCTCTGTCAATAAAGGCTACTCTGTCGAAGATTTCTGTACACCGTTTCTCTCGATATAACACGTCCAGTGGATGCTGCGAGGTCAGATGCCGATCTTAGGGCAGTACTAATGCGGTGGTGACGTGCCCTTACGGCCAAATAACGGTCCTCGGGATACTGTTTCGGTGTCTATAAATCGTCGCCACATCCGAGAAACAACAGAACGACTCACAATAAGCTTTCGGGCCACATCAGTTTGCGACTGTCCTGCTCCCATTATTGTTATGGCCCTCCACTGCAGAGTCTGGTAGGCGCCTACTTTGTGCCATACTGCACCGTCTGTAACTGTATACATGGAAATTGTGGATATGGGACAACGCGGCAAACATTACATTATTAGACAGGTGGCCTGACGTCATCGTTGACTTGATTACCCGTTAACTGGAATACCATCTTCCGTGCAGAACACAATTCTGTGGACATCTGTTGACGTTTTGTATAAGTAGCCCGTGAATTAGACACAAGACTGGGAAATAGCGGTTTGTTTCTTTAATTTTGGACACCACTGTAGTTTCATATATAAATGCCGAAGGCAGATATAAAAATATATATTCTTTCTAAATTTAATGGCCGAACGGTTTTAGGCACTTCAGCCCGGAACCGCGCTGCTGCTACGATCGCTGGTTCGAATCCTGCCTCGGGCATAGATGTGTGTGATGTCCTTAGGTTCGTTAGGTTTAAGTAGTTCTACGTCCAGGGGACTGATGACCTCAGATGTTAAGACCCATAGTGCATAGAGCCGTTTGAACCATCTAACTTTAAATGCGGGAAACAGTGTCCTAGAACATGGGACCTGAAATGGGCGGTGTGCATCCAACGACAACAAATCGTCCTGGAACACAGTACAGACCTGCATCGCATCCACGTCAGAGTAGATGTTCAAAGTGGCCTCCATGGTATGCAGTGCACGCGTTCACACGTTGCGACATAGACTGCCGCAATCTTTCGCACGTTCCGGCCTCTCTCCGAACAGCGTCACGGGTGTCGTGTAAACGTTGTTGAAGACTCTGCACATCAGGAAGTGGTTCAGTATACAAACGCTTTTCGGATGACCCCAGAGGTACGAGTCCAGGGAGTTTAAGACCGGTGATTTTAGTAGACGATGCTACAGGGTCTCCGCGTCCTATGCAACGTCCGCGGAAGATTATGTTGATGTGTCGGCGAAGTGTAATGCGGAAGTGTATTATCAAAGGCACATTCTCAAGCAGCCCGGGCAGAGTGTTCTGCAGGAAGTCCAGAAATGTTCCTCCGTTGTGGCATTGTGGAGTAATAACCGGTTCAAGTCTGTGGTCACCAAGAATTCCTACCCACAAACTGATTCTAAGCCGAGGCTGATGAGACGCCTCAACCATTCTCCGAGAATTGTCTGTACCTCACAGATGACAATTTTGCAGATTGATGATGACAGTTTCGATAAAGTTTGCTTCGTCGGTCAAGAGGACTTTCGACAGAAGTTCCATAATTGTAGTCTGGGGCGAAAAAAATCGATAAAATGCTTCTCGTAGAGGGAAATTCGCTGCTGATAAGCCTTACACACGTTGCAGGTGATAGGGATAATAGCAGCTCTCATGCAAGACACACAAGATCGTAATTTGGCTGACACCATATCGGTGGGCCACTTGCCTGGAGCTTGTACTAGGTGTCGTCTCAATATCCCGCAGAACCCGGTCCTCTAAATTTGGTGTGCCACAGTCCGCCGCTTCCCTGCATCCAAGATCACACAAACGCCCAAAAACGGCTTGTAAAGTTGTGCGATATGATTGGTGTCTGAAGGGATTCTTGTTTTGGTATAGTCGTGCTGCCTCTCGATCGTTTCCATCTTCTTGACCCTACACAAACACCCTCTTAGCTTGCCGCTGACATAAATAGCAGACCATTCTGCTGCTTACAATACCTTGTGTAAATCACACAGACTGAAACACAAAAGGAAATGAGGCATGCAGTCAGAGGAATATACATCGTCAGCGCCATCTATCGTGGCAACGATGCTTTTCCGGACACATGTTCGTAAGACCTTTTATTCCTCCATTTCCAGGCAGAAGCCGCGCGCCGTAGCCGAGCGGTCTTAGGCCCCTTGTCACTGTTCGCTCGGCTCTCCCCGTCGGAGGTTCGAGTCCCTTCTCGGGCATGAGTGTGTGTGTTGTCCTTAGCGTAAGTTAGTTTAATTAGTGTGTAAGCCTAGGGACTGAGGACCTCAGCAGTTTGGTCCCATAGAACCTTACCACAAATTTCCAATTTCCAGGCAGGAACACGTCCCTGCAGTTTGTCGGTTTTATTAATGTTCACTCCGTATACATATAATATGTACATACAGCTACATGAATGTATGTATAACAGAAAAATATTCACTGCTAACCAAACATTCATTGTATAGGTATATCATAACTGTCATTCGCAACGGCTGCGTACGCAGTGGAAATGCCGTGAGTCCGCGGTTGTACTTGCGAACTCGTCTGTTATTCCTGCCAGTTGTACCCGAGAAAAAATGCAAGTGAAACGTTTTCAGTTAAATGGGCAACGGAGGAAACTGACGAATCGTGTTTCCGAGCACACGGAGACGGCGAGTTCAGAGATGGAGTTACAGCGCTCGCAGGCGAGTTTAAAGCGAGTACACGGAGCTCATTTCTCACCTCTATTATCCATTGTTTGATGAGCGTGTTACTTTCTTGCAAGAATGTGGAAAGAGCTCTGAGCACCAGCGATCTGAAATCTGATAGAATTCTTTATACAGTAGTGATCGAACACTATTCATGCTCTCCTATACCCGGTGGGTTGGTTCAAATGGCTCTGAGCACTATGGGACTCAACTGCTGTGGTCATTAGTCCCCTAGAACTTAGAACTACTTAAACCTAACTAACCTAAGGACATCACACACATCCATGCCCGAGGCAGGATTCGAACCTGCGACCGTAGCAGTCGCACGGTTCCGGACTGCGCGCCTAGAACCGCGAGACCACCGCGGCATACCCGGTGGGAATTTAAGTGCTTGTGTTTTCTAATTTCTATGGAACAGGCCCAGCAAAAGTATTAGCAATCATAATTAGCGCAACGGATACTTTGATATACACTCCTGGAAATTGAAAAAAGAACACATTGACACCGGTGTGTCAGACCCACCATACTTGCTCCGGACACTGCGAGAGGGCTGTACAAGCAATGATCACACGCACGGCACAGCGGACACACCAGGAACCGCGGTGTTGGCCGTCGAATGGCGCTAGCTGCGCAGCATTTGTGCACCGCCGCCGTCAGTGTCAGCCAGTTTGCCGTGGCATACGGAGCTCCATCGCAGTCTTTAACACTGGTAGCATGCCGCGACAGCGTTGACGTGAACCGTATGTGCAGTTGACGGACTTTGAGCGAGGGCGTATAGTGGGCATGCTGGAAGCCGGGTGGACGTACCGCCGAATTGCTCAACACGTGGGGCGTGAGGTCTCCACAGTACATCGATGTTGTCGCCAGTGGTCAGCGGAAGGTGCACGTGCCCGTCGACCTGGGACCGGACCGCAGCGACGCACGGATGCACGCCAAGACCATAGGATCCTACGCAGTCCCGTAGGGGACCGCACCGCCACTTCCCAGCAAATTAGGGACACTGTTGCTCCTGGGGTATCGGCGACGTCCATTCGCAACCGTCTCCATGAAGCTGGGCTACGGTCCCGCACACCGTTAGGCCGTCTTCCGCTCACGCCCCAACATCGTGCAGCCCCCCCTCCAGTGGTGTCGCGACAGGCGGGAATCGAGGGACGAATGGAGACGTGTCGTCTTCAGCGATGAGAGTCGCTTCTACCTTGGTGCCAATGATGGTCGTATACGTGTTTGGCGCCGTGCAGGTGAGCGCCACAATCAGGACTGCATACGACCGAGGCACACAGGGCCAACACCCGGCATCATGGTGTGGGGAGCGATCTCCTACACTGGCCGTACACCTCTGGTGATCGTCGAGGGGACACTGAATAGTGCATGGTACATCCAAACCGTCATCGAACCCATCGTTCTACCATTCCTAGACCGGCAAGGGAACTTGCTGTTCCAACAGGACAATGCACGTCCGCATGTATCCCGTGCCACCCAACGTGCTCTAGAATGTGTAAGTCAGCTACCCTGGCCAGCAAGATCTCCGGATCTGTCCCCCATTGAGCATGTTTGGGACTGGATGAAGCGTCGTCTCACGCGGTCTGCACGTCCAGCACGAACGCTGGTCCAACTGAGGCGCCAGGTGGAAATGGCATGGCAAGCCGTTCCACAGGACTACATCCAGCTTCTCTACGATCGTCTCCATGGGAGAATAGCAGCGTGCATTGCTGCGAAAGGTGGATATACACTGTACTAGTGCCGACATTGTGCATGCTCTGTTGCCTGTGTCTATGTGCCTGCGGTTCTGTCAGTGTGATCATGTGATGTATCTGACCCCAGGAATGTGTCAATAAAGTTTCCCCTTCCTGGGACAATGAATTCACGGTGTTCTTATTTCAATTTCCAGGAGTGTATTAATGCGCAATTGCAGTACAATGTGACATATCGGTTTTCGAACTGGAGTCCATTTGAAAAAGGTATTTTCCTTTTTCTCGAGTACACACGTGTAGGTCATGTCGATGATTTGAGATTAACTTTTGGAAACGGATCTGGACTGGATTCGAGCATTGAAAGCAAGAAGAGAAGTGGTTCATTATCACAAAGAATGGCGGCTGCTTAAGAACAAAAACGTTTAATTGCTTGTCGCATTCAGAGAAAGAAAAAGAAACATAAAGCACACTCGTACAATTCACAGGTGACAGTAATTTAATCTTAGTTTCTCTCTCGTGGCAGTTAATTAAACAAAGGGACCCTCAACGAGCATAGCAATTCAAGAAATAATGGACTCAGTGGCATCTCATGTTTGAGACGGAGTTGGGGTAGGTAGAATGGGATTAAGATATTGTTGATGACGCGCGTTTTCATGTAACCAAGCACTTTGTGACCCAATTGGTGGTATTTTTTCCAAAGCCATCGGAGCATAAGCAGAAGGAACACAGGTAAATCTCAAATCTAGTTTCGTGAGTGAACGTGTGTTAAATCTACAAATGGAACATAAAAGAAATTTTCTACAATTATAGGAAGTCCTTCCACGGGTAATTTCGGGTATTACGGTAAGGATTAATGTGCTAACTGATGGGCACTAAACAAGGACCACGTTGATATGGTCTGCACACTAACGCTGAGTTCAAGTATGAAGAAAAATTGTAACTCGTCTAAAATATACCAAAGAAGGGTTCGGGAAGTGGTAGAGATGGTTTGCTGAAGGCACTTGTGTGTCGCATTTAAGAATTTCGGTGTGAATTTAATTCTACTGTTCAAAAATGGCTCTGAGCACTATGGGACTTGACATCTGACGTCATCAGTCCCCTAGACTTAGAACTACTTAAACCTGACTATCCTAAGGACATTACACACGTCCATGTCCGAGGCAAGCTTCGAACCTGCGACCGTAGCAGCTTCGCGGTTCCAGACTGAAGCGCCTAGAACCACTAGGCCACGCGGCCGGCAATTCGACTGTGGCATGACGTGGTAGCCTCATGGAAAAAAAGATAGAAGTTCCTACATACCGGCTACTAGCGTAAGACTGACAGTAATTTCGACAGAATAATATCCTTAGACCGGATAGACGCGCCGGCCCCGAATCGAATCCACCTGTCGGATTAACGACGAGGGCCGGTGTGCCGGCCAGCCTGGATGTGGTTTTTAGGCGTTTTTCCACATTCCCGTAGGTGAATACCGGGCTGTCCCCACGTCCCGCCTCCGTTATACGACTCGCAGACATTTGAAACACATTCGCACTATTTAACGATTTACACTAGATGCAGACAGCTGGGGTACACTATTTCCGACCTCGAGGGGGGGGGGGGGGGGTGACATTAAGGACATCCGGCCACCCCTTCCAAGTTAACCATTCCAAATCAGTATTTACAAAGCAGACCCCGCACGTCGGGATAAATGCTCGGGAAGAGAATATCCTTAAACCTCGCGAGCATTTATACTTGCGAATTAGTGACTAAATAACTCATAACAGCCGAAGTACAATGAATTATTAATACATGTGGTTGTGGTTCATCCTGAACGGCACTCTGTATACTAAAATAGATAGGTGAAATCATAAACCAAATCACATTAAGGACATCCGGCCACCCCTTCCAAGTTAACCATTCCAAATCAGTATTTACAAAGCAGACCCCGCACGTCGGGATAAATGCTCGGGAAGAGAATATCCTTAAACCTCGCGAGCATTTATACTTGCGAATTAGTGACTAAATAACTCATAACAGCCGAAGTACAATGAATTATTAATACATGTGGTTGTGGTTCATCCTGAACGGCACTCTGTATACTAAAATAGATAGGTGAAATCATAAACCAAATCACTCTGCGCTGTCTGTAACGTAACACAGCTGAAAGAAAACGGTTAGGTACCATTACGTATTGAAATTACTCGGTCAAATATCTGAATCCAAAAACTACCATGGAAACTCAGCGGAGCAGTCTCTCAGACAGCAGGAACGAGGTGTGAACATAGAGCATAGCAGCTGACCATATTCACTCGTGATGTTCTAACGGTGGGAAGAAGGCGGGCGGGGAAGAAGTGGCCCGTTACCGGCAGTGAGCAGCAAATCCATACCCAGTGGCATGAGTCTGATTTTAGATCTCTGCTATACTTGACTACAACTTTACGAATCGATTGACAAAACTGATACACAATACTGTTAATTCTGGTTCCCAGCGGAACTTTCTAAGGAAACTCATTTGCGCACTTATTTATTAAAAAATCTTTCATGGGAGAGGACAGAGAACTGATGGGTACACCTTTAGACAACAAATATGCATATATTTCAGCTAATCGTTTCTCCAGAGGCCACTTATTACGTCATATAAGCAACTTTCTGTGTGAATGGTGTGTTGGAAATTCCATACGGACGAAATTTGTGAAACGGGTCTTACCGTCCCGTTTTCATAAGCTTTATTTGAAGTAAATTTTGAAACACTTTTTCGAAAAACATTATTATGTTTATGTTTTGGTGATTTCAAATATTTTTAAGATATTGTTGCAGCTCATTGTACGAAAGGGACGTTGTTTCCTTATTCAAGATAGCACTGTGCACAGTGTTGTTTTATCTCGGTCTCACCATCCTTCATGACATCCGTAAAAAGTGATTCGTCTCTTGATAATGAAATCAATTATACATTCTTGTTTGGGAGACAGTTCCCTGTTCGATTTGTTGTAGTGTTCTTCATTTATTATTCGGAAATAATAATCTCTCATACAATATTTCTCTCTTGGTCTCTGGATTCCATTGTAACTATATTGTTTCCGTTATGTAAAAACTTTTGGAGTCTCTATAACACGAGGGTCATTCAGTAATTAAAGAGACAAATTGGTATGCAGAAAAAAGCATTTATTTTTACAAAGGAATAGTTTTTCTACTTTTTAACATGATCCCCTTTAACACTTATGCATTTGTTCCAACGGGCTACAAGCTTTTTTATTCCAGTTGCAAATAACTCTTTATCTTGATGTTTGAACCAATTTCCGACAAATTTTTTCACGTCTTCGTTGTCCTGGAACCTCTTCCCACGTAATGCCTCCTTCAGTGCACCAAACAAATGGAAATCACTAGGTGTTAAATCAGGACTGTAAGGGGAATGAGACAGTACTTCGCAGCCCATTTTGTGGATAGTTTCATGGGTTAGTTGAGCAAAATGAGAAGTGCGCTGTCTTGCTGGAGAATCACACATCTCCTGTGAGGTCCACGACGCGTCTCTCTCATGCAGGGCTTCACCTTGTTTAAAAGCAAATCTGAGTAGTACTGGCTATTCATTGTACGTTGCTCTTTGAGATAATTACAAAAAAACTTGAACTTCAGCATCCCAAAACACCGTCAACATGACATTTCCCGCCGATACATGGATTTTGAATTTTTTCCTGCCAGGTGAGCAGGCGTACTTCCAATCCATGCTTTTTCTTTTAGATTCTGGCTCGTAATAGTGAACCCAGGTTCCATAAAAAGTCAAACTTTTGTTGAGGAAGTACTTACCTGCTATTTCATAACTTTCCTTTAGCTCTGAGCACACTCTCAACCTTGTTTCCTTGTGTAACCTCGTCAACTCCTTTGGGATCTATCTTGCATATGTTTGGCGGTACTTCAGCTTGCTACAGATAATGGTAGGAACTATGAACTGTACCAGTACTAACTTGAACCTTATCAACTACCATTTCCACAGTCACACGGCGGTCGACACAAATAATGTCATCAATTAGACTTTCAAGTGAGGGAGTTGGAACTGCAACTGGTCGGCCAGAACGGTGTTAGTCAATCATTGAGTCGTGACCATTTTTGAACTACTCTACTCACTTGTAAAAATTTACACGGTTCATACAACCTTCACCATAAACTTTGGACATTCTACAGTATATATTCACTGGTTTCTCGCCTTCAGTAAATACAAAACGAATAACAGAACGTTGTTCAACTAATGTGGACGTTTCAAGCAGACTTGCCATATTGAAATGTATTTTTGACGTTATAAACAAAGCAATGTTGATACATTAGCTGATCAGGGCTCATCCAAGTGATGCCATTTAAAGCCGTAAAAGTACATAACTTGCCGTGCTAACAGTTTTTCCCCAGACCAATGTCTCTCTTTAATTATTGAATGACATTCGTACTTCAATTTACCACTGACTAATATAGATTTACTTCAATGAATATTTCTGTATGGTTTTTAAGATAATTTCATTTATTGTTTCGTCTCAGTTGCACATTTTTAATTAGATTATGTGTTTCGATATCTCTGCTCGTCTTGCGTTAGCAACCAATCTTGACTATCAGAACCACAGATTACAGTAGTCTAATATGTGGTTCTCAGTATTCAAGACGAGTTGCTGACGCAACTATACAGATCTGAAGATGATCAGGAGAGATTAAAATATGTTATCTAATTAAAAATGTGCAACTGAGACGAAACAGTAATTGAGAATTATCTTAAATATCTATACAGTTGCTAAATCTCTTAATACAATTACGTCGACTTTAGTGATTTCTGGATAGGGCCGTTCTATCCTACATCAGTCTTCCTAATATACTCCTCTAAACGTCTGTCATCTTTTGGATCCTTAGATGTCTGTTCCTGAATGAATTAAGCTTTAGGGTTGTATTATAACTATATATTAAGGTATCTGTTCACTGATCTCTTGTGATGAAGACTATTTCTTCCTAAGGCAGGCCGCCGAATAGGAATTTTTAGAACTTATCTTGAATCCCTAATAATTTCAAGATGTTTTTACTTTTCCCCTATATTGCGTTTTGACTAAACTATATGGTGGTGACATATGACAGGGAGCATACAGAGGTCCAGGGTCTCTGCATCCAGGACAGTAAGATTAGTCTACCTATGAGGGGCGTTCAACACGTGACGTAACACTTGATTTTCTCGGCCAATTTCGGATCACAAAATGCGGATTTTTTTGCGAGACATCGTGAATTTTCCCGCGTCAGCAGCCATAGCTTCTTGAAGTTCCGAGTACTTATTTTTTTACGAAAAACCAGAGCAACGCAGATATTTAGAATGTCTATAGAGACCTAGCGTTGACCAAAAGCACGGCGCATCGTCGAGCGAGACGTCTGTCATCATCACATCATGGTCGCGCGTAATTGTCCGATGTCCCTCTTGCTGGCCGGGCTGCACACAGATGTGACTCTTCCAATGGTGGAACGTGTGGACACTCTCAGTCGACGTGATTGAAGGATCACAGTCAAACGCCTCCCTGCTCGACTGGACATCTCTGTTGGAAATGCTGACACACTCGTCCACCAGTTAGGGTACTCAAAAGTGTGTGGCCGCTGGTTTCCTCACCGCCTACTACACTCATGCTCATAAATGAAGGATAATGCTCATACATGGCGAAACAGCGCTCTGGTGGGCCGTTTGCAGGTTTAAATCACTTCGGGGTATGACCACGCTGTGCATTTGACCTGCCGTCGTAGCACGGAGGTGTTGGCAATAGTCCACATACGCAGAGGTGTGTTGGTCCATGTCAGAGTACGGTGCAGCGAGTAAGTGTGAAGGCGTTTTCAGACATGCTAATGGTGACTGTGTGTTGAAAATGGCTCAAAGAACACATACTGATGACGTTATGAGGGGTAGAATACTAGGAGACTGGTCAAACACAGCAGGACGAAGCGCGGGCCCTCCGTGTGCCACAAAGTGTGATTTCAGAATTATGGCAACGAGTCCAGGAAACAGGAAACATGTCCAGGTGCTACAGTGCGGGACGTCCACAGTGTAAAACACCGCAAGAAGACCGATATCTCACCATCAGCGCCCGCGGATAGCTCCGGAGTACCGCAGGTAGCCTTGCTCGGGACCTTACTGCAGCCACTGGAACAGTTCTCTCGAGACACACCGTCTACAGACGTCTGAACAGACATGGGTTATTCGCCCGGAGACCAGGAAGGTGCATTCCACTGATCCCTGGACACAGGAGAGCCCGTAAAGCCTGGTATCAAGAACACAGTGCATGGTCATTGGAACAGTGGTCCCAATTTATGTTCATGGACGAGTCCACGTACAGTCTGAACAGTGATTCTCGCCGGGTTTTCATCTGGCGTGAACCAGGAACCAGATACCAACCCCTTAATATCCTTGAAAGGGAGCTGTACGGAGGTTGTGGTTTGATGGCGTGGGGTAGGATTATGATTGGTGTACATACACCTGTGCATGTCTTTGACAGAGGAACTGTAACAGGTCAGGTGTATCGGGACGTCATTTTCCACCGCCTTTTCAGGGGTGCAGTGGGTCCCACCTTCCTCCAGATGGATGATAATGCACGGCCCCACCGAGCTGCCGTCGAGGAAACCTTGAAACAGAAGATATCCGGCGAATGGAGTGGCCTGCCTGTTGTCCAGACCTAAACCCCATCGCGCACGTATGGAATGCTCTCGGTCGACGTATCGCTACACGTCTTCAAACCCCTACGACACTTCAGGAACTCCGACGGGCACTGGTGCAGGAATGGGAGGCTATACCCAAGCATCTGATCGACCACCTCATCCAGAGTATGCCAACCCGTTATGCGGCCTGTGTACATCTACATGGTGATCATATCCCATATTGATGTCAGGGTACATACGCAGGAAACAGTGGCGTTTTGTGGCACATGTGTTTCGGGACGCTTTTCTCAACGTATCACCAATACCGTGGACTTACAGATCTGTGTCGTGCGTGTTCCCTATGTGCCTATGCTATTAGCATCAGTTCTGTGTAGTGCCACGCTGTGTGGCACCACATTCTGGAATTATCCTTAATTTATGAGCATGAGCGTAAAAGACCATAAAGAGAAACGAAGACCATCCGCGCGGAATTAGTTGCGTGTTACGAGACTGATAGCAACAATGTTTCGTCGAACATGTTCACAGGCGACGAAATATGGTTTCATCACTTCAAATCGGAATCAAAACGGCAATCGTTGAAGTGGCTCTAAGTTCAAAGCCATACCCTCAGCGATTAAGTCATGGTTACTGTCTTAAGAATTCAGACTGGGTTATTCTGTTTAAAGTCCTCCCTAAATGATGCAGCGATCAGCTCTGAAGTGTACTGTGCTACCCTCAGGAAACTGAAGAAACGACTTCAGCGTGTTTTTCGCCACAGCAGTGTAAAATAATTTCTCCTCCTCCAAGATAACGCAGGGCCTCACAGAAGTCTGCTCACCCGAGATGAGCTCACAAAACTTCATTGGACAATGAAGAATGAACTCCGCAGGAAACATTATGTGGATGATTGGCAAGTTATTAATGCAAGAAGACGTTCGATCTGACATCGACTAACAGCATGGTACCATGTGGGCACCAAGGTCTTCCCAGTAACGCGGCAAGCCGTCGCATTGAACGGAAATTATGTTGAAAAACTGGGTTTAGTAGCCAGAAACGTGGGGAAGAATATGAAGTGCTGGAATCATGAATAAAACCAACCTGCTTTTAGAAAAAATAGTGCTGTATAACTTATTGAACACCCCTCGTACAATTTTATAACCTTAAGGAACATCATCAAATATAATGCCATACAGAACTGCTTCCTTTCTTTCATGGTGACAGAATTTTTTTTGTGAATTTATTTTTGCCTGCGATCTGCTTTTCTGATTGGACATCCGTTAGTCTGTAATTTGTGCACTTTATCCCTTTTCCAGTTTTAGGCGTAGTATGTGGAGGGTCATTCGCAAGTTACTAAGATCAGTCAGTGAAATTATTCTCTCCTGTAAGTTTTTCCTCTGCGCCTCAGAGACCTTAACTGATTTTGAATACATAGTCTGTTACTGCATGTTGTGCGTATTTAACTATTATTCTACATTTCTGCTCTTGAGCTAGAAATGAGATCGCGTGCTATTTTATTTGCAAATTCCTAATAAGAAAATTAGAACACCGGATAACAATACGAATCAGTTCTCAAAAATACATCTGCTCAGTGTAGTGAACTCTGTTAGGCTGTACTTCTCTTCATATGAAATGGAAAGTTTGAAACTACACCCATCTCGACCAGATATACATAGATACAAAATAAAACTTCCTGTAGGAGAAACTCCACTCATGACGGGCGTACACTTACTCCTGTTGTAAAGTGACTCAGAATATTGAGTGACGAGAAAAATTATCGGAATAATGGAAACAGGCCCAAACTCTAATGTCGAAATCTGTTAATCGGCAATTATATGTTAATGTTGTGCTTCTCCCATTCAAGATAACAAATGGGATATTACCTAATTAAACTCAGAATTTGGGCTTGATAATGAAGGCAAGACGAGGAAAACCAAGACTCGCTTGTTAGATCTGTCGATCTAAAAAAAGCATTCCAATATGTTAAATGGTGCAAGATGTTCGAAATTCTCAGAAAATAGGAGTAAGGGAAAGAAGGGTGATGAACACTATTTACCAGAAACAAGAGGGAGCAGCGAGAATGGATGACCAAGTACGAAGTTCTCATTTCAAAAATCGTATAAGACAGGGATGCAGTACTTCGCCTGTACTGCTCAATCTGTACATCAGTAACAAAAGGAAGTTTCAACAGTGGGATGGAAATTCAAGGTGGAAGGATATCAACGATAAGATTCGCTGATGACATTGCTATCGTCAATGAAAGTGAAGAAGAATTGCAGGATCTGTTGAGAACTGTATGAAATGTAATGTGCACAGAATATGGATTGAGAGTAAACAGAAAAAAGGCAAAAGTAGCGAGAAGTAGCAGAAATGAGAATAGCGAGAAACGTAACATAAAATCCATGGTCACGAAGTAGACCAAGTTAAGGAATTCTGCTACCTTGGAAGCAAATGAACTCATGGCAGACGAACCAAGGAGGACTTAAAAATAAACTGATACAGGCAAAGAGGGAATTCCTGACCAAGAGAAGTCCACTGCTGACGAATATAGGCCTTAATTCGAGGAAGAAATTTCTGAGAATGTACGTCTGGAGCAAAGCATTGTATGGTAGTAGATTATGGACAGTGAGAAAACCGGAACAGGAAATAATCGAAGCGTTTGAGTAGTGGTGCTACGGAATAACGTTGACAATCAGATGGACTGGTAAGAAAAAGAGTAAAGAAGTTCTACACAGAATCGGCGAAGAAAGGAACATGTGGGAAACACTGATATTAAGAAGGGACGGGACGATAGGACATGCGTTAAAGTGGTCATGAATTAACCTCCACGGTAGTAGTGGGAGCTTTAGAGGGAGAGAGATGAAGAGAGAAATTGCAATACATCCAGCAAATAGCTGAGGCTGCAGGGCGCAAGTATTATTCTGAAATAAAGAGACTGACGCAGTAGAGTAATCGGAGGTGGGCTGCAATAAAGCAGTGAGAAGACTGATAAAATAAAAAAAAACTAACACACCATGATCATGCTGCCAAAACATTATTATCCAAAATATATCGAAACATGCAATTAGATCAAGTACGTTACTCTTGTTGTAGTTAAATAGTGAACAATAACAGATTCTGAAACTATATACGGATTTGAAAAGTATCATCTGTTTCACAAAAAGTGCAAGTCGTTATTACATTTGAATGCTGGAGGACACTTAATTAGGAGTCCGCTTCACTTTGTTATTTCGTCTATGTTCATACCAATCACAAGTGGCAATCACAGTCATTTCCCACAAGAGCAAAAATATTGATGGTCATCAGAGGAGGCAGTTAAACTGCATTTAAAGAACAGAGTAGTGATCAAACAGGTATCATGGATGTTTCATTGTTTTGAAATTCCAACACGGTTATTGATATATTGCAGATAATTAACTCAATTTATTGCACGCAATTGATAATTGGGGACAGAGAGAGAGGTTCCGATATAACATGTAGAAAATTACATGTGTTTTTCGGTATAACTGAAGCTGCAATATTCGACGGCAATGTCGTTCACAAACCAAATGTTGATATGAATGGTATAACTGCAGTCGCTTTCACCGCACAGCTATGAATTACACTGCGAACTGTATCGCACAATACGGCTTAAAATACATCTCGTCTGTCTTCTAGTATAAAAATTAAGAGGCAGCACTGCACTACTTAGGCTACAGTTTGAATGCTCGCTGCAACTCAAGCGAAGCTTACGCTACAGAACTTCGTCTGTAACTGTCTGCTTCGATGCTGTAATAATGTCTCCACTACTGCTCGCCCAGAGAATCTTGTTCCCAACTTCTGCGTTTTAATATTATGAAACTCTCCCGGAACAAGACATAGTTGTTTCTGTGTCTTTATAGACTAACTATTCCACTCATATTAGTAAGTTCTTACACTGTAGACATGATATTTATACAACATTGTTCATATTTAAAGACATTTCTTCCTCAGTTGCTACTTCAGTTATGGGTCTAAGAAGTGATGTTATCCGTCTGTGGCAACTGAATGTTTATTTTTTTACTATACATGTTTCATCTATTTACATTACGTTATTAGCGGTTGGTAACGTAAAATAAAACTATTTAACTATACATGTTTTGTTAGGAGTCATTTAGCACTCACAGGGAACATATTTAAACTATCTGCTTATAATAAAATTATAGCGTTGTGATTTACCACTTTTTTTCTATTGTTCATTGTTAACTGAATCGTAGAGTGCCCCTTCCTAAAACTCATTTATTCCTCATGCAGCACAACATCTGACAATTTTTTAATGTTATGTCTAAAATCTTAGCATGTATCTTGTATGCTGATCTAGTCATATTATTCCTCTATAGTTACTGCACCCGCTTTTATCTCCTTTACTAAAAACTAATATCATTCTATGGATCTTCCAATCTTTTGGGATCCTCTCACTGCTCCAATAATCATCTAAATTATTTTCCTTGCTCTTCCAATAATCGTCTATATTATTTTCACAGTTGTCTTGTGATCTGATCCTCGCGGCTCTTTTTAAAAATTTCGGTAAAATTTCTATTTTCATCCTTTTTAAGTCTTCTTGTTTCGTCTGAATAATGAATTTATAAAAATTTAATTAATTATTAAGTTTTTCCATAAAAGTCATATAAAAACAAATGAGTGTGTAAAATATATCTATTGCAACTCTAAACGTCGAATCTATTTAAGTAAGAAATGGCACAGTTTTGTTCATTCTTGGGGGGAGCACAGGACATGCGGAAGATAAGATTAGGTTTTAGCATCTTGTTGGCGATGAGATCAACAAAGATGTATCACATGATCTAACTGCTGAGTAAGGAAAATAGTTGTGTGCTTATCGAAGAGTACATGTAGGCATTTGGCCAATGTGATACAGGGAAACCATGGAACACCTAAATCTTGTTGGTCTCATGGATACGTGAACCACCATCCTCCCGAAAGCGAATGCACTGTGCACACAACCACCTCTACCAGTCGGCATGTAGAGATCGACTATTAATTAACGTGCTTTTCTATTTTTTACTTGGCTGTCTTTCAACAACCAGCCGTGTTGTGTACCCAACTACAGTTAAGCAAATTCGTGTGTTGTTGTTGTTGTCTTCAGTACATGCTGCTATATCCTGCGCAAGTCTCTTCACATCTGCAACCTACAACCATTTGAAATTGGTTACTGTATTGATCCCTTGGTCAGCCTTTACTACGTTCATCCCATACACTTCCGTTGATAGTTTGTCTATCATAATTGTTCACAGTTACTATTCGCTCGAACTTGTAGCCCTTTTAATATCCATGATAATTAGCAGTTGCCTTTGCTACATCTTTAAGTGTTAGCAATAGAGGAAACATTGAATTAATTTTCTTTGCAATTTCTTGGCATATGCTTGCTAATAGCTTCTCTCTCTCTGTGCGGGTTCCTGAGTTTCGCTGTAATTTGGAATCCAGATGAAGTTCTCGACGACAATATGAAGAACGTGATACGCAACCGAACTCGTCTACTTCTCCTGAAGTCCTACGTATGTATTGTTTGTTAGTTAATTCCTTAGACATTCATTTCAGTGATTTTGACATTTCGTTAGAAATTGTGGTAACATTAGAATGAACAGGAAATGATTCGAACAATTCCGTGATTTGTGGTTCGAACGATGATTGTTCTGCTGATAAAAGTCCAGAACAAAAATAGAGTACCTTAAAAAGCCTAAGAAAACATGTGCAGTAATGTAACAAAGAAAAGACTGTACATTTTTTGATTAAAAGGAGGAAGGAAACGCTTAAACATAAGCAGTTTCCAAAGCCTGTTTCGTTTCGTAAAATCTAGAGGTGATTTTTATAAAATGAAGAAATATTTACACAGGTACATAATATGCATCAAAACGGAACTCACTAAAACATGAAAGAAAAACCATTCGAAAGATCTAGAACTGCTCTTGACACTCAATGCACGATTACCAAAGGAGATGTACAAGACTGGGCGCTCTAAATTGGAAGCGAGATGAACATCACTGATTGCCAGGCTTCTCCGACCTGCTTAAACAGATTCAGGAAATTACGCGGGAAAGGAAGTCGCAAAATTACGAAGATTACCTCAAGTAAATCGGTAGAGGAGATGTCGCCAATAGATAATACTAGAGAGAACTCCTTAGGCGACATTAAGATGAAGCTTCTTGTTATCCCCTAAAATCTTAGCATGAAAACAAACAGTCGAACTGCACTTCTTCACTTTGACTGAAAAGATACAGAGCCGCGTGTGCAGTCCACGAATGGTATGAGACATTCGTATACAATAATGTCAGTGATAACTATCAACGGATTACTGTTTCTGCAACTTGATCTCCGTCTTCAGGAACATCAAGGCAAATTAGAACCACAATTTTTTTTAAAAAAGGGACTGTTTACTTGCAAAGGTCTTGTAATCGACGTAGCTAAATGGGAGAGAACATTACATCATAAACGACTTCTTACCATTTACAGACAATAATTAGTTGTTTTTGTTGGACTCTTGGCCTGGACATAACGACACCTCTCTCTTTAGCACGACGGGGAAAGACTTTTAACATAATTTGGATTCCACTTGGAATTAATAGTGTGATTCAACTTCTCGATAAAAAAAAATTCAGCAGTGTAAAGCGATTTTCAAATACCTGTCCCACAATGTAATTTCCGGTTTCTTTATTATTTCAGGCTTATCAGTGGAACAGCATTGTTGAACGTCAGTCATTTTTGCAGTGTCAGTTTGCATCACCATATTTTGCAAATTTGATCAAGTATGTCTGGAACGCAGCGCAGTATATAAAAAACGGCCACGACCATTTCTTCCTCCATCCCAATTCTCTCCAAATAATACTAGTGATTACTGTGAAGTGCGTGAATGCATTAATCTTTCTTTTATCAGGCGTACCCGACGTAAGGAAAATGTCTGGTTTCGTCATCCAGTAGACAGTTCGCATTTTTGTGACGGCTACAGGGAATAATCAATGAACTATTACATTGTTGCAGAGGTTGAAAATACCGCTTCAGTTGTAAATTACGTTATTGTCGCACGACCGCGAGTTCTGTTCTGTGCTCATAGGCAGCACACCGCGCCTGGTACACGCGCACAGCTACATCTGAGGATGGGCTTAAAACAGTCCGAAACGGGTCGTGTGAAAATAAAGTAATTTACAACTGAGGCGGTATTTTCAACCTCTGCTATAATGCTCAGTTGCAGATGTTCTTTCAACAGGATTGTTTGTGTTACATTGTCATCGAAATATACATTATTCTAAAATTATCATAAGCACTGTGTTACAGGAATTGTTATAAAATATTTAATGTCATTAAGTGGAAGGCCCGACTGATGGACCTCGTCTGTTATGAAACATAATACACTGTCTTCATTTTCTTTCCTCTTCTAGTCACTTGTGTAACAATTGCATCAGCACCAGTTTAGCTCCCGATATGAACTCCAAATTATTAAAAAAAAAAGTAAGACATTTCTGAAATGGTTCAAGTGCTTAAAATTCATGTGTGTCACTTCAGACTTGCGCTACCTGGCGCCACTTTCTCTTGTCGCGGCTGCGTCTTCTTATTCACCGATACAAGTGCTAGCCAGGGAAGGCTACAAACTGATGTTGTAACCGATTCTTTGTGCGGCAGAAATGAAGAATTGTGACATTCGAATTGACATTCTAAAATACCTGCAGTGCGCTTTAGCAGCTAAAATCTGGCATTGCATTTCTCTCGCTATATTCCACCCACGTGAAAATTTCAAGGTAGGTTTCCACATGTCGGACTGAACTATTCCCTTGTTACTCTTGGTGTCATCTTGAAGGAGAAAGCATCAGATTTTGAATTACGTAATAGCTAGCACAGAATCGCGGCAGCGCAAGCGTTAGAGGCAGTTGCAGCAAACATTGTTGCCTTTACTGGATCCGATCGTGATAGCCGTGTGTAATGGTTTGAAGAGTCGAAGTTTGCGACAGCTGTGCAACATAGTTTTCGTATAGAATATAGTAAATATCATCCAAGTAAGATTGCTGGTTTAAGAGTAGCGTAAGTGTTTTACTAAGGTAAGGCCTGACGAATTCTCAGATCGTATCCGTGCGTCTGACGACGTGGTAGAGCCAGTGAGACATAGATTTTTTGAAGAGGCCTATAAAATTGATCCGGCGTGTTTCTCGAGATCTAGATACCCCACGTTTGATTACCTGGCGTGTGTTAAGAAAATGTTTGCATCACTAACCACACAAGTTCACAATGGTGCAGGAACTAAACAACAATCAGAGAATTGCTCGTAAGGAATTCTCTATGGAAATGTTACATCGACTGGGTAAAAATGAAGGTTTCATTGGAAAATTACCTTTAATGATGTGTCAATTTTTCCCTTGAGGACTGAAGTTAATAAACACAACTGTGGGATTTGGGGAAGAGAAAATCACGAAAATCCCTGAACATGAATATGATAGAGCAAAACTGAATGTCTGTTGTGTATTCAGCAGGACCAAAGTTCACAGACCATTTTCTCCAAGAAAAAACTATCAGTGCAAGGGACCCATCAACACAATATCATTGCAACGTCTGGCATTTCCTAGAGGTCAGCTTTCCAGGTAAATAGATGGGTCGAGTTGTGCCAACTTATAACACTTTTGTCTGCTACTGCTGAACCATAAACTTAAAGCAGGTTGTGAAATAAAACAATCTTATTTAAGCAATTATGGTATAACGCAACAGAGCAGTGTTACCCTCTGAGAGGAATTTTGTTGTGTTGACCGTGTTGTACCTAACGGAGGTGGCTTATCGGAAGTGAAAGTCAGAATTACGGAAATATTTGAACAGTAACAAACAAAATTTTGCCTATCTGTACTGCTTAACAGGTAAAGAAAACGGTAGCCAGCCGAACTAGGCAAGAGAATGATTAACATTCTCGTTCAAAAAAATAGTTATTAGTAACTTTAATGGATAAACACAACCTATACTTTGTCACACGCGATTGCAGTGAACTCTTGACACATACGTACGTTTTAAGATTGAAGCTAACAACTGGAGCAGCACAAACTATTTGCAAAATAATAACAGATACCGAAACACACTATTACTTTAAGGGTTACACAAACTGGATGGTCTTTATAACGTTATTACTATTAACTGCAGAATCATTAATTGGATATAGGTTAAGTCTCTCTCAGTTAAGTACGTTACTATTTAAAATGAAAGTTAATTTGAATCCACTTACAGGTTGCTCCTCACTATCATTTGATTAAAGAAATTAAGGTTTTCCTAATTAGTGGTATTTCCGTTACTTGTTACCAAGCATTAACCCAATAGACAAACCGTGGATCCTGTTATATTATTAATAAGCACTTCTAATACACAGGAGAGACAAACACTTAGCAAACTTGAGTATATAACGTTCCACGCGGCAGTTTTCCACTTTTACTGCATTGAGACACAAAATTAACATATATGTAAGATACTGACTCACCTTCTGTGATTTACAACAGGCAGTAATGAGATCATTTACGAAGCAAAACTTTATAAGCCTCAGTCTCACGAACTCTTAATTTGAAGTTGGCAACAATGCATTAATAAGCAGTTTTATTAGGAAAAATACTTTCATTAACTTTCTTTTTTTATGTTCAAGAGGCATTAATTATCAAAAACACTGTTAATGTTCTTTCAGTAGGGACACTCGGAAATCACTTTAGTTCAAACGGAGAGGAACCTGAGAGGTGTTATGATAAGGAGAAAAATCAAGGTAGGTACATAAATGCAGTTATAAATTACCTTATATTTGAGCGCACTAACACATCCATTTAGCTTATCCTTCACTGTACATTATTATAGTACTCCATTACAGTGATTGCGCAATGTGGTGGCGATTGCATGTCGGTAGGTGGAATTGCAGGTAGAATTGCTGGACTCTGTCATTTCTTGGTGGCGATGATAGATACAAATTCCAGAATAGTTCCAGCTACTTATCCATCCATCCGAGGCATTGGAAAAGAGCAGAAAATTCCTCTCTCGGGACCAGCACGATATGCAACATTTACATGGCAGTGCACAGTTTGGTAGCTCATCCCCGACTCGTAGCTCGTCCACGACTGGCTCTTGTTCCGCCTTTTCTACATGGGCCAACCACAATTTGCGCGTGCTACACAGTTCCGTTCCCGAGGAGAACCACAACAGCTTTTACACACAAACTAACTAAGAACCCTAAGTGAGGATCAGCAGTTTACATAACAGCGACCAAATTCATTCAATAAAACAGAATATTTGCACATATTAACATTTCTAAAAAAAATTATTAACACAGAAATTACAATTATATACAGTAAGATTTGTTCCCTCCAAATGGGAGAAAGAATTTAAATAACAGATACACTACTTTGCATAGAATCAAGCCACAACATCAAAGTTTTAAACAAAGAAAGGAGTATAGAATTTTGTGTTATCAATTCAATCAGACACATTTACAGACGGTTAATGACGTAATATTAAATGAAACAATAACCAAAATAAATCATTGGAGTATTAGAGCTATGGTGTTACAAATTGCATGGCTCACACGGTCACCAAGACTTGATACCTCTTGACTCTTTCTTTCATCGAGGACACTGCGTTTGTCACACCTGTTACGGGCTTGTCTTCCAGAACACGGTGCTAGAATGTGCGTCACAACTGAACGATTTATGCGTGGCGAATGTGGCAAGAAGTCAGCTTTTGCTAGGATCAGCGCCGCATAACCAATGGAAGTCACACTGAACATGTGTAGGCATAAAGACTTGATGTGTTTTGCTACAAAATGGCAGTAAGCCATAACTGTAAGATAAGTGAATAATTAGTTTGTTGATGATTGGGCCGGCAGTGAAATATATGACTTGAAAGGACATTGTGAGTAAGGTTCCAGCATCACTGCTTAAAACATTCATTGATTATTACCACAATTGTATCGAAAGATTTTCATTTTCAAGCGCCTACGTACACAAAGTTTGAGAATTCCAATGTGCTGTAGTTCTATAGCGATTTTAGACTTAATTTTTTATAAGTGAATTATTTAGTAAGTTATTGAAGTACAAATGCAATTATTATCACGAATTACACAAACTACTATGTTGTAATTAATTTTTATATATTTCCAAATTTATAATTAAGAGATAGGGTAACATCTGCACTGTCCTGACGTTTATATAACATCTGGTGTGACTGTATCTGGTAGCTGTTCTTGTTATAGTTCAGGTGAAATTCTATCGATTTCACGTCGGTTTCGTGGCGTTTTGTACTCTGTGGCGTAATATTTTGGTATAATACTGTAGATGTTTCCTGTAATTTTTTGACTGTCCACATTACATATGTTTTATAATAACATAGGAACAGACTGTGGGCAGAAGTTATTATATCTTTAGGAATCTCAAGCATTGAAGTAAAAAAAGAAAGGAGGTGGCATTACTTCACAAACCTGAGGCCGATGTGCTGCATCTTAACTACCCAAAAACGTTAGGTCCATCGCATTCGTACCCCCACAGTTCAAAATGGTTCAAATGGCTCTGAGAACTAAGGGACTTAACATCTATGGTCATCAGTCCCCTAGACTTAGAACGACTTAAATCTAACTAACCTAAGGACATCACACACATCCATGCCCGAGGCAGGATTCGAACCTGCGAGCGTAGCAGCAGCGGGATTCCGGACTGAAGCCCCCTAGAACCGCTCGGCCACAGCGGCCGGCCCCCCCCCCCCCATCTTGGTGATACTTCCCCCTGACCTCACTCTGACAGTGTCGTATTACTGGTGACAATACGCATTCAAGAACAGGAAGACATTCGAAACATTGTGTTATTCATGTAAGCTCTATAATTTTTAGTACTTGAAACTGTTATTGCGCGCACGAGGCAGAAATATTGAGCAAGAAGCACTCCTAAACAGTAGTCTGTTATATTTTAATGTTTTGGGCTACTTAACATGGCAGCAGGCTCCGCCCACTCTGCTTTCAAAACAAAGTACAGCTTAAGTCTGTGGCACCACATCACTTCTTTTTTTACCTCGATGATCGCAGGTATGTGTATTCTGTCTGTGGCTCTTAACTTATGTCAACGTTGTTCTGACGTGCAAATAGTATCTCGTGTGATTGTTATTGCCTCATTTCACGTGAAATAAAGAACTTTTGGTATCATGCTGATTTGTTGCTGTTAAGTTTCATACAGCAGGACGTGACATTTTAGTGTGAAATAGTAAGATATTTTGTGTAATTTATAAAAGTTGAGACCAAAGATGCTTCACATTTACGTGAGAAGAGACTTCGGTCAGATATCAAGATGTCTTTAGACATCGTTAGCATGTTTAACCACTCTTTCGCTCTCAACCTTCATCTATTAAGCCAATAAAGTTATGCAAATAAATTTTGTGTTTCAAAGGGCTGCGTTCATTAAGATTCCAAATTTATAAATTCCTTTTCGATATACTCATTGGGATTAATAAGTTACTGCGTCGGCGAAAATATTATTGAAAATAATTAAATAAATAAAAGAGATAAAACTAGTAATATTAGAACAATAAGCCCTTGGGAACAAATATTAAGTCAAAATTGACCAGGTTTCGACGCTACTATGAGAGTCTTCTTCAGAATTGGATTAACTCTTCTAAAACATATTAGGTATATAATACATTAATAAAATTAAAGTTTGTACTGACTGGAAAAAGAAGCAGTACTTACAAGTCACATATTAAAAAAGAACTAAGCCGGAAAGTCGACGTCATGAAAAGTTGTAAGTGAGATGGCGAGCCGCTAAGGGCTGCTCGTACTGTGAACAAGGGTTGCAACAAGACTGAGGTGGCCACGTTAGGAAGTGTGGGCAAGTAAACATGGTATTCTTTTGAGAAAGAACGGCACCAGTCCTCTAAATTCATCCTTTGCCGATCATCTCTTAATTACTGGACACGTGACTAAAGCCATAGGCTATAACAATATTCTGCATACCGAAAAGGAAGGAGCGTATGTTAGATGTCATAGAGGAATTGGAGATTTTCCAACATCTCTCTCGTCATTATGGCCTCATTCTCAACGAACAGCTGCAGCTGCGAAATAAAAACTTTTTCGACTCTATAAAGCCATTGCTTGATCTTTGATTCAGATTTCCTCATGCAGTTTACCGAAATGTTGTTTTCCTGTCACATCTTTGCTGTTTTTCTTGTATGTCATAACTAACGTTTTTTACGTTACAAAATGTATCTCTATTTAAAGCAGATAAATATATAACTTCATCCTATTATTATTAGTGCTTACGTTATGCCTGAATCAGCTGCATCACAATTTTATGTGTCTAATTTTGAATGTACAGTAGCCTAGTTGTTTTTTCTGCGGGTACTAGATGGCGCTCGTAGCAACACCATGTTTACTTGCCCACACTTTCTAACGTGGGCACCTCAGTCTAGTTGCAACCCTTGTTCACAGTACGAGCAGCCCATAGCGGCTCGCCATATCACTTACAACTTTTCATGACGTCGCCTTTCCGGCTTAGATCTTTTTTAATATGAGACTTGTAAGTACTGCTTCTTTTTCCAGTCAGTACAAACTTTAATTTTATTAATGTATTATACACCTAATACGTTTTAGAACAGTTAGTCTAATTCTGAAGACGACGCTCATAGTAGCGTCGAAACCTGGTCAGTTTTGACTTAATATTGGTGACCGATGGCTTATTTGTTCTAATACAATTCTGACATGGTCACTGAACCTTAGCAGCTGTGTTCAAAGTTTTATAAAACTAGTAACTCTGCAAATACTATATACCTTCCTCCTTTATTATTATAGACTAATGGAGTTTTTTTTTCACCCTTGCACCGTACCCTGCAGGTTGTGTTCGTCTGCAGCACACATACACACCTACACCAACAATTGAGTCTAACGTGACGGAGATACAAGAAGAAGAATGAAAAACTCGGTTCTAGTAAGTAGCCAGATTAGCCAAGTAGGTTGGTAGGCAGAGCGCGTGGTCGCCGTATAAAAGAAACCACGGCCGCGGCTCGCCGGGAGCCAGCGGATACGGAAGTCGGCTTTAAAGGGCGAACACCCCCGCCGCCCTCACCCCTCACCCCTGCCCCTGCGGTGGCGGCGGCAGGGTTAGCGATGACTCCCGCGGGAACTCCGGAAAACGATAAAAACTTGGGCGCGGCGCCGCGCCTCCGCATTCGTAAAACAGCTCGCGCCGCCGCCGCCGTCTTCGGCTCCGCACAAAACTTTACACCATTAGCTAAACAAGGGGAATCCATAACGCCAAATATACGGCGCGACGCGGCGAGGCGGTCGCGCGCGCGGGCGCGCAGTCTGAATTTCACGCGCCGGAACGCGCAGTATTTTCGAAGAGCATTCTGGAAATGGGAACTCCGTCCTAAAAAGCGCCGCCGCTGAAATACGGCGTCCTTTCGGAAAGGAGCATGCGGGGACACGCGTAGTTCCCGCGGTTCATCGTCGTGCGTGGCGCGGCCGACTTTTATGGTGTCGACCTGTGGAGAGGCATAACGGGAACTCGGCTGTGACCGGTAGCATAAACAACAGTAGAGCGCCTTCCATACTTTATTTTCTTGTTTTGTTATTTAGAGCCACAGTAACATTAAAAATTGAGAGGAATGCTGTATTCCATTCTAATTTAAAGCAGCACACGACACGAGAAATTACTTCATGTGAGACTTGAGTTGAATAACAGTACTTCTTGCAAGACAAGCATGTTAAATACACCTGGAAACGAGGCTTAAAGCAAGAGATCGGCTGCCTGCAACAGGACTGCTGGATAGTCACATGTGGTATGTCTCGTGGACATGAAGCACTTAGCCTTGCGGCCGGCCGATGTGGCCGAGCGGTTCTAGGCGCTTCAGTCTGCAACCGCGCGACCGTTACAGTCACAGGTTCGAATCCTGCCTCTGGCATGGATGTGTGTGATGTCCTTAGGTTAGTTAGGTTTAAGTAGTTCTAAGTTCTGGGGGACTGATGACCTCAGAAGTTAAGTCGCATAGTGCTCAGAGCCATTTGAACCAAGCCACTCAACCTTGGCCGCGCGCGATTAGCCGAGCGGTCTCAGGCGCTGCAGTCATGGACTGTGTGGCTGGTCCTGGCAGAGGTTCGAGTCCTCCCCCGGGCATGGGTGTGTGTGTGTGTATTTGTCCTTAGGACAATTTAGGTTAAGTAGTGTGTAAGCTTAGGGACTGACGACCTTAGCAGTTAAGCCTCATAAGATTTCACACACATTTGAACATTTTTGAACTTAGCCTTGCGTGAGTCAATACAGTACTTAATTTCTCAACTTTTAGGTGTCAGAATGCACCTCTTCAACCATCACCTCCCCTTTCCCTCTCCCGTCTCCCCCGCCAACGCCACAGTGTACCACAAAAATTTTGGTACACTGTATATAAACACAAAAAACACACACTCCACACTTCCTTTTCCTACGCCCTTGCTCATCGCAACATGTTATTGGCCCACTGTCATGTTCACTGGTGCCGACGGAGCGGCAAATTATGTTCCGGCCGAAATTAAACTCCTAGCCAATCAGAGGTCATCGCGTGAATTTCCATTAGAAAGAGAGTGTCCAAGACGGTAGCACATTACGTTTGATACATAAAAACTAAATACTTCCTGACTGGGGGACATATAAGGATTCAAATATCTGCCTATCATCAACAATGCGAACGACTTACCCAGGAAATAATTACATTTATTTTCTTTGAAGAATCAGTACATATTACAAATTAAAGTCCTTTGCCACGTTTTTCCGTGTGCCTCTCAGAAACTACTGTAGGGATCCTGATACGGTTTTCATTGATCAACAGACTAATTTACGTGAAGGTTTCTGTTTATAATTTATAAATATTTAGTTTAAACTGGCTCAAATATGATGACTTAAAGTTCCCAACGCGTGTTTCTGTCTGCACGAGGTCTGTTCAGAAAATTCAGGAACTTCGTTCACAAAATTTTTCTTCTCTTATTATGCTCGGTCTCCTTCGAAATACTCTCCTCCACGATTGATACACTACTCCGAACGCCGTTTCCACTTCCGGAAGCTGTCTTAGTACACATCTTGTTACATCACGCGAAGCGCCGTCTGCGAATTTTCTTTTCTCTCGCATGTTGTTCTTTCATTTCGGTTTTCAACTTCGGAAATAAAAATAGTCCGCCGGGTACAGGTCTGGAGGTTCCGGAGGATGAGGCAACACAGTGATTTATCATGCAGCAGTCACGCACCAAAAGGGATGAAAGTGCGGGTGCGTTATCGTTATACTAGAACCATGAACTGTCTCGCCACATTACAGGCCGTTTCCTTCTCACATGGTCGAACTGAAATGTTACATTCTTCTGCAATCTCTCGGACAGTCGGTCTGCGAATGGTGTGCACAATTTCGCTGACGCTCCTGACATGAGCGGCGGTGGCAGACGTCGATGGATGTCCTGAACGAGGGTCATCTTTAACTTGCGCCAGACCATTTTTAAACTGTGTGAATCATTTGTAGCACCGAGTACGACTTAAGCAGGCCTCCTGCATAATTTTATGTGTATCTGTAAAGGTGTTCCTGAGTTTCACGGAAAGGTTAATGCAGATGCGTTGCTTCTCTAACTCTGCCATCTCGTAATTTGCAATACGTGGTACACAACGTTCTATTCAATACAGCAGTTACACATTAAACAAAGGCGTATGCAGGGGTTCCAACCGAATTTCACGCCAGTACACTAGTGGCGCGAAATTACGAATGTTTCGGAATTTTCTGAACAAACCTAAGCTCTGGAGCTGCCATAGAAATTTTGAAGCGGTTTTCACTATAGCTGGAGTCACAAACGATGGCGGCCGATTTTAGACTGCTTCTGCGCACCTACGTCATGCATTCTGCGACAGCCAGTGAGCTTTCAGTAGTGTTCTGAGCGGTCTGTGTGTGTATGCTTCGTGCAGTGTAGGATAGCATGCGAAACATGAAACCTGAAAAAGCATGAACAATCTCTGCTGCTTCCAATCACGTTCAAATTTCGTCGAATGGTTTTGAACGTTCCCAAGTGGTTCCACCCTGTATGCGAAAGAAAAGGTAGGACTGACGGAGGACATCTGAAACGTCCCCTTAGAACAATTTATACACGACTGTGCTTAAACTGACACACAATATTTTTAGCGCAACACAATCTGACTTTCAATAATCCCTACAAAAGAATGGCCCTGACTAACATTAACCTATATGTTTCACAAATCACTTACCTCACAAAAATCTTTGTTAGTCGTACTACTGCACCACTACTGCCAGCTAAATAAAAGATTCTAACTACGGAAGGCACTAACTACTGATAGGTATAGTTAGCAAATGAAAGATTTTAATAGAGAACAAACAGTGTATTTACCTTAATAGTCAAAATATATATGATAGTTCATGACATCCAGTCTTACAAATTACAAAACTCCGACATCTCTCTCCCCACGTCCACCACTGCTGGCGGCTCACCTCCAACTGCGCAACGCTATGCGCTGTTAGCATCCAGCTGCCCACCACTACAATGGCAGACAACAATGCAAACTAGCCACAGACTGCGCACAGCACAGCCAGTGATTTTTCATACAGAGCGCTATGTGGCGTTACCAATAAGAAAACCTAAACAGCCTACTTACATAGCCCCCATGCTCCCCACAAAAATTTTTACAAATTGTTTTGGCCAGTGGCTAATAATGATTTGATAAAATTTTTCATAATTGCTATAACAAAGATACCAAATGCACACACTTATTGATACAATGTTGGTCAGAAGCTAAAATTTTCTCACAGTCCATAAAGACAGTCCTGATCGTTCATCACAGTAAAATTGCAGTGTTTTTTTCAAAGTCTGAGCAATAAAAGAAATTGCACTTGGAAGTAGTGGATTTCTAAGCAGTCTTGAAGAAGTAGTGTTGTCCTTCCAAAGAAAGAAAGTGCTGACTCTCGACATGCAGACAGGTAATGGGCCACAGCAGAGTCAGTCGATGTTGAAGACTGTCAGTAGGTAGGTCATCACAGAGCAGACCCACAGTAGTCCTGGTAGAGATTACTATTGGTGGGCCACCAGAGGTGCAGACCCACTGCAGTCCTTGTAGAAATAATGGTATTGGTGGGTCATCAAAGGTGTAAACCCACTGTAGTCCTTGTAGAGATGGCCAGCAGCCATCTGTTTGACTGTGCAGGTGCACAATCACCATTGAAGAGTCTTGCAGATAATATAGCAAGTCCATAACCACCACTTGTGCACTCACAAAAATTGTTTTTGAAATGTCCTTAGAACCAGCAATGCTGTTATCCAGTCCCTTACTGAATTATTAACACACGTGCAAACACTATCACTCCCTACTTCTCACATATTGTCCATATACTATGACCAACAGAAATGTGTGCAGTGGAATGTAATTTACAAGTTACTTAATTTGATGAGCTGGTGTCAATTACAATTTTATAACATGAAAATACAATAACAAAGGTACAAAATACATCTTTAAATAACATAACAATACAAAGAACATTTGCAGTAGTACAGGCTTTACAAAAGAATCAAAATAACAAATTCATAGGTGTTGCAAAAATTATGACATAAGTACATACATAAAAGATCAGAATAATTATTGAAACATCAACTTCACACATTAGCATGAAAATAAAAGAGAATAAATAATGTCTAAAAATCAGAAAAATTATACAATGTAAATATTATTAGCTAAACACATAAAGACAGAAAGAACACAAATATACAAGAGTACACAAACACATAGCGGAATAATAGAAAGGGAAAGGACAGGGTTTGTTTTACTGCAGTATCTTGCAAACAAAACTTTCTTTACTTCTTGGAGATCTCCATTCGTTCTTCATTATTTCCAAAAAGTCCTATCTATACATGCTTTCTGTACTTTTCTCATATAACCTCTCAGTGCATTTCTTCAAATTCATCGCAACTCATTCTCTTATATAGGCTACCCCCTCTTAAGCTAACTTAAATCTACTGAGCTCAGATGCTTAACTAAGGGACGAGGCAATGCAGCAGCACAAAACAATTAATACAAACAGCAATGACAAAAAAATGCAAGTAAGCAAAGCAAGCAGCAATAAGTGTAATAACTTATACCTAAACATGACAAACCCACAAGCAGAAAAACAATAGTACACTAAAGACAACAATGTATATTCACATCTTAATGTCTATATAATTAAAGTGGTGCACCACAACTTATTCTATTAAATAAATTACCAAGTACTTGAAAAGAAAATTATGTATGCAGTTCCTGTTACTAGTCCCTTCTTATTGTTCTTTCCTTTCCAAGTGCTCCTTTTTTTTTTTTTTTTTTTTTTGAAGAATGTGGATCATAAAATTATTATTTAACAGATCTGTTGACAGAAAGTTTTCACATTAGCAAATGCATTTAATTTTATTTTATAAAACCAATGCTGTAACATAGCTGGAAAACAGATATCAAATGAAATAAGCAATTATGCAAAGCAAAGAATAAAAACATCATTCAATAGCTATGTGGCATTTCATAAGTCAGTAGAAGTTCTCTCAACTCTCGTAGAAAGACACTTGTTAATCAGGTGTGCAGATGTAAGAATGTTTCCAAGTAATGAGCATGTCGTATTTGCGACGCTTTCAACAAAGAAATGTCAATAGCGAGGATAATGGCTTCCCTTTTTTTTTTACCTGTGCCTCTGAAAGGCACACACTAATGGCTTGTTTCCTGGTGGCTGTCGCCCAGCTGGGTGCCCACGACGCATTACGCGCAGGTGGTCTCTTAACTGTCTTACCGAAATATTTACGACACCAGTTTCCGCTACAGTGGCAGTCTCATATAAAAAATTTCACAGGTCAAGAACTTGCGTTACAAATCTGTAGAAACAAAATCCTGTAAATATAACAGTGTCCAAAAAATTTTCGGCGGCATTGTGGTACATTCACGCATTTACATACACATCACCTCTTAAAGTACGATTCTTGGTTTCCAACCACCTTTTTCACAAACCAGAGTCCCTAAGCACTACTCATTATGCCTTACCTTATTACACATATACATATTCGTCCACACTCCTTCAATATTTCATCATAACAAATACGTAGCATAATCAAATTCCTCATATAGCATCAGCTTATTGATCATAAACATGCCGCAACAGCATAATACACATCGTCATCATAATAATAACATCATAACACCTCAGTCACATTCTCAAAATCGTCGTAGCTTCCTCCAATAATTTCAAAACCTAAAAAAATTCTCTGCTCATGTCAAAAGTGTCATATACCTCAACCGTACTTTAAAAATCATGATCTCATACCCAATTATTTCATTCAAAGCTCTCATAGTATCACAATGGTTCCGAAAAAATGTGAACAGTTCACAAAGTACAGACAAAATACAATTTCGTAAGTGTGAAGTTATCCAACGGTGTAGTTACATAAACATCTGTCACTGATGAAGTAAAATAAATGTTTGTCTCTCTCAGTTAAATGATCAGATAGCTGTGTAATTAATGTGTTAGAAAAATATGGTACCGATGTGTAAAGTTGTATAAGCAAATACCATATTAGCTAGGGCTCCTTGTGCTTGCCATACACATGGTACACAAAGTAGGCGTGTACCCCCCTGAGGATTAATGTAATTATATCCTCAGGTGTTACAGATTACAGCGATGGAATGAAATGTATCACGGAAAACTTTCTTTGTAATTCAAATATGTTGAAAAATAAATAGTTTAATGCGTGTCCTGTAGCGCTAAATGTGCGTCTTGCTGTAAGACAATCTCTGTGGAAGTGTCGTAGTTATTGTCCTCCGAAAGCTAAGTTCTACAGAAGTCAATGTACTTACCTCTTGATAAACGAAATTGAAATGCTTTGCGTATAGATATCTTAGTTATTACCCTTATTGCCGTGATGAAGTAAGTACTGTACTGTACGTATTGTTGTGCTACAGAAAAGGCTGTCTCATTGTAGCTATACCACAAACGTTACTACTAAAACATGTTTTACTTTCCAGAAAAATTCAGAAAAACTGTGCAGATATAAAACAGATAAACTGCAAAAGCAACATTGTAAATTGTCACTCATTAGTAGCGTCGTGATAAAATCGTGTAGCTGTCACATAAACTAACCACTGTGTCATCTGGTATCTCACAGAAAGTACTTTAAATCCAGAATGTATTTTCAAGTAAACCAAAATGTTGCATTAAAATCTCATTAGCAATACTGGTAAATGTTCTAAGTATGTGAGCCTTATAGTCGTTACGTAATCGTGCAACTAACAAGCAAGAATGTACAAATAACAACAATGTGTCATCTGTCCACTATAACAATGCACTCGTAAATACTGTCTAAATATGTTCCGTAGGTTCTAGACTGGATAGTAAGCTTCAAACATTGTTGCATGTTAACAATTTCTTAAGTCTGACAAAGCATACTAGTAATGTAAAGTGAAAAGTTATACGGTAAAGACGAAGATAAAGGCAGATTATCTTTCAATAAACGGTTTTACATGTGAAATGCGGTGCAATCATTTACCCTTTCTAGTGCGCAGAGTTTCAGCTTCCAAGTAATTATCATGTTGTATACGTCGGCACGGAATGCTAAAATTTTTTCTGAAGGTTAGCGTCTACGTTATTTTTCTCTGAGCCAGCCGGCGCACGTGGCTGCCAGCGGTGTAAGTCATTGTCTGTCTCTTTGTTGCCGCGCGCCGTTAATGGGATTAGGGGACCTAACTTCTAAAAATTCACCTTGCCGAGAGGGCCCTACCCTGTTTGAAGCTCGCCAGTTCTGATGGATTTCCGGTCTGTCATTATGATTATATCGTCTGTCGTCATGTCGGTAGTTCCTGTAATTTCTTGTTTGTCGGTCATGTGGTGGAGAATTTCTCCCTGAGTTATCACTGCGTGGTGGACCCTTGCGTCTGAAGTTATTCTGTCTCCCATGATAATAATAGTTCTGGTTGCCATATTGTCTGTTTCTATGACTGTCTCTGTCATATTCATTACTACGGAAATGCGATTTTTCTCTGTAATTATTACTCTGCCAGTGGTTGTCATACGGGTGGTGTCTGTTTTGGTCACGTTTTGTGTTGTGAGAATAGCCTTGTCGTGTCCAGTTGTTATTTCTTTCATCGCGGAATTGCGACGGATATGACCTGTAATTATTGTGCTTCTGTTTTCGCGTTCCGCGATTGTCAGTGTCAATTTCTAATTCTTGTAAGAGTCCCTGAAAAGCTTCAATGTCGTCTTTGCGTCTTGCCAAAATAATATGACGTAAATGTTCAGGCAATTTCATTAAGCAAATGTGGATGAGTTCTGTGGGGCTGTATGGGTTTGAAAGATATTGATTCTGATGTAACATGTCTTCAAAATATTTCACAAGACTGGAAAACTCAGATTGTTCGAAATGTTTCATCATAATGATGCCATGTTTCACTCGGTCTTGTGTGGCTTGAGACCAATATGCTGAGAGGAAGGCGTGGTAAAATTCTCCTTCACTGTGGCAATCGTGAATGACCGATCGCATTCTTACAGCTGGTTCATTCTCTAAGTAGCCACACATAAATTCTAATCTGTGTTCTAATGACCAGTTAGGAGGAAAACAATGAGAGAATTGATGAAGCCACGCTTGTGGATGAATGTCGTTGCCAGAATTCTTAAATGTTTTGAATTTACGTGTAGTAATTAACATCTTATAGTCAAAATCTTCATGTCGGCGAGACGCATGTCGGTCATTGTTATGTCGTTTCGGCGGTTCCATCTCAAAATTCGGTGAACTTTGCCAATTACTTTCATGATTTCCAAAATGCCCTGTGTTATTATTTTGTGGTTGTTCTGTATTGCTGTGTCCCTCTTCCCATACTGGGGTGCGAGTCTCCTCTGAAATATGCAATTCTTGTATTACTTGAGCCAACTGATCTTGTACTTCCCGCATTTCTCTTTTGTACTGTGTGTTGATTTGATTTTGATTCTGTTTGAATTTCCTAATTTGTTCATACTCTTCAGTGTCAGTGAAGGCTACAGGTTTTGTGTCATTCAGATCATCATCTACCTTCGTAGGTAAGTTAGTGAACTGATCTGAAAGTTCGGCTACTTTATCCGACAGTGAAATTATTTCCTCTGTGTGTCTTTCTGAACCAATTTTCAGAGTATCTACTGTGTCCTTTAAGTTCGCGTGAGTTTTTGCAAGTTGCGTAACCGAATCGGTAGATGCAAATGAGTCAATTTTAGCTTGCAAGGTCTCATGATTTTCATGAACAATAGTTTGCAGTTCTTTTATGGCTGCTTCGTGATTCTGTAATGCATTTTCATGCCGCGAAAAAATAGGTTGGAAATGCTCACAAATTTGTGTTTTTACGTCATTACAGACTTTTTGACATTTCGATTCAATGTTATGTAACTCATTAGTCAAATCTTCACGTGTTTGTTCAAGCGTGGTGTCTAACTTTTGAAGCTTTTGTTCCATTGTGTCTAACTTTTGAAGCTTTTGCTGTGTTTGTCTCTGATTTTGTTCCATTGTGTCTAACTTTTGAAGATTTTGTTCCATTGTGTCTAACTTTTGAAGCTTTTGTCCCATTTGTTGCATTAATTGTAATAACAATGCACTGGTGTCTGATACATGTTCCTTAGTGCTATTCGGCAATGCATTTGAACCGGCAATATTCGCAGTTTGAAAAACAGAAAGTGTGTCTTGAGTTATTTGAGAAAACGGTGAGGACGCTAAATCTGAATCTACAGTATTTGCAAGATTGTGTCCTGTCATTTCGGAATCCTGAGGCGAGCTGTTGCCGACCGATCGATCGATAATGCTTCCCTGTTCACTAATTGTTTCACTGCCTACACCATTATTTGCAACTCGCTCCATTTTCCTATGCGCTATTACCAAATTACTACTTTGAACATTAGTGAATTCATTACATGGTGACGTTAACACACTGCTTTCGTCTTCACTGTCATTTCTCAGTTTACTTTGGAGCCTAGTGTTACGTTTTTCACACGCCATTATTGTCACAATTTTTCCTACGACAACACAGAAAAACACAATTTGAAGAACAAAAATAAGAGAACACATTAACATAGCACTGAAAATAATATCTAGTTAATTGCAAGCGCAGCTGCGAAATACTTGGTGCAAATCTACATGCATTCCACAACTGTTGTACTGTACAACAATCAAAGACTACAACTACAAAGGAAATTCTCTCTATGATTACGCGCTAGCAATAAACAAAGGCTACACTAACTACACAAACTACAAGAAAAAAATCAGAAGATTCCAGTGAGGTATCCTTGGCTAAGGGTCGACATATGAAACGTCCCCTCAGAACAATTTATACACGACTGTGCTTAAACTGACACACAATATTTTTAGCGCAACGCAATCTGACTTTCAATAATCCCTACAAAAGAATGGCCCTGACTAACATTAACCTATACCTTTGACAAATCACATACCTCACAAAAAATCTTCGTTACTCGAACTACTGCAATACAGCGAGCACCACTACTGCCAGCTAAATAAAAGATTCTAACTACGGAAGGCACTAACTACTGATAAGTATAGTTAGCAAATGAAAGATTTTAATAGAGAACAAACAGTGTATTTACCTTAATAGTCAAAATATATATGATAGTTCATGACATCCAGTCTTACAAATTACAAAACTCCGCCATATCTCTCCCCACGTCCACCACTGCTGGCGGCTCACCTCCAACTGCGCAACGCTACGCGCTGTTAGCATCCAGCTGCCGCTGCCCGACACTACAATGGCAGACAACAATGCAAACTAGCCACAGACTGCGCACAGCACAGCCAGTGATTTTTCATACAGAGCGCTATGTGGCGTTACGAATAAGAAAACCTACTTACACATCGAAAAAGTGCAGTGAAGGGCAGCTCGTTTCGTGTTATCGCACAATAGGGGTGAGTGTGTCACTGATACGATACACGAGTTGGGGTGGCAGTCACTGAAACAAAGGCGGTTTTCTTTGCGGCGAGATCTATTTACGATATTGCAATCACCAACTTTCTCTTCCGAATGTGTAAATATTTTTGCACGATACACGCTTTCACCAAGTGCAAAACACGGGTATGCGTGAACAGCAACTGTCACTTGAAACCGGAAACAATGCAATCTCCGAAGGTTTCTCGACGTGAGTGAACTGCCATCGTTCGTGGATCGGACTATAGTAAACAGACCCATTTACGAGCTATGTTTGTGAACATAATCTGTTGCCAGTGTTCCAGATGAACCGTCCGTCTCATACACTTACTGCCAATCGTGCGAAGCCGAAGCAGGTCACCAGTAATTCATAAAATATTAAGTGCAAATTGATTCAACTACATGAATTGTAGTCCCCCGCTGCATTTTTCTGGCTGTATCTGAAGGCTAATCTCACGAATTGCCGTAGGAAATTCGACATAGTTCTCACTAATATACAGACTGATTCACTAGGAAAGCTTGCGTATATAATTTACTACTTCTACTTCAGGCAAGTCGACCAGCCGTGTATAATTAATGTCACTTCTGCGAAGCTTGCAAGGGCCGCTAGCACACTCCTAAAGCAATGACCACGCAGCGTCTGTTTAACCAGTTTTAACGGCTGATGACCAAGGAAAATCTCCCACAAACCTAGGTCGGTTTAATTTATCTCTGCGACAGAGTTGTCCATTGTCCCACACAAAAACTGGGTCTCTCTCCTAAGAGCCGTCGGGCGTATTTTCTTCGTTGTTTTGACAGATATTAGCAATTTCGTTTTTGCACTGTGTCAACCCAAGCAAATATTGTTCATCAAGCCTTTCATGCAACGCCTAGTGTCAACAGAAAGCGATGGTTTGTCTACCATTACGTACAAAATTATTTTTAAATCGGTTGGTTTTAAGAAGGCCTATGATTGCATACCTCGCAAGAGCCTGCTCAGCTGTTTAAGGGAGTTTGGCATGGCAGAGAAACTCATCTAACTGATAAAGATCTGTCTGAGCGAAACACGTGCGAAGGTGAAGATGGGAAATCACGTAACAGAGGAATTTGAAATTGTGACAGGACTCAGGCAAGGAGGTGGGCTATCCCCTATCCTGTTCAACTTTGCCCTCGAGAAGATCGTACGCGAGATCTTCCATGAGACCGAAGGGATTGAGATAGAAGGAAAGAGACTGGCGTACTTAACCTATGCAGACGACATCTGTTTACTCTCTAGGTCGGAAGAGAAGTTGGAGCAAATGACCAAACCACTAAAGAAGGCTACCAGCAAATTTGGGCTAAACATAAACGAAGCCAAGACAGAGTACCTCGTTATGACTAGTGGTCATTGCCAGACTGTTGGTCATCTACAATCACTGCAGGTTGGGGACCAGTCCTACAAGAGAGTGCATGAATTCAAATACCTAGGGGCGCTTTTCACTGAGAACTCGTCATGTGAAGTAGATATCAATGCTAGAATACAAGCAGGAAACCGATCTTACCACAGCCTAACACAACTGCTTCGGTCCAGATATCTCTCCAGACCGCTCAAGATTCGACTGTACAAAACCCTGGTCCAGCCGGTTGTCTATATGGCTGTGAGGCATGGAGTATCCGGAAACAGGACTTCCATAAGCTCCTCGTTTTTTTAGAGAAAAGTGCTTCGGAAGATTTTCGGTCCGATTCTGGATGCGGATACAGGGGAATGGAGGATCAGATAAAACCAAGAGCTTGAGGGAATATACCAGCAGCCCAACATAGCAGGAAATATCAAAGCCAAACGAATCCAGTGGGTCGGTCTTGTGGCCTAGATGGAGGATCAAAGATGGCCTCGGACGCTCCTGGATTTCAAACCTACAGGAAACAGAACCCCAGGGAGATCCAAGAAGCGTTGGAGGGATGGCCTCCATTAAGATTTAAACCAAGTGTCAATAGATGTGGGCGGATGGCAGATAGCAGCAATGGACAGAATACAGTGGAGGAGGAAACATGTAGAAGCGTGAGGTTCACGGAGCCTGATCACGAAGTAGTAGTAGTATTTAAGGTTCCCTTTGGATACAGTTCTCTCAAATTGGTATAGTCCGATATTCATTTTATGGGTACGTATTAACAGGGACAGTAAAACTCGAATGATAAACAGCACTCAGTAGCGCTGCATGCTTAGCGGAAGCAGTTATAACTGAGCTGGGTGTCCGCAGATGACGGTTCAAATGATCGCTATAGCCAGCAGAAATCTACAGGTACCAATATTTGAATGCTGGCCCCTGTTTTGATCCGAGCCGAGGTGGAATCTCCCTACATGTCGATCAGGGGCCTCAAAATGGCATAGTAAATTGCCGAGACTGGCAGCCAAATAAAATAAGTTTGGAAATTAGACGGCTAAAAGATGTTTGACTGGCCATCCTTAAGACCTTAAGATATTTTGGTGCAGCACCCCTCCTCCTCGCTCTACCGTTTCTTGAGAAAACCAACCTTGAAGTTCATGATCCGTAATCGACTAAGAATTATTGGGATCGATAGATAATTAAAAACTGGAGTTTTTTTCACCACCGTATAAGGGTTCCGCAAACACTTTATCGCTAGAAATCGGGAAAACGAACTTTTACGGATATCCCTTACGTACGCGTAAAATAAAAGCTGTTTCGCGAAAGTACCTGTGGCATAGAGACCAAGATATCTTGCACCGGAGCAGAGAATATCTATTCGATTCCCAAATGCATTTTGGAGGTTCTATTTTCGTTTGTATTTGTGGCATAGTGACCAAGATATCCTGCAAAGGAGCAGAGAAAATCTATTCGATTCCCAAATGCATTTTGGAGGTTTTATTTTCGTTTGTATTTGTTTTCTGTTTCGAAATTGGTAGGTATAGGAGGATTCAGAATATGAGTAAATCAATAAAGAATAATAGAAAGGTTGGCAAATGAATTTCTCAAAAGACTTGGATTAATATAGAATTATAATTTCATCCTGATCTGTTTGCAATGGCTGTTTCACTCGCTCTACTGTATGTCGTCAATTTCCTTCGAAGACCAGATGGATGGTACTTGTCATATAAACATTGGAAGCAAAGATGCTCAGTATACCAACAACATCTAATGAATGTCACATTCGCGCAGTTACATTGTTCCTTCCGAAAATTTGGCGAAAAGCAGACTTGGTTCAAAAATATTTATTTTTAAAGAAGTAATCTAAATACATAGGACACAAAGGATAACATTAACTGAAAATCCGCTTCTCATCATGAATTGTTGTTAATCGTTATTGTATCTGGACAGTTGTTGGAGTTCCCGAAGCAGATTGAAATTATGAAGCTTCGAAATAAAGTTTTTAACTTTCTGATAAAAATAAACATCACAAGGCTGGCACACAGTTGTACAGTTTGGTGGTATTACCTCCCCTGTGCAAGTCGCTTGACCCTCGTCTGATTGACCTTCGTCATTGTCATATACAGGGAGATTTTTTCCCACCGTGTACAAACTCTAGGGATTGGCCGATGAGATGCTACGGAACAAAAGAGGTCGAATGAACTTATGTCCGGAAATGCATGATTTCCGTGCTAGAGACCATTTATTCAATCACACTCAGTTACAGAGACTGCGGTCTAATACGCGCTGTACCATGCAGCCATCGTTAAAGTGCGCATGATTTCCTCTTAGAGAGTGGTATTGTTCCTCCTACGTCATGCCCTGTAGCCGTCTCCAGTCCCAGTAATTGGTAATGTTGCGCCCGGCTCACTTCTCTTGCTGATTCAACTTATAGTCGACGTGATATATCGTTGTAGACAATGGTTCCGTATTTAAACTGAGAGCTTGCCGACATGGTGTTCACTTAAGGAGAGGCAAATGGCAGCTGGCGGCGGACAGCAAGGTTGTATTAGGAGACCTACCCCGCCGACAACAACCACAGCATTCAATTTTTGCAATAGCGTTTCGCCGTTTGTCTAACACAGGGTCATTTCAGGAAGCAGGAAATCGTGTAGGACGTACCCGAAATGGTGCGACACCAGACTTCGAGGAAAATGTGATTAACGGCGGGGAAGGCGACCGCCGTATCAGTACCAGGCAGCTGGTCCGCCAATACGGGGTAAGCCAGACGACCGGGTGGAACATTCTCCATGACAATTGTTGCTACCCTTATCACTTACAGCGTGTGCAGGGCTTACTAAAGACAGACTTTCCACATCGGGAGCAGCTTTGTCACTCGTTTCTTCAACAGGCAACCGCGACTCCAGGGTTTTTGTGTCATCATTCCTATTCGCAGACGAGGCCAACTTTGCGTCGAGTGGTATATTTAACTTTCGTAAGTGGTATCTTCAGCTTTCACAACATTCGTATATGGAATAGCACGCAGAACTCCCGTGGTATGGTGACAGCGAATCAGCATCGGTGCAGCCGGATTGAGTGGGCCGGGATAACTGGCGACCGTAGTTTGGGACCAGTCCTCCTTCCAAGTCTCCTAACAGGCCAGAACTATCTTCGTTTCTTGCGAGTGACTTTGCTTCCCCTGCTAGGGGCAGTGCCGTTCATGATTCAAAGGGTTATGTGGCTGCTACATGATGGTGCTCTTGCCCACTTCGCCGTTAACTTCCGGGTTCATCTCAATCGTGTCTTCCCTGGTCGATGGATCGGACGAGGGGGTCCAGTTGCAATGCCTGCTCGTACACCGAATCTCAACCTGTGCAATTTCTCGTTATGGGCCCATGTCGAACGTATCGTGAACGCAGAACCCATCCCATATGTGGAGACAATGAAACAGCGTATTCACGCTGCCTTTGACATTGATCAGATGCAGCCTGGCCGATGTGAACGTGTGACACAGAACATGCTACGGCGCGAACACACATGTGTTGAGGCACATGGAAACGATTTTCAGCACATACTGTAACTGTGGCTGTCTGGTAAAATGCGTATCAGACTGCTGTCTCCGTAACAATGTATGACCGAATAAACTGTCTCTAGCATGGAAACGATGCATTTCTGGTCATAAGTCCACTATACCTTTTCATGGGGGCTTAATTAAATATAATGCAAATATTTTTAATTTTAGTCGCTGTTTGTCCGGTTACGCAGTCTCGTAACCGGTTGGCCCTGAATAATATTAGTACACGATCTGACTTCATAGAATAAGAACAAAGAATGAAAGGAAATTTCCATTAACACAATTAATTAATTAAGTTCCCAGCAACTATAAAAGCTACGAAACAAGAATGCATAAGTGTAGCTGTTCTGTGTGTGAAAGTGTGATTCAACGTATACATCTGGCACGGTTCTTCCTCAATACGACAAGATGCTTTAAACGCCATTTACAATGAAGTAATTAAAAAAAACAGAAATACTATGATTGCACATAGAAACCACAATTACAGTCTAACACAAGAACACGAGCCAGATGCTTTGTTGACTGAACCTGTGACCAAGAGGCATAAGACATTTGAAATAAAAAATTTTCTTTACCTTCATGTATATTGACGAAAAATACACTCTGATCATTACAACATCCACAATCTAACAACATCTGGTGTCTTGCCCAACAGAACAACAGCACACAACATGGTCACAACTAGTACTGTATCGACAACGTCTCAACAAGCACTGATCACGCCTACCTCAGAACTACAACTGCCCACAGCAACTTACCAGCTGCAACTGCTAGTGGAGGCGGCTGAATAATACTCTTTGGCGCAATCTCTGGCGTTTTGACTCAGTGTAGCCACCTTTCACCTTTTTTGTTGCGTATCCTCTCATCGATGAATCTGTAGAGTTTCTACAAGGTGGAAAAAATCACAGTATTTGCTTTCCATTCCAAAAATCCAGTATCAGACAAAATTTGTTATTAGCAAAGTGTGATATTTACAACGGTCTCAGAACAAGTTTTTTAAATTGAATTTGTCATTTTCCGGATTTGGAGCAAGTGACGTTAACATTTTTTAACGAGTCGGTTATATGATTGGCCTTTTCTGTCAGCCGAGGGCCAAAATTAATCATTAGTTTCTCAAAAGCACAGAAAATCTTTAGGCAACAGTTTTGCAGACCATGTGATGGACTATTGAGCCGTGTTCGAATGCGTTGTTTTATGTAAAGTACCAACTGCGACAAGAATTCGATTTTCTCCTTTATTCGATAACGTGCGTAAATGTTCGTCTTCGCAGCAGTCTTACCCAGAATTGTGTTCGTACAACGAAGCTTAAAATTTGAGTTCCTCACTAGAATAAGTAATCGGAAAAAAATATTTGCCTGTCTTGTTATTATTCTCTGTTGATCTACTTACGTTATATGATCTCTATTACTACCAGTTTCGATTCGGAAATAAATACAAATCAAAGTAAAGGCAGAATTAATCTCTGAATCGATTACAAGTTGCCTGCTTATGAGAAAGTTTTTTACTTCGATTTTTAGGAAAATATGCGTTTGCATACCCGACGTCGAAAGATGTTCAGTTTTCAGCTGTCTATGGATGTCCTCAAGTTTGCCTCGATTATGCGTCGCCTGCCAGTGTGGCCGAGCGGTTCTAGGCGCTTCAGTCTGGAACCGCGCGACCGCTACGGTCGCAGGTTCGAATCCTGCCTCGGGCATGGATGTGTGTGATGTCCTTAGGTTAGTTAGGTTTAAGTAGTTCTAGAGGACTGATGACCTCAGAAGTTAAGTCCCATAGTGCTCACAACCATTTGAACCATTTGATTATGCGTCTTTAACAGTAAGGGTGGTTTTCTAAAAATAGGGAGAGCGGGTTGTTTAGGCAAAATGTCTTATAGTCTTTCATTTCAGACAGTACGAGTTCACAGGCGACCTGCCCAATATGAGCCGAATCGGCTGTCTGTGTCTGAAACATTCCCCTTGGGAGAAGCATTCAAAGGTATATGACAATAGAAACTGGCTATAAGTTCGACATAGACAAAAAAACAATAACTAACAGGGCATACAGTATTTATGCAAGTAAACCTATCTGCATACACACAATGACACATATACCGAGTGATCAAAAAGTCAGTATGAATTTGAAAACTGAATAAATCACGGAATAATGCAGACAGAGAAGTACAAATTGACGCACATGTTTGGAATGACATGGGGGTTTATTAGAACCAAACAAATGCAAAAGTTCAAAAAATGTCCAACATATGGCGCTTCATCTGATCAGAATAGCAATATTTAACATAACAAAGTAAGACAAAGAAAAGATTATGTTCTTTACAGGAAATGCTTAATATGTCCACCACCATTCCTTAACAATAGCTGTTATCGAGGAATAATGTTGTGAACAGCACTGTAAAGCATGTCCGGAGTTACGGTGAGGTATTTGCGTCGGATGTTGTCTTTCAGCATCCCTAGAGTTGTCGGTCGATCACGATACACTTGCGACTTCGGGTAACCCCAAAGCCAATAATCTCACGGACTGAGGTCTGGGAACCTGGGAGGCCAAGCATGACGAAAGTGGCGGCTGAGCAAACAATCATCAGCAAACGACGCGCGCAAGAGATCTTTCGTGCGTCTAGCAATATGGGGTGCTGGTTCTAATAAAACCCCATGTCAGTCCAAGCATGTGTGTCAATTTTTACCTTTCTATCTACATTATTCCATGCTTTATTAAGTTTTTAAATTTATACTGACTTTTTGATCACCCGGTACTCCGCAAGCCACTGTGTGAGGGTGTAGCGGGACGATAGTTCGTACACATGTTACCGACTATCTGCCCTATTCAGTTCGCGTATAGCGCGAGGGGAAATCTGAGTGTGTGCCTACGCGCTCTCAACTTATTCTCATTGTTTGTACGTGATTAATTTCTGATTCACATTCTCTAAATTTACCCGACATGTTTAGCGACAACTACATCGTCTTTCTTCCAAAGATCTCTGTTACATTCTCCTAGCATTTCAGTTACATGTTCCTAAGCGTTATGCCAAGCAGTAACGATCCTAGCTGCCAGACCCACTTGACAAATACACCAGGCAGTGTCACATTAGCGCTGGTCGTCCTAGCGTCTTGTATGCAATATCCATTACGGATTATTACATGTCTCCAGAACCTCGTAACTAGTCTGACTCTTCCATTCACCTTGCCTAACAGTGAGTTTAAGAGCCAGTCCTATTTGGTACCGCTTCTTACTAGGGGAACTCGCTACCGTCGCACTCCCCCCCCCCCCCCCCCCCAGATTAAGTGGTAAGAGGGCCCAATGGACAGCCCGTCAAAAACTTAACACAGATCAAGCACGAAAACAGGATGAAAATGTACTGGACTGTGAGAAAAAAGCAAAATAGAGTGAATTGTCCAATATAGAGCAGTCGCGCAGAGAAATGGCGTCGAGATGAAGTGATTACGGTGTAGCCCTGTGAAGATGACCCGTGTTCAAACTTCTCTCGTGGCATTTTTTTTGTTTTCGCTTTTCGCTTTATTCAAATTTGTGTCTGTGCCGTGGTGTAACGTCCGCCTGCAACAACGAGGTGTAATGTAGGGACCTGTAATAACAGCTGCTTCTGCACAACTATTCTATTACAGTAGAACCCCTCTAATGCGTCATTTTCGGGACCGGGACTATGGTCGGAACGAAAAAAAGGTCGGATTATCCGAAAAATCTAATATTTATTGAAAGAAATATAAAAAGACATTTAGTACAAATAATTAAAAGATTTAAACTAAAGGACGTCTATAGTAATACAAAAAGATGTTTTTTGCGGAGTGTTAAACAATATAGCAACTAAAAAACGTCTACACACACTATAATATGTATTGGTTTTAAAAGGAAAAAAATTACAGTAGTGTACTGTATTTAATAACGTATAAACGATATATACTGTAAATAAAAAATGTTTATAGCGCTGTATATAAAAAAGATTTTTTTACAAAGAAATAAATACTGTATGTATAAAATAAGAAATGATTATACTGTATGCATTGTTTTTACAGTAAAAACGAAAACAAATTACTTGCAAAAAAGTCAGTGATACTTTTTTGTTTAGCAGATGTTATTCTAGATTTAGCTGCAGTGTCCCCCCATTTTTTTATCCACAAAACGTCCATTGGAATTGAAGTTGGATTCTGCTCTATGTATTGAAGGGCGATGTCAAAAGAATTTTTTGCATCGTTGTGTGAAATCCGGGTGGGGGGTTCGTCTTCGCCGTCCGAGTCCCCATTGACAGTTTCCTGGCTAACAGCCGCAACAATCTGGTCGTCATTGAGGTCTTCAAAAGTCTCACAGTCTTTGTCACATTCGTTGATCTACTCTTCAACTTCATTGGCAGTGACGTTCGGCTCTAGAGTTTGTAGATCTTTAACGATTTCCAGTGCGTCGTTGTTTTGCTCATCTTCGGTATCCTCATTTTCATTCATAACTTGTGGTCAAAGCTTACGCCACGATTTCAGCAGTGTGTCATGTTTCAGTTCACCCCATGCTGCAGCGATTGTGTAGATAGCATCTTTGACGTTCAGGGATTTAATTGCCTCAAATAAATTATGACCTCCACATTTTTCCAAAATTGAGCTGATATACTTTCTGCGATATCGCCTTTTTAACCATTCTATAACGCTCTGATCCATTGGTTGGATACGTGAGGTCACATTGGGAGGCAGAAAGAGAGCTTCTATGTCCCCTTTCAGCAAATCTTCCTCAGAGGAATGTGATGGTGCGTTATCCAACAGCAGTAGAGCACGAATAGGGAGATTTTTTTTTGCTTCAAGTCTTTTTCGACCGTTGGCACAAACTCGTCGAAAAACCAGGATTTAAATAGGTTGCATTCCATCCAAGCAGGTTTTTGATTGCGGTAATAAACCGGAAAGGAAGATAAGTTTATATTTTTGAATGTCCTTGGCTTCTTATATTTGCCAATGAGCTTGTGGGTACCATCTGCGTTCCTACAAGGAATCACTCTTATTCTTTCTTTTATAAGTTTCGTTCCTACCACGGATTCATTTGAAGCTGCGAGCGTTTTTTTTGGCACCATTTTAAAGTTCAGTCCTGTCTCGTCGATGTTATACACCAGACAGGGTAACAGTTCATTTTCTTTTATAATTTTTTGAAACTTAACGGAAAACTCCTCAGCAGCTGCGGCATCGGCAGATAGTTTTTCACCGGAAATAGAAACAAATCGGACACCGTGACGAGTTGTCCAACGATCACTCCAGCCTTCATTGGCAGCAAATTTACTTTCGGCTTCCAGTTTTTTGTGCAAAACTGTCGCTTTTTCTTTGTGAATTGACCCGGATATTGGAGTTACTTTCCTTCTTTCTTGACAAAACCACATCCACAATGCCTTATCAAGCAGTTCAAGTTTAGGGTTTTTGAATGTTTTGCGATTCTTCAGAGTGTTTTCACCATCAACCGTAACTGTATAGGATTCAATGTCTTTCCAATTCTTTCTCCAATCCTTAAATTGCCGAAACACCTACATTCAGATCCTTTGTAATTTTTTGGAGCGATTCTCCTTCGTCCAGTCTTTGTAGCACTATTAATTTTTCATTTAGTTAAAGAGTTACGTGTTTACGTTTGAATCCAGACATGTTGAAAAACAGACAACTGTACACACAATGAATCTACAGTAGTAAGTACTGTAGAGAACACGGAATAAAGCAAACAACGAGGTTTTTTAATTCCAACAAAGGATAAAACTGCACAATAACGTACAGTATAACAATATGCACAGTGGTAGGCACCGCAACAATGGCCCGACAGGCGCCCAGTCAGTGACAAGTCGGCGCAGGCTCGCGAGCCTGAGTGTGGTCGGACTAACCGAAGTGACGGACCATACAAGGTTGGAGTGGTTCTGCTGTAGTAGCCGAAAGGAAGTGGCTTTCGAATGGAACTTGACGACAAGGCGACAGGTGAACCGAATTCTCGACAGAAAACACATCTGGTGCGCCGTACGTGGCATTACCGACACTGCATGTGTCATATGTAGGAAACTCTTACCGACGCACCTAATTTGTACGCCTGGTAAGTGAGTACGATATGTCTCTTCGCCCGATGAAGGTGCTCGCATGAACGTGAATGTGATTACTCTCGGGGAAATGATGAAAACATAATAGTTTGTCACATAAGCTGCAACAAATCAACGCAACAGTTTCACTGTCACAGTGTCTATCTGCTCTGTCAAAACATATGTTTCTAACATTTATGAAGTTGCGCTCAATGTTGGAAGTACTGACCCTCTAATTCCTTTGTTGTAACAAAGTTCACACCTGTTTATTTGTTGTTTTTGTTTCTGTGAGACGTCTATATCATATCTCGCCTGCTCTCACTACTCGTCACATTTACACTCTGGCCATTAAAATTGCTACACCACGAAGATGATGAGCTACAGACGCGAAATTTAACCGACAGGAAGAAGATGCTGTGATATGCAAATGATTAGCTTTTCAGAGCATTCACACAAGGTTGGTGCCGGTGGCGACTCCTACAACGTGCTGACACGAGGAAAGTTTCCAACCGATTTCTCATACACAAACAGCAGTTGACAGGCGTTGCCTGGTGAAACGTTGTTGTGATGCCTCGTGTAAGGAGGAGAAATGCGTACCATCACGTTTCCGACTTTGATAAACGTCGGATTGTAGCCTATTGCGATTGCGGTTTATTGTATCGCGACATTACTGCTCGCCTTGGTCGAGATCCAATGACTGTTAGCAGAATATGGAATCGGTAGGTTCAGGAGGGTAATACGGAACGCCGTGGTAGATCCCAACGGCCTCGTATCACTAGCAACGAGGACCCCGCACCGCTCTTCACGAGACGCCCGGGCCTTGGTTTGGTGAAGTTGTATGGTTACTACAGACAGTTTATGTTTATAAGAATCTGTGATTTAGTTATTGGTAGGCTTGGAGGATCAGTCCTACCTCACGAATATTGTTTTGTAAATTAGTTTAAATAAAAACGCTATAACTCACACGCTGAGATTTCCCTATCTGTGGCCAGTGGATATATTACCTTCTTCCTCTTTTCATGCTTGATCTTTATTCGGTTTTTCACGGGGTATCCACTGGGCCAACCTACCACTAAACCTGACACTATAGATTTCCTTCTTTTTGTTAGAGGATTTATCTTGCAGTTATCCACATTTAAATAATTAATTTGAACCACCTGGAAATGTTATCCACGTTTTTCTGCATTTCCTTAAGCCGTGTCCATACCGGCCCCACCGTGCTGCACCGCGCCACGCAAGGTTCGGCACAGAAGGGGGAGGCCTTTCGACCTTCTTCCACGTCAAACCACGCCGCTCTGTGCCACAGGCGTCTACTGCTAAGCTAATTGAAACGGGGACACTCGACTTCCGAACAATCCGATACATGTCTCTACGGTCACGCTACCATGATCCTTTGCGAGTGCAGGCTGCTCTTTTCTGCTGTTTAGCCTGGAAGAAAACAATTCAAGGCAACGGTGCACTGAACATTTTTAAGTACACTTCATTCATTTTTACGATTTGTTTTAATTAAATGTCAGTTAATGACATATCGGTGTTAAAATGCCTTCAGACGATTGTAATGACAAAAGTTAAAGTCTAATGACATGTAACTCGAACACAGTGTAGTAAGGTCTGCTTTCGACCGGTGAGTGGCGAGGACGTCTTGTTTACGTCCCGTCCGCAGAGTCGCGAGCGCGCGTAGTTTGTTTACTTCCTCGCCGCAGCTAATACTCGCGTCCGTTAACACTGAGTCGCCATGGCTCATTCATACAGAAAACCTACCATCAAGATCACTTTCCAGCCCGACTACGCACGACCACGAGCCTTTGAAGTGGAACGATTCATCCGTGACGAAGTTCAAATACCAACACAGCACATCATCGGTATCCACCTATCCATCACAAGTAGCGTCGTTTACGTCAAGATGGTCGATGACGAGTTATGTCACGCAATTGTGAACAGATGCGCGAACACTCTCAAGTTCAAATACTCCGATGGTCACATCGGAGAGGTTACTGTTGACCATGCTGGACTAGGATTACGCACACTAATAGTCTTCGAACTCCCTTTCGAAGTACCACCGAATGTCGTTAGCTCAGCTTTCCGCCTTTTTGGGACGGTAATCAGCCACGTGGCCGAAAAATGGAACACCGAGACGTACCAGGTCCTCAACGGCGTCCGACAAGTGAAAATTGCATTAAAGAAACATGTGCCATCCTACTTAGTCATAGGTGGCTGTCGAGCAATAGTAATGTACGATGGACAACCTCGTACTTGTTCTGGCTGCGGCCAGGAGGGTCATGTGCGCTCGGCGTGTATTCAACGTCGGGTTACACAACTTCCATTACGTGACACGACACCACCTCCTACGCTCACGGCCCTCCCCCTCAATTACGCAGAGGTGACACGATTGACCGTCATGACAGGCAACAACCCCCCCCCCCCCAAGAAGACAGGAAGCGTTAGAATGCCCACCTGTCGCCGGTCCTGGATTGACCAACACAATTACGGTGTCTGCAGGGGTTGAAGAACGCCGCCCATCGACTCCACATAAAGATTCGGAGGAGAGAATGGAACTCGACGCTAGGGTTGTACCGACCTCTGCCTCTCTACCTGAGGGGGATGCTATACGGGAACCACAAACTCTTTCGGACACAGAAACCCACGTCCGCAAACAACGGTCACCGAGAAAACATAAAAAGCGACGTCGCACACCCTCAGACGACTGCCTCCAGCGGACGTCTTCTCCAGTTGACGACCGGACGGCCGACGAAACGACGAGGAAAATGGATGACACGAGATCACCCTCACCTGTCACTTTGTCTAATTTTGACAAACCCGATTCCGCTCTCTCGGGCAAACGGATGACCAGCACAGCGCCCGCCGTTGGTACACAACCGGAAACAACTGCGGATTCACCCGTAGTCACTTAGCCCACAAGTGTTCTACCGCAGCCACCGTTAACTTACGGACCTTGGGCGCATGACATGAAGACGATTCTACGGCCGCTGTGGTGGATGAGGAGACGGGTCTCTCCTCCCACAACTCGGCCCCTCCCGAGTAGCAGCAGATGACGGCGCGGACGCGGCCAGCACATCACACGCCCCACCTTTTACGGCGACACTGACGGCGGCCCCCACCGCAGGAGACGATCTACAGACCCATCGCTTAACGACCATCAACATTAACACCATTCGGACACGTACGAAGTTGTCGCTGCTCCAAGACATGCTCAATGCAGCAGACGTTGACATTGTCTTTCTCCAAGAAGTCTTCGTCGCCGATTTCCCGGGTATGTATGGTTATACGGCTCATGTGTCCCACGCCTCACCAACTAACAGTGAAGTCGCAATTCTCCTCAGAGAGGGCCTCGAGGCGGACGAAGTCCGATATCTCCCCGACGCTAGAGGAATGGCCGTAACGGTGCAAGGCGTCCGCTTTATCAATGTGTACGCCAATTCCGGAACGAATCGCCGTCGTGACCGATCGCTCTTCTTCGCAGAAGGAATAGCACCGCTTTTTCAGGGCAGGCACGATGACTTGATATTAGGGGGCGATTTCAATTGCACCCAAGCACCTAAAGATCAGCTGCCACGCCATTCACCGTGCCCCGAACTTGGGACACTCATCGGCGATCTCCAGCTGGTAGATACATGGGAACATGTCCGAGGAAATAGACCGGGATACACCCATTTCACGAGTCACTCGTCTAGTCGCATCGATAGGATTCACATCTCCCGTTCTCTCGTGGCAACGGTGAGTGACGCGGAGGTGTGGCCAGTAGCCTTTTCTATTCACGAGGCATATGTATGTGCCGTCACCCTTCGTCGCCAACGGGTGTGGCGTAGCCGAAATCCCTGGAAATTAAACCTTGCTCGTCTTGCTTCTCCGAATTGTCGACGCGCCATCGAAGACACGTGGAGTTTGTGCGTCCGCCGCCTCCCAACGTATTCTACGTCGATTAGTTGGTGGTTAACCTGCGCCAAGCCGGCCCTACGGCGAACCTGCTTGGATGCGGCAGACTCTTGATTTTTATTTCACCGTCCTTCGCGAATGCGCCTCCTTGCGACCCACACCGGAACGACAGCTGACAGTTCAGCGTGCGAAAGCACAGATCGTAGCCCATATGCGCCGCCATCCCGAAGGGACGATCGTCCGAGCACGAACACAAGACAGACTCGCAACGGAACGACCCACCATGTACCACGTCATCCGAGAACGTACACTGCAAAGACGGGCGCTGATACATGCCATCACCACTGAGGACGGCCGTCATCACACCACACAACGCGGTATTGCTGCAGCCTTCTTCGACCATTAAGCACGACTTTATTCTGCTCAATGTTCCGACCCGACGACGGTGACACCAGTCACACAACTGGTTTACGGCATTGTGCCACAGGATTTACAAACTGAATTATTGAACACGGAAGACGAAGTTATCGACGCCATCGGTAAAGGAGCGGCGAATAAGTCTGCTGGCCCCGAAGGGCTCCCTGTGGAGTTTTATAGAACTTTCCATTATTTACTGGCTCCCAAGTTAACAGACATCTGCCGGGATCTTATGTCCCCGGCGGTGCCGTTCCCTGTGACCTTCGTAGAAGGAATAATTATACCGGTTCACAAACCTAAAGGTGGGGCTCGAACACAAGATTACCGCCCGCTAACACTCGTCAACTGCGACACGAAGATATTCACCAGACTATTAGCAAACCGTCTACGACCGACCCTACCTTACGTCACCCCGCCAGATCAGACTTCCCTAGGGGGTATCAACAACATCCACACAGCACTGTGTCGATACCGTGACTTAACAGCCCTAGCCATGGCACGCCGCATCCGGGAGCGCTGGCATCATTAGATTTTAGCCAAGCTTTTGATCGAGTGGATCACGCGTACCTAAAGTCCGTTCTCCGGCACATGCAGTACCCACAGCAATTCACAGACGTCGTGATGCGCCTCCTCCGACGGGCGGCTTCCAAAGTGCTCGTTAACGGGCGTCTCTCGCAGTCCCTCCCGATTTTCCGCTCCGTGCGTCAAGGCTGCCCCTTGTCGACGTTACTATATGCTCTGGCACTGGAACCGCTCCTCTGTGGCCTCCGTCAACGCCTCACCGGTCTTACCCTACGTGACGTCACATTTCGCTGCACAGCATATGCAGACGACCTGGTCCTCGTGTTCCGCAATCGCGACGATGTCAACAGAGCACTAGAATGGATTACCACGTACGGTGTGGCTTCCGGCAGCTGTCTCAACGTCGCCAAATCGGTCGCCAGCGTGTGTAGAACCCCTACAGCTTCGTGGCACTATCATATGTCTCGGAATAGAGTTTCACGACGACATATGGCGCACTGCGGCTCTTAACTACCGCCGCTTATTACAACATATTCGGGTCCAGATCTTCAACCTTCGTCTGCGGACCCTGGACATTCTCCAAAGGACACACTTCGTCAATGTTTACCTCGCATCGCGCCTTCCACACATAACGCGTGTTCTTCCAATACCGTTACTGATGGCTCGACGTCTATTAGCGGCATTCGGAGCCTACGTCAGTACACGCATGCTCTTCAAAGTCAGTTATGTGTCACTGACACTTCCCCCAGAAAGGGGAGGTCTTGGTCTAGTCCATGTCCACGACAGAGCTGTGGCCCTGTATGTCAGCTCACACATCAAGCTGTGGCGCCACCACCCGGAAAGTTTGACAGGTTTGCTGTTGGAGTCCTTAGCTCCGCCCTCCCTTATGCCCCCACTGACGACGCAAGACATACCCCCACCCTTCTACTACTTCGGGAACTTTTACATTGAACACAGCTATGTCCGTATCGCAGTACTACCGACGAAACAGGCGTCGGCGCGGGATATATATCATATCCTACAGCAGAGGCGCCCACCAAACATCGTGGAGACCAAAAGCCCTTAGGTTAATTGGAAGGTGGTGTGGAAGACGATTCACGCGGTTACACTGGACACAGCCGTCCGATCCACATGGTACATCACAGTCAATGGTAAACAGATCACCCGATCACGCCACCACAAGATAAACATGACGGAATCGCCTCTCTGCGTAGACTACGGGATACCAGACACGGACGAACACCGTCTCACATGTGGCGCGGCAGAAGACGTATGGCGCTTGGTGCGACAAATTTTGTCTTATTTTCTACGAGTGACTCCGGAACACATTACACCTCGGTTTCTACATTTCCGGATCAACAGTATTTCCCGCGCGTCAAGACCAACGCTGTCACGTGGATCCGTGGGCATGCGGTACACTACTTTTTTCACGATGGACCTAAAGATGTATTCGACTTTTGGAACTACCTACAAGAACGTCATTGCAAGATCGTACAGAACCCAAAATACAAACAGTATTTTTCTAATTACTTAGGGAGTGCCCTACGCGACCCTCCACGCAGCTGGATCATCAACAGGTAGGAGAAGACACCCATTGAGTGAGCTGACAAAACTAAGTTCGATTCTCGGTGGAGTAACATGATATACGTGAAGACGTACCTGGATGATGAAACGTAAGGAGAGTAGCGACACACCCTTCTGCATCCTGTATGAAGCACTTTCTTTTCCGTTTTTCCCCATATATATTACCTCGGTGTAGGAACGTACCGAGATATTGTTTTTTTTACTCAGAGCATCATGCGGTGGTAGATACATATATTTTTGTTGTGGTATAAAGTAAAACCACATTAAGAATGTATTAAAAACTGTAAATAAAAATAAATAAATAAATAATGATTCCCACAAAAGATTTCCCCTTCCCATCCCTAGTTCCTTGACGGACGAGGGGGACATAGTGACCAGGCCTCGGGTTACGACCCCTGACCGCTCTGCCTTCCCCGCCCTGCCCAACCTCCTTTAGGAAAAAAAAAGTGGTAATCTTCGGGAAAAAAAGAAGGTCGCCGGATACAGGTGTGTATTCGATGTTATTTACATATATAGGGGCTTTGTTAAATTCTGAGACATCAGACTGGCTGAAAGATTCCTTTGTGGAGAGTGAGGGATTACAATTACAAATAACCTAAATTGGAACGATCACATAGATAATATTGTGGGTTGAGCAAACCAAAGACTGCGATTCATTGTCAGAACACTTAGAAGGTGCAACAGGTCTACTAAAGAGACTGCTTACACCACACTTGTCCACCGTATTCTGGAGTATTTGCTGTGCGGTGCGGTGCGGGATCCGAATCAGGTGGGACTGGTGGATGACACAGAAAAAGTACAAAGAAGGGCAGCTTCTTTTGTATTATCGCGAAATAGTGGAGATAGTGACACTGACATGATACGTGAATTGGAGCGGCAATCATTAAAACAAAGGTGTTTTTCGTTGCGACGGGATCTTCTCATGAAATTTCAATCACCAGTTTTCTCCTCCGATTGCGAAAACATTCAGTTGGCACCCACCTACATAGGGATAAATGATCATCACGATAAAATAAGAGAAATCAGGGCTCGCACAGAAAAATTAAAGTGCTCGTTTTTCCGGCGTGCCGTTCGAGAGTGGAACGGTAGAGAGAAAGCTTGAAGGTGATTCATTGAACCCTCTGCCAGGCACTTTATTGTGAATAGCAGAGTAATCACGTAGATGTAGATGTAGATGAGCAAGCAGCAAAGATACTTAAATTCTTCCTTGTCACAAATACTTGCTGAATACGTTGCGACTTCCGCGTGTGTATATGTACACCATATCCATCCAAGCTCTCGCCTTGGACTTGCCCATTACGTAATATAGGTTCTCTGAATTTAATCGCGGCGTATCCGGAAATAAACAGTTAATATTTGCGACAAGGAAGAAAATAAGTCTCATTGCTGCTCGTCTCTTCCACAACATAATCTTTCGTTTTTGATCACACTGACGTCACAAAAGTAACAAAGCCACCGCTGACAGAACGCCGTAGCCTGGAATTGGCTTATCCCGAGCTAAGCAGCAGAAACGGTCAACCTGGAATCGCAAGGAATCGCGGTAGCATGACCGTAGAGACATCTGTCGGATTGATCGGTACCTGAGCGTATCCATTTCTGTTAGCTGTAGGCATGTTCTTTGCACCGCGCTGTGCAACAACGAACAAGTTCCACGCAGTTCAGTACGTCAGTCGACATGGCTCGCTCGTGCGCTCTCTATTTGGACGGTGTTTCTCGTTTTCCATTTTTATTGGCGCGCACGCGCGCTCTCTGCCAACATTGCTGCGCACTTCGAACACTCTATTCATTCTGCGCAGCTCTGTCCTGGTCTACAGCGTTCTGCGCTGCACACGGTTGTGCGTAGCGCGGCGCGGCGAGTCTGGTGTGGACGTTGCACCGGGCTTTCGTAGCAGCAAGAATTTTGTACCGCTCAGTGCGTAATGCGCCCGGTATAGAGTGAACGTGTTTTCCAACTGAGCGCAACGCGTAATGCACCAGCGCTGTACGTCAGACCTCTCAGGTCAACTACTGTACTTCTGGACAAGTCTAATGAGTTGCACCCTGCGTTCTAGCGTAAGAGTGACAAAGGCGGAGCAAGAGTATCCACCATAATTATAGAACCCAGGGATAAGAAGAAATATGTATCACAGGGTCTGCTGAAAAAAGAAAAGAGAATAAGCTACTGGGAGACGCTGAACTTCTAGAGTGTGTAGAAAATGAAAGGAACATTTTTTCATACGTTATACTACATACTGACAACATGGAAAATTGCCCACACATGTTGGCGAAACCCAATAATGACCTCTGCAGCAACACTGATGATAGCTGTCCAGGAAGCGCGCGGGATTGGCCGAGCGGCCTAGGGCGCTGTAGTCATGCACTATGGCTGGTCCCTGTGAAGGTTCGAGTCCTCCCTGGGGCATGGTTGTGTCTGTTTGTTCTTAGGATAGTTTAGGTTAAGTAGTGTGTAAGCTTAGGGACTGATGACCTTGGCAGTTAAGTCCCATAAGATTTCACACACATTTGAACACTTTTTGAACAGTCTAGGAACAAGTGAGTGTGAACCACTGTCCCCTGAGTCTCAGCCATCATTGCATCCACCTCTTTCAGCCACACGCCAAGGTTCTTCGACCAAAACGAGTAATGAAGGGATGTGATTCTCAAATATTGATATGAGGCCAAGAAGACAGACTCCACATTAAAAATTGTCGGGGGAGCTGCCGAAACCACCACCACAAGAGTATGAGCCAGATACAGGGGATAAGTAATATCGGGATGGCTGTGTTTGACGGTCAGTAACGCAGGTTAAGGCGCGTTTACACTGCAGTTTGAGACGAGAAAGTTGGCAACTTTTGGAGAAACTTTGAAATTTTTAAAAACGTTACTTGTACATTTATTGCAAACACAAAGAATTTCAAACAAAATGCTCATGTTTCAAACCATGTTTTATGTTTCCGCTAGTTGTCGGTAAATTACTGAAACTACGTTTGATCTTTGTTTGAAACCAAAATTATTATGCATAATAAAGTTGCAAACTTTCTCCCTCGCTGTGCGTTCCCGCTCAGTATTCCAGCTGGTGTTGTAGTCAGTTATTTGAACTACTCACGCATCATCTAGACTGTCAGTCTGTCTGCAGTCTCCACGTGTTAGTGTCGTGTCTACCCTAGTCGTCTCCACGTGTGTGCGTTGTGTGTGGAGTGTTGTGGTGTGAAGAGGAACGCGGAAGTCATGAAGTTGTTTGGTCAAAGGACAGCGTAGTGAAACTAATAGATTTGTACAGGGACGCCACCAGTTGTTTGCATAAAGATAAGAATAAGAAATATGATGCTTGGCAAGAGATAGCAGGTGAAATGAATACTTCAAAACTTGAAGCTAAGAATATGATTTATAATTTAACAATTCAGTTTAAGCGAGTGATGAAGCCAAAGAGTGGCTCTGGAGCTGGTCCGTATAGAAAGAAATGGTTTGCTCTCGATCATTGTATGTTTTTGTAGGACACTACAACTCCTCGTCATTGTCGTGAAAGTGCAGGCCCAAATACTTGTAATATTCCTGAGGTAAGAAAATACACAAAATAATTATTTTTTATTATGTTTCACATTAAATTATTGAAAATATTTAAAATTACCTCAGCGTAGGCCTACTCATTGATCATTCTGCCATGTGACTGCACCCTCTGCACTGATAGAGTAAGCTGTGAATTGTTCACGAATTCATTTCGATAAGTCAGACGAGGTCTTTGGAATCCGCTTTAATCGCATCAGTGTACCAGGGGGCATTCCATCAACCCTCCATTGCTCCAGTACGTACTAATGTTCCTGTCGCTGTGTCGTCACGGTCAAATGATCCAGATGAAGTATAGAATTTCTGAGATGTCTCGCTATTTCGTAAAAAATTATGTAAGTATGAGCATGATAACACAACTTTCTCGGCAATTTCTGGCTGTAGCAAATGTGGCTTTCTTAGTATCCTGAACAGTAACGTTACTATACCGAACACATTTTCTATTATCCTCCGCCCACGGCAACTCTTTAGGGGCTGCCCTTCTTGTGTAACCCTGGAAATGGTTTCATTATGTTTGGTCTCAAAGGAAACGCGTCATCCGCTAATAGCATGTACGGTACGGGCATTGATTTACTAGGCAATGGAGTAGGATTTGGAATACCCAGTTTCGATACAGTGAGAAGTTTATTTGAGTGCGGTATGTTCAAACACTCGACCATTAGACAACCGTCCTTGGCACCCAATAGACATATACGTAAAACAGTACTGTGAGTCCACAACAGCAAATAAAACAATGCTATAAGATACCTTGTAATTAAAGTAATCACTTCCTGAATCTATTGGAGTTTGTATGATGACGTGTTTTCCGTCCATGCTTCTAATGCAACTCGGGAATTTCCATTGTTGGCTGCTCACATTTGTAAAGTGTAACCACTCTGTGCCTAATGATGTGCGGCTGGTCCCAGCGGAGGTTCGAGTCCTCCCTCAGGCATAGGTGTGCGTGTGTGTTAGTCCTTAGGAAAATTTAGGTTAAGTAGTGTGTAAGCTTAGGGACAGATGACTTTAGCAGTGAAGTCCCATAAGATTTCACACACATTTGACCATTTATGACCTAATGATGTTATCTGAAAAAAAAAATTGTATTTTTGAACTCCATCAGTACCTTCAAACCTACGCATTGAAATCCCATTTATTTGTAGCTCTAAAATCAGTTTACAGTTGTTTACAACTGTTTAAAATGTGTTTAACTGTTGGTAATAAAATAAAACTTTTTTCTAATGCACCAACTACGCTTTGTTAATCTATGGTCTATGAATCGTCTTTGATACAGGATATTGGAGTAAGAGGCTCGATAACTGAGACCGAAGGCTCGCCGATAAACCGGAATGTACAGGGTGTTTCAAAAATGACCGGTATATTTGAAACGGCAATAAAAACTAAACGAGCAGCGATAGAAATACACCGTTTGTTGCAATATGATTGGGACAACAGTACATTTTCAGGCGGACAATCTTTCGAAATTACAGTAGTTACAATTTTCAACAACAGATGGCGCTGCAAGTGATGTGAAAGATATAGAAGACAACGCAGTCTGTGGGGGCGCCATTCTGTACGTCGTCTTTCTGCTGTACGCATGTGCTGTTCACTACGTGCAAGTGTGTTGTGGACAACATGGTTTATTCCTTAGAACAGAGGATTTTTATGGTGTTGGAATTCCACCGCCTAGGACACAGTGTTGTTGCAACAAGATGAAGTTTTCAACGGAGGTTTAATGTAACCAAAGGACCGAAAAGCGACGCAATACAGGATCTGTTTGAAAAATTTCAACGGACTGGGAACGTGACGGATGAACGTGCTGGAAAGGTAGGGCGACCGCGTACGGCAACCACAGAGGGCAACGCGCAGCTAGTGCAGCAGGTGATCCAACAGCGGCCTCGGGTTTCCGTTCGCCGTGTTGCAGCTGCGGTCCAAATGACGCCAACGTCCACGTATCGTCTCATGCGCCAGAGTTTACACCTCTATCCATACAAAATTCAAACGCGGCAACCCCTCAGCAACCCCTAAGGATATAGTACTCAGGACTGATGTCGGCGATATGCATGTGGGCAGCATTTGGTTTACTGACGAAGCAGAACTGGCGCATATGGTGAACCGAAAAGCCCTGTGTTGCAGTCCCATCGTCCCTGCATCCTCAAAAAGTACTGGTCTGGGCCGCCATTTCTTCCAAAGGAATCATTGGCCCATTTTTCAGATCCGAAACGATTACTGCATCACACTATCTGGACATTCTTCGTGAATTTGTGGCGGTACAAACTGCCTTAGACGACACTGCGAACACCTCGTGGTTTATGCAAGATGTTGCCCAGCCACATCGCACAGCCGACGTCTTTAATTTCATGAATGAATATTTCGATGATCGTGTGATTGCTTTGGGCTATCCGAAACATACAGGAGGCGGCGTGGATTGGCCTCCCTATTCGCCAGACATGAACCCCTGTGACTTCTTTCTGTGGGGACACTTGAAAGACCAGGTGTACCGCCAGAATCCAGAAACAAATGAACAGCTGAAGCAGTACATCTCATCTGCATGTGAAGCCATTCCGCCAGACACGTTGTCAAAGGTTTCGGGTAATTTCATTCACAGACTACGCTATATTACTGCTACGCATGGTGGATATGTGGAAAATATCGTACTATAGGGTTTCCCAGACCGCAGCGCTATCTGTTGTTGAAAATTGTAACTACTGTAATTTCGAAAGTTTGCCTGCCTGAAAATGTACTGTTGTCCCAAGCATATTGCAACAAACGGTGTATTTCTATCGCTGCTCGTTTAGTTTGTATTGCCGTTTCAAATATACCGGTCATTTTTGAAACACCCTGTAGATGACAATGGAAATAAGAATGTCTCAGTTGACAAAAGCGATACTAGTATGGAACTGTGAGTCGTCCAAGCACATCAGCAAAGCGACTTGGTCCGAGTCAATCCAAACAGCAGACAAATAAAAGAATTGGTGAATACGTCGCCATTGAACTACGCAGGAGTACAAATGCATACAAGTGGATCTAGCAAAACAAAAGCTTAATGCGGCACTGTTTGACCTGGAAATGTCAAATTTTCCCTCGTTCCACACAACTCCGACTGATATATCAAGTAGTCATACTCCTACAAGTGCACTAGATGATACTGACATTAATTCAGTATCGATCCTGGACAGTTTACTTCAGGAATGTATTGAGAATACGGAACAAAACGCACAGTATACAGTATTGTAACTATATAATCCTGTAATTTAACAAAACAAAGTTGTTCTTTAATATTTACAAGCTGAATAAATGATAAGAAAACTACCGTAGTTATTTTTACGTTGTTCTTGAGCACATCTAGCAACGCTTCACACACTTCTGTGACAAACTTTGAAATGGTCCTCTCTAAGATTTTAAATAAATATTTAAGACATGCATAAGAATCACCATCGGCTAGAAACTGTAAAGTCAATGCCAGTTTCTCTTCCATGGGTAGGGCCAACCACCAGTTGGTAACAGCCTTAGCAATTTTCGGTTCTATTTGAAGCATCAAATGTTCAAAGCCACTGCTTGCCATTCTCAAAAAGTTCTTAAAACTCCCATCTGTCCTCAGTTCTCCTGACAGTGTATCCACATCATCCTTGTTTAGTCTTCTAATAGCCTTCTTCCTCTTTACCTAGCTCTTGCTCGTAGCAACGGTTTTATCCAGTATCTTCTGGGTGCTCTTTGAGTAGCCAAAATATAACAAGCAATTGAGGAAGAAATTACGTTCTTTACTCTCCACGTCTTCAATCTGCACTCAACAATTCCAATAAAACTTAAAATTTGCAACTTTTAAAATGTACAAAAGTGCTAACATAGCTGGTTGACGCCTTTTTTGTTTCAAACCAAAAAGTCTGAAACAAGACTGTTACAAGCAAAGCTAACAGTTGCAAACATATCAGTTGTAAACTGCAGTGTAAACGCTCCTTAAGACACATGTCGCGCTGGAATGTCGTATTCAGTGCGGACTAGGCATCAGTGCAGGTTGTTTACGAGTAGTGGTTCAAATGGCTCTGAGCACTATGGGACTCAACTACTGTGGTCATTAGTCCCCTAGAACTTAGAACTACTTAAACCTAACTAACCTAAGGATATCACACACATCCATGCCCGAGGCAGGATTCGAACCTGCGACCGTAGCAGTCGCACGGTTCCGGACTACGCGCCTAGAACCGCGAGACCACCGCGGCCGGCACGAGTAGTGGTCAAATGGCTCTGAGCACTATGGGACTTAACTTCTGAGGTCATCAGTCCCCTAGAACTTAGAACTACTTAAACCTAACTAACCTAAGGACATCACACACATCCATGCGACCGTAGCGGTCGCGCGGTTCCAGACCGTAGCGCCTAGAACCGCTCGGCCACTCTGGCCGGCTACGAGTAGTACAAAGTTCGTATTTGCATTCAGAGGCCGATGTCGACGTTCTATGAGAGACCTAACAGAGTTCCAAAGAGGGCACATTGTGTAGGCCCTATAAACTGGAGCATTGGTAACCAAGCCAACCAACTGATTGAATGTTTCAAGAGCAAACGTTTCAACAGTCATGGCAGCCTACACAAAACATGGAAAGACATCTTCATGTAAATGTAATAGTGAGCACGTGCACCCCATGATTCAAATGTTGATGCCGTATTTCAGAACGATAATGCACCCATTCACACAGCCAGACAGTACAATCGTGGTATGAGGAGCATTCAACTGAACTGCAGCCTTCCCTGACCTGCACAGCATCCGGACTTGGATACTATCGTACCCTTGATGGCGGTACTGGAACGCACACTCCGGAGCAGATTTCCGCCTCCCTCGTCACTACAGAAGTTAGGAGAGATTCTGAAAGAAGGGTGGCAAAACCTTCCACTGGACACTATACAATCATTATTCCCGTATTCCAAGAAGAATCGCAGCTATATTACGGGCAAATGGGGATCCAGTTCCTTATTAATAAACCATTCCCAATTAAGTATGCGTGTTCATATTATTTTTCCAATGCCCTACATGTTATTCAAAACTCTAGCTATGGCAATGAAGAAATGTCCGCCACATCCTATTACGCAGACAAAGACTTGAATATTCCCAGTCGTCACAGAAATGGGAGTTTACCGAACAGTTACAATGCTGTTTCAGTTTCACCGAAGGTCGATTATAAAGAAAGTCATTAACCTTCGCACCACTGGCCAGTATCAGATCAGTCACTAACACACCTGTAACACCTCTTGCAGAAGTTAGTCAAACAAGTGGCATTGTCACTCAACCATTCGGTTTTTCGTTAAATGACATTATTCATCAGCAGTACTAATACAATTTTTCAATAAATGATCTTACCCATGATCAGTACTAATCCAACTAATAATACAGAACAAGAAACTGTTTCGTATGAAATTTATTATGATTCCAGTTTTGCATCACAATGTTCACAGGTGAACAGGTTATAGTTTCGGTCGGTAACGACCATCTTAAGACCTAGAAAATGTAAGCACATAGAGGTAGCCTAATTTAGAAAACATTCCTACCAATACGAAGGTGAAGCAGAAAACATCTGCACAACATAGACACACGTGAGTAAAAACGTGTTTTATTACATATATCACGCCATTAAACGTGATGTTACAGACAACATCATTAGGCAAATAAAGTATTGTAAGAGCACCATTAAAGCGTACATGCTACAGATGAAGAGAGATGGTTATATTGCCATGCAGCGTATAAAATTCAATGCTTTATTTACTATATAGAACTCACTGGAATCTGTGATCATTATTTTGTGGTCGCATATAGCTGAGTTCTTTTATTGTGTGTTACAGACTTGTAAAACGTTTATTTTTGTATCAAATATTTTGCAACTAATAAAAAAATTATTCATAAGAGCTATAAGAAAACTGCTTTCGCACAATGTACTTTGCAGACCGCACGTATGCACTGAACAGCTAATCCCCTTGCAGTTTCATTTTCTGGGAAAACAAGCGCGCTGCGTATTCAAGTTTAGCGATCCCGCCGAAGCAAAACGCCCTGTAACGATCTCGCTGTCCAAAATTCCTGCTCCTAGGAAAAGCCGGGTTTACGATGGTCAACGACGGTGTGCAGCTGTAGATAGCAGCATTCTAAGTTTTATAGTGCTGCTGTCCGCAGCCTATAAATCGTTAATGACTGTTGAGAACTTTAGAGGCGCTATTACGCTTCCTACGAGCACGCTCGTCCTTACTTTCGTTTATGTAGACCATTATTCGTCCAGTTATTTGAGTGTGCAGTACGATTTATAGACAGATACGTAATGCAAACCAATAAGCAAACACATAATAAACACGAGAAAAAATTTGGAAAGTTAATGGACATCAAAAACCGTAGACCTCTACTTGACCCACAAATTAAATCACCTTTCCAATTCCATACATCCATAAAAATTTAACAAATATAGAATTTACGAAAGAAGAAATTGAATTATTCAGTGAAGGCCTAAAATATAATCTGGGACCTCAGTGGCATAATACATCAAATACACATCTCATAGCAACGAAAGCTGTCATGGATATGCCTATCCTCCCCGTAAGAAAATTGTCATCGATATGGCTAACATCCCTCTAAGAAAAGGAAAGTAACGAACAGTAAGTGACGAAAGTTATAGAAACAGAATTGAAAAAAAGAAATACTCATAACAGACAGACGGGCGGACAGATATGCTCTGAACATCATTAAAGAAAATTAACGACGCAAGATGAAATAGCAGTCAACTCCGACAAAGGAAAAAGTTTAGTTACTGTTAATCAGACTGACTATGTATATAACGTAATAAATTTTTTCCAAGACAAAAACATTACAGAAGTCCAACATAACCTTAAAAACAAGTTTGCTGTCCACATTAAAACACCAAGAGAAGAAGACATAGAGTGTCATGAATTCACGTCACCCCACATTACATGCGCAGATATATAAATCACAAATCGTTATTCATTCAGTTATAAACTGCGTAGACAGTCCAACCTACCTTTTAACCCTTAACTCGTGAGATGACTTTTATGTAACTTATACCACGAGGTGGGGTCTCTGGGACCCCTACTCTATGTGATCAAAAGCATCAGGACACCTGGCTGAAAATGAATTACAAGTTCGTGGCGCCCTCCATCGGTAATGCTGGAATTCAATATGGTATTGGTTCACCCCTAGCCTAGATGACAGCTTATACTCTCGCAGGCATACGTTCAGTCAGGTACTGGAAGGTTTCTTGGGAAATAGTAGCCCATTCTTCACGGAGTGCTGCACTGAGGAGAGGTATCGATGTCGGTCGGTGAGGCCTGGTGTTGTATAGGATTCAGGTAATTCCGCCACAGGCTATGCATTATGAACAGGTGCTCGATAGTGTTGAAAGATGCAGTCGCCATCCCCGAATTGCTTTTCAAAAAAATGGTTCAAATGGCTCTGAGCACTATGGGACTCAACTGCGGTGGTCATTAGTCCCCTAGAACTTAGAACTACTTAAACCTAACTAACCTAAGGACATCACACACATCCATGCCCGAGGCAGGATTCGAACCTGCGACCGGAGCAGTCGCACGGTTCCGGACTGCGCGCCTAGAACCGCGAGACCAGCGCGGCCGGCTTGCTTTTCAACAGTGGGAAGCAAGAAGGTGCTTAAAACATCAATATTGCCCTGTGCTGTGACAGTGCCACGCAAAACAACCAGGGGTGCAAGCCCCCTCCATGAAAAACACGACCACAGTATAACACACCGCCTCCGAATTTTACTGTTGGCACTACATACCCTGACAGATGACGTTCACCGGGCATTCGCCATACCCACATCCTGCCATCGGACCGCCACATTGCGTACCGTGATTCGTCACTCCACATGACGTTTTTCCACTGTTCAATCGTCCAATGTTTACTCTACATACACCAAGGGAGGCGTCGTTAAGAATTTACCGCTGTGTGGCTTATGAGCAGCCGCTCGACCATGTAATCCAAATTTTCTCACCTCCCGCCTAACGGTCATAGTATTTGCAGTAGATCCTGATGCACTTTGAAATTCATGTGTGATGGTCTGGATAGATGTCTACCTATTATACATTACGAAGCTCTTCAACTGTCGGCGGTATCTATCAATCAACAGACGAGGGCGACCTGTGCGCTTTTGTGCTGTACGTGTACCTTCAAGTTTCCACTTCACTATCACATCGGAAACAGTGGACCTAGGGATGTTTAGAAGTGTGGAAATCTCGCATGCAGACGTATGACACAAACGACACCAAAACACCTGACCACGTCCGAAGCCCGTGAGTTCCGCGGAGCGCCCCATTCTGCTGTCTCACGATGTCTAATGACTGCTGAGGTCGGTGATATAGAGTACCTGGCAGTAGGTGGCAGCACAATGCACCTCGTATGAAACTCGCATGTTTTTGTGGGTGTGCCGGCCGGAGTGGCCGTGCGGTTCTAGGCGCTACAGTCTGGAACCGAACGCCCGTTCCGGCCGCAGGTTCGAATCCTGCCTCGGGCATGGATGTGTGTGATGTCCTTAGGTTAGTTAGGTTTCATTAGTTCTAAGTTCTAGGCGACTGATGACCTCAGAAGTTAAGTCGCATAGTGCTCAGAAGCCATTTGAACCAGCCATTTTTTGGGTGTCCGGATACGTTTAATCACATAGTGTATGTTTAAACCGAGTTTTAAGGCAAAATTCATTTGAAATTTTTAATTTATGCTATAGAACATTTATTTTTACAATTATTTATAAATGTTGTTTAAATGCTTCTAGTTCATTTTATTTGCACTAAACAAGGCATGCAGTATTTTACTATTCATCACACAAAAGCACATAATTTTGTGTGTTTTTTTAAATAGTACACATAAATAGACCGTTTGAGTACTGAATTTTACTTTCAGAAAAATTATACATTCTCTGTAGCAAATAAATTTCCAAACAAAGCTAAATTCCAGGGTTTGCGCATAAAAATTCCACCCGATAAGTGCAAAGAGAAAGTCTGTCAAATTGACATTCATTGCTGGGAACTACATTTTTCTATCACCACTCAGAACACATTCGATTTTAACACACACTTTAAGTATTTCATTGAAACGGACAGATCCCCATCACAACTTTCTTGAAGTTCTTCCTCTGAATTATAGTCTTGTTCGATAACAGAACGGTGATCACTGGCTAATGTGAAATAGTCGTATTTTTCGTTTATTTCTTGATCTATATCACTGACACCTTCCTCAATAGACAGACTAACAATTTCATCAAACGCGGGAAAGTTAGAAATGACACATTCGTGCCGACACATTTTGAGCTATACGGTACCGTACTGAAGAAAACAGGACAGTAGTTCACGAGACGCGCTCTAGGAGACTCCAACACCTATCAATAACATGTTTCAACAGTAAGCAGAGAAGGCGATAACGCAACCGACAGCGAAACAGCGTAGGCTTTGCAATTTAATGAGGGTAGGGAGAGTATAGAAGCATTTCACAACTGGCCTTGGAGAGCTAGTTTGAAAATTGACGCGTGATCTGAGAGATCACACCTCCTAAGTTAAGAGTTAAGTGAGAAACAAAATAAATTGTTAACAGCTTGTGTACATAGAATAACATTATACTGTGAAAAAATTCGTGAACCTTATCCAATAACATCAAAGACAAACAGCGAAATTCATCTCATTCAGTATTATGAATCCTTACTCCAATATGCCAGTCGTAGAAACAATAGACAGAATAAAATATATTCTTCGCTATAGAAAAACATCTATCATAGTAACCCATAAATTCACAGATTTCCTAAAGTCGGGCGTCAAATTTCAGGCGGGCCAGGTGTAAGGTCACGGGCAATGCAAATCTCCGCTCTATCACCTTCGCTCGTTTCTTCCCGGAAGTGCTCAGTACAGCGAGCCACAACATTTAGTACTAAATGGTTCAAAGGGCTCAGAGCACTATGGGACTTAACTTCTGAGGTCATCAGTCCCCTAGGACTTAGAACTACTTAAACCTAACTAAGCACATCACACACATCCATGCCTGAGGCAGGATTCGTAACTGCGACCTTAGCGGTCGCGAGGTTACAGACTGAAGAGCCTAGAACCGCTCGGCCACAGCGACCGGCAACATTTTGTTCTGCCGTGCAGCATTTTTCGGTCGGCGTAACTCTCTTCACTTCGGCAGAATCGTGGTGTCAGCGCTGTTTGCCGTTCGGTATTTGTTCGTGGCTTTAAGGACACTCACAGGTCCTGTGTCTCTTTACACAAAACGAAGTATTTGTTCGTGGCTGTCTGCACAGAAAGAAGAAATCTAGCAATGTATCATCACAAACCATTAAAAATTATTGGGAAAGGCAGAAGTGAGGGGTGAGAATTCTCAACATATATTGCGCAATCACGTAATCGACGGGTACTGCAAATTTGCTCTGAAACGACATATCAATACCATGCAGAAAGACTTTCAAAACTTAGTTGACAATGCAAGAGCAAATAATTACAACAGTATACGGATAAGATCTGTTGTTCAGTGCATCAAGAAGCAGGATGCAGCAAGTGAAGACAGTCGTAATACGGATGGTAAAATCTGGATTTATGAAGGAAAAAGGAGTGCAGCAACGCAAATTGGAACATCCGGAGTGGATTGCGAACCCCGCATTTTAAGTGACCTTGATTGCACACTGCCCACAGCAACACACTGAAAGATGAGGGACTTTTTCGTTCTGATTTGATATGGATGCATTTAAAAACATAACTGCGTTACAGAAGGGAGGCATTTTGACAAACATAGTCCACTTTCCGAAGCTCATTGCCGTTAAAGAAAATACAAGGCCTGACGAATTCATTTTGGCCTTGAAAGAATTACTGTGACACTTTCCTAAACGTTTTGAGGACACGGCCAATCATACATCTGCTTTTGAGATGCTTTCTAAACCGTTTACCATTTCAGCTAAAAACACTCCTGCGCATGTGCAAATGTAACTGATTCATCCACAAGGTAATTCCCGTTTTAATGACAAATCATTTTATGTTAAAGCTGTCCAGTACGTCTTTTTTTTTTTCTTGCTTTCCTTAAGTAGAATTTCCACGTCTCCATAACGAGGTTGCAAAGTTATTACAATACTTCGATTAACGAACTTGTGTGACAGACCTTTCTTCCATTATGAAACTAGATGAGTCACAATTACCTGACAGACTGAGTGCGAAAATCTATGAAATTGTCTGAGTTTGTCTGTATGCCAACATTTTGTACCAGATATAAAGTTACGTCTTCAGCACGCCAAAAATAATTAAATAAAAGTGAAAATTTGTATTTTGGTGAACAGTGTTGTTGAGAAATGTGAAAGAGAAAACCAATTCGTATGCAGTGCGACTGCACTGCGATTTAAATGCGGCGCTTTCACTGTTTTCACCTCTCCGCTGTCCTCCCGTTCAGACAGCATGACGTGATGGGTGGGTAGTGGGGGGGGGGGGGGGGGTTGAAATGTGCTGCGAAGCTGAGCGCTATGGCACTCGTGCCAGGGCATGGCCCTCGAGCCAAACTCTTGGCCATGTCTGTCCTAAATGTTACACACTCTCACGTTTATTTTAAATTTTAGAGACAAGCAGATGGGGTTGTATTAGGCAAATGTAAAGCAGGAACGATTGCAGACATATTCATAAATACATTAGGAGAAAATTTTTTTAGTCCAAAAGGCCAGTTAACTTAAAAATATATATTACCACATATATGGACATAATACTAATGCTCATAAATGGTAATATGCTGTCATTCAAGAAATATATCAAAAACCTAACAAATTACATACCAAAATAAACTTCACCATAGACATTGAAATTTACAACTGTATAAATTTTCTTGGCCTCAAAATAAATAAGCAACAAGCGTGATTCGAAATACAGGGTGTATCAAAAAGAATCATCCGATTTTTAAAAAATCATAACTATTACGTTATTCGAGGTATGTGTGTTAACAACATACTGTTGGAAAGAGCAAACTCTCGAGTTTTACATGGTTCCCGCTAGGTAGCAGCAGTGTGCACCCACTTCAGTCTAGGGTCTAGTAAAAGTGGTGCCGGGACAACAGAAAGAATTTTGTGTTTTACGTTTTGCGCATTGAAGGTCAGTGATAACCGTTCAGTGTGACTTTCTGGTGGGGGTTTATAAAAGACCCTGTTTATGTGCCTCCGTTACTAACAACAGTGAAAGATCTTAAACATCACATAACATCAGCTGTGGAAACAATCTGAATACCGCATTGACATATTTCGTGCATCTCAAGGAAGGACATATTGAACACCTATGAAAAGTTATAAAAAAAACTTTTTGAGTTTCCCATTCATCAAAAATCAAAATTCATTGCATTGTTTATTAAGTTCAGAAATATAGATATGCCAAATTGGATGATTCTTTTCGATACACCCCGTATATTACTACTGTAGACAACGGTATTAACAAAAATTCTTGCCAATTGAATACACATAAATATGCATTTTTCAAATCACTGGTCAACAGAATTGTGAATTTGCTCCAGGAACAACGTGCAACACAAAAATAAATCACAATACTACGATGCATAGCGCAGAAAAATAATTTCCACGCAGATACAGTGATCTGAATGTACAACCAACAAACAAGACCTAAAATGCAAACTATACATAAGGATATAACACTGAAAAAGAGCCTACAACTAAAACAAAAATAACATAAGTGCAAACAAATTGTCTGATCCACACACCGAATGAAATGAACTAAAATTTTACATCAAAAACATAAAATTAGCATTTTTCTTGACGAATAATCTAAAAAACGAATTCGATCAGGAAAATCCAAATTCTCAGAATTTTCGAGTGCAGTAGTCTACAAAAATTCTCATAAAAACTGTACGAAATTCTAAATCAGACTAACAAGAGGCGTCAACACTTTATTCAAAGAATATATACAAGCATGTGAAAGCAATCCTTCAACTGTGGCCATATGGGTTGTAAAAGATTCTGACACTCCAGATCAGTGAATTGAATCCTAACAGGTTCGCTAAAATTGTGTAACGGTGTGTGGTTTGAAAAAAAATATGTATTTGTTTACGTGCCAAGTTAGTGAACTGAATTCTGACAGGAGTCGATGAAATTGTGCTGTGGTATAGGAATTAAAAAGGCGTCGTTTCTTGGAAGGCATCTACCAACACGTAAAGTTGCCCTTCAAAATAATGACAGGGAAAACGTATGATTGTTAAATGAGACACGAATCACAATTAGTCACAATTACTTTAATTTACTCCTATAGAGTGATTGACAAACAAATGCAAAATATGACATCATTAATATTATACAGCCTTGGTTTATCTGACATGGAAGTTGGGTGGCAAGACACTAACAGTCACATAACAGATTAAGTGCCCAGTGATTGTCCTAATGATAATGGAAACAGAAAACATTACAGAAGACGATGTGTCACACCTGTGGACGAAGTTGAAAGCAAACTACGCTTTAAATTTAAAATAAATGTCTTCAGAGAGAAGTTTGGCGTAACTGAAGTACTAGAAAACAGCTTTAATTTTCGTGCACCTCATCTCGCAGTTGCGGCTTGATCTCACCGCCGTATTGCAGGCATAGGCTGAAATGGCTGCCGAAGCAATCATTGCCTGTACCAATGACCCTCGCCAAGATTTAAGTCCAGAGCAGCCCGAAATGTTGCTAAGTCCTTAATACATCCTCACAGGCAATCCTCACTATGGAAGTCTGGCGACGGCTCAAGATGGAAACGGACGCTGAAGTTGGAGCAGGAGCCGGGGATAAATACGACGTGAAGTGATTTCTGATCGAGTGGTTTTTTTTTCCACAAGGGATCCACGCGTTCCGGTTTTTGTGCCTCCTAGTGTGTAAGATAGCGATGTAGTCTTTATCCCCTGCTGTTCAATCTATACATCGAAGAAACATGACGGAAATAAAAGATAGGTTCAAGTGGAATCAATATTCAAAGTGGAAGGATTTCAATGATAAGATTCGCTGATGACACTGCTATCCTCAGATGAGGTGAAGAAGAATTACAGGATATGCTGAACAGGTCTAATAAGTGCAGAATATGGACTGAGAATAAATTGAAGAAAGAGAAAAGCGTTGAATAGCAGCGGGTATGAGTATACCAAGGAACTTAATAGCAGAGTTGGTGAACACAAAGTAGATGAAGGTAAGGACTTCTGCTACCTGAGCAGCAAAATAAGCCATGACGGATGGAGCGAGGGTGACATAAAAAGCAGACCGGCACAGGCTAAGTTGGCATTCCTGGCCAAGAGAAGACTACTAGTGTCAAACATACGCCTTCATTTGAGGAAGAAATTTCTGAGAATGTACGTCTGGTGCGCAGCATCGTATGGCAGTGAAACATGAAATGTGGGAAAACCGGGACAGAAGAGACTCGAAGTAGTTAACATGTGTGCTACAGAAGAATGTTGAAAGTTAGATGGACTGATGAGGGACGTTCTCCTCAGAAATGGCGAGGAAGGAGTGTATGGAATACACAGACAAGAAGAAGGGCAGCATGGTAAGACATCGCTTGAGAGACCGCAGAGAAAGTTCCATGGCACTAGAGGGAGCTGTAAGGGTAAAAACTGTAGAAGAAGACAGAGACTGGAGCACATCCAGCAAATAATTGGGGACGTAGGTCACAAGTGCTAGGCAACATCAGACCAGTCAGGAGACTGATGACGCAATAAAAAAGAGCTACATTTAGAGTGGCTGGGCTCCAGCATCGCCGATCAGAATATTCCTAATAAAACATTAGTCCTCTTCCTTTAGCTGGTTAACCAATGATATACGTCTGATCATCTGCCACAGAAAGAAATCGCTTATCTCCCCCCCCCCCCTCCCTCTCTCTCTCTCTCTCTCTCTCTCTGTGTGTGTGTGTGTGTGTGTGTGTGTGTGTGTGTCTGTGTCTGTGTCTGGGTCTGAGACTGTGACCAATCAGCAGCCCTCACTGTCTCCGTCCTGTGCCTCTTTCCAAAAATTTATTTTTCTGAGGCAATAAGGGCATGTCTAAAATTACATACTTTTTTTCAGATCACACCTTTCAGTAGTGTCTCACGTTTCCAGAGGCCCTAAACTGCGGGACTACAATACGTCTTCCAGATCTTTACCTTTGGTGTCCAGGTGCTTTCTGGAAAACAGCCGACTTTCTACAGCTGAGCTCAAGAGTGCCTTCTGCCAAAGAAGGGCGAGTGCCCGAGCGTCTTCACTCCACTTCCTTGCTGTAAAACGTTTTCGCCAGGAGCAAGCGCCAAGGCAATGTTATCCGTGTTGGTTCTGAACAAGACTGGACGCGATACGGCTCTACTACAAAGGAATGGCAGAGGCCCATCAGACAATTGCTCCGACCCTCCCACGTCGGGCCTTCGGTGAACTGCTTCTGCCGCTGAGGGTGGCAGGTCCGGCTGTGCCAGTACAGACAACCCGCACGGTATTCGTCAGTGCTCAGAAAGCTTCCAATGTTTTCTCACGTCTACAAGTCATGCAAATTCAAATCAATAGTAAATAAGACTAAGGCTGCATTAGTAACTTACCGACAACTTACTGCTGTTTATCATTTCCTCGATGGTAAGATGAAGTGGGTTTTTCATTACGGATTTGCGTACATTAAGTAACTGTTTCCGGGAAAACGATTGAGTAACACAACTTCCTACATAAGTCTTAAAAATTAAAAACCACAAAAGAGAAAACGCTGAAAATCAGTATAAATTTTACACAAAATATATAAAGGGCATATTATGAATAGTTTGGAAGAATTAGAGATATACTCATATACAAGAAGTTTCCCGAACTACGTACTTTATCAGTGACGAAATTGACCTGAAACGCAAGCCATGCTAAGAAAATTTTATAGAAATTTTCGACCACGAGAAAGGATGAACACACTCTTGGAAAAAATATAAACATCAAGAAGGATTTGTGCGGCATAAATGAAAGTGTGTCTCCGTGTTTCTATATTTCCAGTTTCACACCAGCCGTACAGGAGTGGCGCTGGTAGTGCCACTATAAGCATGGTTTGCTCTAAGTACGCTCTGTAACGGTCGTGTGCGTTAGTTAACTTTGAGATTGGACCTGGTGAGCTGATCTTAGTCAAGAATGCCTTCAAGGAGACAAAGACGCCATTACCAACACCTCAGGGAATTTGAACGAGGTCGAGTAATACGATACGGTAAGCTGGATTTTGCTTCAGCGGTACTGGTAGAAATGTGTAGTGACGGTACGTGATTGCTGGCAGTGATGATCACGAGAATGTTCAGTCGCAAGAAGACCGGGCGCCGAAAGGTTATGCGGCATTACCGAGAGGGAAGACCATTGTGTTCGGCGTGTAGCTCTGGCACATCATACTGTGTCTGAAGCAGCAATTTGAGCAGTAGCTGACACCGCAGTGACACAACGAACTGTTGAACATCGCTTAACTCAAGGAAATCTCCGAGGCAGAAGCCCTCTAGCGAGCCAGAAAGCATTCCACCGACCCCAAACCACTACCACTTGTAGCTATGATGGTGTCAAACGAGAGTTCATTGGAGGGCAGTGAGAAGGTCTGTAGCGTTTTTTGATGAAAATTGGTTCTGCCTCAGTGCCAGTAATAGCCGTGCTTTGGTTAGAAGGTGAATCAAGCTGAGGGGCTGCAACCAAACTGTCTGCGTGCTATACGCCTGCACTGGACTTATGGCCTGATGTGCGATTTTGTGTGACAGCAGAGGCCCTTTTTACATCTACATTTCTACATCTACATTTATACTCCGCAAGCCACCCAACGGTGTGTGGCGGAGGGCACTTTACGTGCCACTGTCATTACCTCCCTTTCCTGTTTCAGCCCCGTATGATTAGCGGGAAGAACGACTGCAGGAAAGCCTCCGTGCGCGCTCGAATCTCTCTAATTTTACATTCGTGATCTCCTCGCGAGGTATAAGTAGGGGGAACAATATATTCGATACCTCATCCAGAAACGCACCCTCTCGAAACCTGGACAGCAAGCTACGCCGCGATGCAGAACACCTCTCTTGCAGAGTCTGCCACTTTGCTAAACATCTCCGTAACGCTATCACGCTTACCAAATAACCCTGTGACGAAACTCGCCGCTCGTCTTTGGATCCTCTCAATCTCCTCCGTCAACCCGACCTGGTACGGATCCCACGCTGATGAGCAATACTCAAATATAGGTCGAACGAGTGTTTTGTAAGCCACCTCCCTCCTTTGTTGATTGACTACATTTTCTATGGACTCTCCCAATGAATCTCAACCTGGCACCCGCCTTACCAACAATTAATTTTACAGATCGTTCCGTACGCATACTCCCAGATATTTTACGGGAGTAACTGCTACCAGTGTTTGTTCCGCTATCATATAATCATACAATAAAGGATCCTTTCTATGTATTCGCAATACATTACATTTGTCTATGTTAAGGGTCAGTTGCCACTCCCTGCACCAAGTGCCTATCTGCTGCAGATCTTCCTGCATTTCGCTGCAATTTTCTAATGCTGCAACTTCTCTGTATACTACAGCATCATCCGCGAGAAGCCGCATGGAACTTCCCACACTATAGTTATCCCCACTTCATGGTTATCCCACGCACCCTCCCTGCAAATGTGTGAGTCAGTCTGGTGATTCGAGCAGTTGTGCTGCAGTTCATGAACAGCATTCCAAGGGGTGCTTCGCAAATAGGATAACTCTCGCCTACATACCGCTATAGTAATCCAACATGCTCAACAGTGTGTCGACATGATGCCTTGGTATGCTCGATTACTAGATCCGTGTCCAGTCGAGCACATACGAAACATCATCGGACAATAACTCCAGCGACATCCACAAACAGCATCAATTGTCCTTGCATTGGTCGACCAAGTGCAACAGACGTAGAATGCTATCCGACACTTGTACAACACGACGCATGCACGTTTGCATGCTTGCATTCAACATTCTGGCGTTTACTAATGTGCCAGCAATTCACTTTCGCAAAGGCTTGTCTCTCGCTTACATTAACCTGCGGTCTTGCAATGTTAATCACTTAAATATGTTGCCTATACATATGTGTTACCGAAATTTCATTACTCTATGTTAATCATTTTTTGTTGTGGCTGTTTTTGTCTGTCAGAGTACACGAAATCACAAAGAACAGATATAAAAAATTAACCAAACAATATCTATGCACAAAACACATCACCCCTAACTCCTAGGGATAAAAAACATCAGTGAACGTACAGCATTTAATGATCCCGTCAAATTACTGTCAAACAGTTTTCACGAAAAATTTTATCTTATAAAAAGTAAATGATTGTTGTTGTTGTGGTCTTCAGTCTGAGACTGGTTTGACGCAGCTCTCCATGCTACTCTATCCTGTGCAAGCCTCTTCATCTCCCAGAACCCACTGCAACCCACATCCCTCTAAATCTGCTTACTGTAGTCATCTCTTGGTCTCCCTCTACGATTTTTACCCTCCACGCTGCCCTCCAATACTAAATTAGTGATCCCTTGGTGCCTCAGAACATGTCCTACCAACCGATCCCTTCTTCTGGTCAAGTTGTGCCACAAACTTCTCTTCTCCCCAATCCTATTCAATACTTCCTCGTTAGTTATGTGATCTACCCATGTAATCTTCAGCATTCTTCTGTAGCACCACATTTCGAAAGCTTCTATTCTCGTCTTGTCCAAACTATTTATCGTTCACGTTTCACTTCAATTCATGGCTACACTCCATACACATAATTTCAGAAACGACTTCCTGCACTTAATTCTATACTCGACGTTACAAAATTTTCTGCTTCAGAAACGCTTTCCTTGCCATTGCCAGTCTACATTTTATATCCTCTCCACTTCGATCATCATCAGTTATTTTGCTCCCCAAACAGCAAAACTCCTTTACTACTTTAAGTGTCTCATTTCCTAATCTAATACCCTCAGCATCACCCGATTTAATTCGACTACATTCCATTAACCTCGTTTTGCTTTTGTTGATGTTCATCATATACCCTCATTTCAAGACATTGTCAATTCCGTTCAACTGCTCTTCCAAGTCCTTTGCCGTCTCTGACAGAATTACAATGTCATCGGCGAACTTCAAAGTTTTTATTTCTTCTCCGTGGATTTTAATACCTACTCCAGATTTTTCTTTTGTTTCCTTTACTGCTTGCGCAATATACAGATTGAATAACATCGGGGAGAGAGTACAACCCTGTCTCACTCCCTTCCCAACCACTGCTTCTCTTTCATGCAGCTCGATTCTTATAACTGCCATCTGGTTTCAGTACAAATTGTAAATAGCCTTTCGCTCCTTGTATTTTACTCCTGCCACCTTCAGAATTTGAAAAAGAATATATCCAGTCAACATTGTCAAAAGCTTTCTCTAAGTCTACAAATGCTGGAAACGTAGGTTTGCCTTTCCTTAATCTATCTTCCAAGGTAAGTCGTAGGGTCAGTATTGCCTCACGTGTTCCAACATTTCTACGGAATCCAAACTGATCTTTCCCGAGGTCGGCTTCTACCAGTTTTTCCATTAGTCTCTAAAGAATTCGCGTTAGTATTTTGCAGCTGTGACTTATTAAACTGATAGTTCGGTAATTTTCACATCTGCCAACACCTACTTTCTTTGGGATTGGAATTATGATATTCTTCTTGAAGTCTGAGGGTATTCCGCCTGTCTCATACATCTTGCTCACCATATGGTAGAGTTTTGTCAGGACTGGCTCTCCCGAGGCCATCAGTAGTTCCAATGGAATGTTGTCTACTCCCGGGGCCTTGTTTCGACTCAGGTCTTTTAGGACTCTGTCAAACTCTTCACGCAGTATCATATCTCCCATTTCATTTTCATCTACCTCCTCTTCCATTTCCATAATATTGTCCTCAAGAACATCGCCCTTGTATAGACCCTCTATATACTCCTTCCACCTTTCTGCTTTCCCTTCTTTGCTTAGAACTGGGTTTCCATCTGGGCTCTTGGTTTACATGCAAGTGGTTCTGTTTTCTCCAAAGGTCGGCAGTATCTATCTTACCCCTCGTGAGATAAGCCTCTGCATCCTTAAATTTGTCCTCTAGCCATGCCTGCTTAACCATTTTGCACTTCCTGTCGATCTCATTTTTGAGACGTTTGTATTCCTTTTTGCCTGCTTCATTTACTGCATTTTTATATGTTCTCCTTCCATCAATTAAATTCAGTATCTCTTCTGTTACCCAAGGATTTCTACTAGCCCTCGTCTTTTTACCTACTTGATCCTCCGCTGCCTTCACTATTTCATTCTTCAAAGCTACCCATCCTTCTTCTACTGTATTTCTTTCTCCCATTCCTGTCAATTGTTCCCTTATGCTCTCCCTGAAACACTGTACAACGTCTGGTTCTTTTAGTTTATCCAGGTCCATCTCCTTAAATTTCCACCTTTTTGCAGTTTCTTCAGTTTTAATCTACAGGTCATAACCAATAGATTGTGGCCAGAGTCCACATCTGCGCCTGGAAATGTCTTACAATTTAAAACCTGGTTCCTAAATCTATGTCTTACCATTATATAATCTATCTGATACCTTTTAGTATCTCCAGGCTTCTTCTATGTATACAGCCTTCTTTTATGATTCTGGAACCAGGTGTTACCTATGATTAAGTTGTGCTGTGTGCAAAATTCTACCAGGCGGCTTCCTCTTTCATTTCTTTGCCCCAGTCCATAATCACCTACTACGTTCCCTTCTCTCCCTTTTCTTACTACCGAATTCCAGTCACCCATGACTATTAAATTTTCATCTCCCTTCACTATCTGAATAATTTCTTTTATTTGATCATACATTTCTTCAATTTCTTCGTCATCTGCAGAGCTAGTTGGCATATAAACTTGTACTACTGCAGTAGGTGTAGGCTTCGTATCTATCTTGGCCACAATAATGCGTTCACTATGCTGTTTGTAGTAGCTAACCCGCATTCCTATTTTCCTATTCATTATTAAACCTACTCCTGCATTACCCCTATTTGATTTTGTGTTTATAACCCTGTAGTCACCTGACCAGAAGTCTTGTTCCTCCTGCCACCGAACTTCACTAATTCCCACTATATCTAACTTTAACCTAACCATTTTCTAACCTACCTGCCCGATTAAGGGATCTGATATTCCACGCTCCGATCCGTAGAACGCCAGTTTTCTTTCTCCTGATAACGACATCCTCTTGAGTAGTCCCCGCCCGGAGATCCAAATGGGGGACTATTTTACCTCTGGAATATTTTACCCAAGAGGACGCCATCATCATTTAATCATACAGTAAAGCTGCATGCCCTCGGGAAAAATTACGGCCGTTGTTTCCCCTTGCTTTCAACCGTTCGCAGTACCAGCACAGCAAGGCCGTTTTGGTTAATGTTACAAGGTCAGATCAGTCAATCATCCAGACTGTTGCCCCTGCAACTACTGAAAAGACTGCTGCCCCTCTTCAGGAACCACACGTTTGTCTGGCCTCTCAACAGATACCTCTCCGTTGTGGTTGCACCTACGGTACGGCTATCTGTATCGCTGAGGCACGCAAGCCTCCCCACCAACGGCAAGGTCCATGGTTCATGGGGGGGGGGGGGGGGGGGAAGTAAATGATGGTAAATATAAATTATTTCATAACAGAAAGCTCACAGCTAGTCGCTGGATGCCGTATAATCATCAACTCCACCAAGAAATAAGTAAAATGTAATTTATAAAAACGTCGTTATTGACAACAAGTAAGATTGACTATTCACAGCATCCACATGTGTATTTGTAAATGATATTGTAAGCCAAAACAGACAAGCCTGATGTGCAGAAATCTCTAAATACAAGCAGATAAATATTACTTTGCAGCTACTGGAACTGACTTCTTATAAAATGTTGTATTTCGATGTAGTTCGCGCTACAGGCCCTGCTGACAAAAGGGAAAGAAATAAATTAAAAACAGGCACTATTCTACAATAATCAAAACCGGCCACACGTCTTAACTTTTAAGTTGGTACAATATGAGACTAACATCAGTGAGACAATCGCTTTGAAGACGCTGTGCTACAGGGACCTGAACGTGTAGATCTATCGTATGTAGCAGGCCTGAAGCGCCAAGGGAAGATATTTTATTTTAATTGTCACGATAAAGGAAGGGTAAAGAACAGGGACTAACGTTTTATAAGGAGTATTGTGATCGGTCGACGCTTGGAAGATATGAAAATATGAACGCGCTAAGAGGCGCAAAACGCAACATTGCGACTGTGGAAAACACTCGATCAGAAATCACTTCACTTCGTCTCCATCTCTGACTCCATCTCGAGTTTCAGCATCCGCCTCCATCTTGAGCCGCACCAGACTTCACACTATGAGCCGGCTGAGACGATGTACTGAGGACTTAGGAATATTTCTGGCAGATCTGCACTTAACCGCTGTCGAGGCCGTTAGTTCCACCATTGACTGCTTCTGCGGCCACTTCAACCACTACCTGCAATACGATCGCGTGATCAAGCTGCAACTGTGAGATGAGGGATAGGAATATTAAAGGGTTTTCTGTTAATTCAGTTACGCGAAGCTCCACTCTGGATTAGTCTTTTAAAAACCAATTCACTGCTGGCTTTCAACTTCGCCCACAGGTGTGACGTACTCTCTTCTGAAATGATTTCTGTTTTCATTAACATTATTACAGTCACTGGTCGCTTGGTGAGTTCAATTAGTCCGTTGCGAGACTATTAATATCTTTACCCCCAATACCTTCGTCATATATACCAAGGCCATACAATACTAATGTTGTCATTATTTTGCATTTAATTGTCAATCACTTTATAAGAATAAATCAAAGTACCTGTAAGTCGTGTCTCATTTAATAATTATACGTTTTCCCAGACATTATTTTGGAGTATGACTTTATATGTTTGTCAACGCCTGCCAAAAAACGATGCCTTGTTAACACCTGTACCCTAATACAAATTTTATCGTCGCCTGCAACGATTAAATTCACTAATCTGGAGCGTCAACTAACAGAATAATTTTGAACCCACATGTTCTTACAAGGTGCTTCCAGTTACTGTAAGCTATAGTACGGGTGTTAGCAGCGCAGTAGTGGAAGTTGCAGTGGTAGTATAGTCTGAGTACTTTAAGGTCAGAGTAATTACTGGGTCGAGATAGCCGAACGGCTTAACTCTGCGAGTTTCCACCAATGAAATGTCTACTGGTTCCCAATGTAAATCGTTGACTGGCTAGTCAGGGAGATCTGATAAACAATGGGCTTAATTAGTTTGTTGAGTAATAGAAACATTTCATAGTGAATTCTGTACTCAGACCAAACACCTGGTGTATACACGTGATTTGTTTTAAGGTCAAATGCTGATGTAGATTGTTACGTATTTTCTAGCTAGTGTTCCTGTTTAGCAATTGAGTACGCTGTAATTCCGTATATGTAAAATGGAATGAGTGTATGACATCGTTGGCCGGCAGGCCCCATCCGGGATGAGGATGACATAATGATGAGGACAACACAACACAACACAACACCCAGCAGAAAAACAACCCGAGCACAGAAAATCTCAAATCCGCTCGGGAATCGAACACGGGCCCGCTTGCATGCTGGCTAACCATGCGGACTCCGTATACATGTTTACTGCATTCTGAGAGAGTCGAATGTTAGTTGCGTTATTTGGAGGGTTTGTGCGCAGTGAGAGCACAGTGTAGTGCATCGTTGGCGTAGAGAATGGACCTATAGTTGCACTGAGCAACCTGTCTGATTAAACAGCCTCTAGGTAACTTCGGAATTAAACTACATATTGGTCGTATGGTGTTGATCACCCGTTAGAAGACAAGATCTTTCTGGTAACGTTAAGTAGTAACCCATTACATCCGATTATGCAGCCACTTCATAGTGTTAACATTACTTACAGCTCAGAAGTGTTAAATTAGGTAAAGATGGTGGACGTGATTTGCCAGTACCTGAAAAGGCATAAATCTTGTTTCAGTTGTACAACTTCAGAGCCAAAATGGTGGTGGCACGTAGTTTTTTTTTTTTTTTTAGAGAATTGCTTGCACTCGTCGTTTTTCGATGTGTTAGAAAAAGTCGAAATAAAACCTTCGTACGTCGATTAAAAACGAGAGGTACCGAACGTTATTTGAAAATTAACGAAACATTTTCCCTCAAAATATCCTGACAACAGCAATGATAATAAATTTTAACGTGTTATCAGTGTAAATAAATTGGATTTTACATTTAATTAGAGAGATATATAATTACGTAACGTGAGATTCACCGAATGTTGAACAACTATTGAACTGTGCGTTAAACTGCTCCTTCTTATTACAATTTGATTCCAAGAAAATATCAGTAGCAATTATGATTTTAATCTGTTATCATTCTAAATAAATCACACAAGGATACGTCCTGATAAAACAGAGTTGGGAACATTCTTGAATAGTTTTGTTGAGTAGAACTAGTTGATAATACGTAGCCAGTATTTTGTGTTGTGTTACATCTATACAGATTGCTTACCACTGTGGGTTGCTTTGTAGAACACGAAAGCAAAGGTTTGCAGTACTATAACATTCTGTTAAAACATTTAACTGTAGTGAAAGTTATCTACTCTTTATTTAAAAGTTCAGCTAGGAGTTTCCAATTCACTAACGACATCTGATATTAGTGATCAATAGGCAGTTCAGGTGCGATATTACTCGCAGTTGCTTGTACGAAATTTAAATTAAATAACGATTAAACTTGGGCTCCACATACGTATGCACGTCGTAAATGTCGTTTTCTAGCTCCGGTTGTGAAGCATCTTTCGCTACCAGGCTACACCACTTATAAAACGTACAAGAAATACTAACTGCTGTCAGGATTGTATAATCAGCCACGTTACAAGAATTGGCGATGCGCTACCGGTGCTTAAAGTAACGATTGTTTGAGGCGGAATTACGTAGGCATTCTTCCGTCACAATGCACAAGTGTGAACTAAGGTCATCATTGCCACAACTTGCCCTCTTGGATCTATACAGCTCTATTTGAGCAGACCTTTGCCACGATATCCTTGATGATGCTCCGTCTCCGCCGGAAAATTGAAACTTGGTCTTCCTTCTGCTGTCCTAAATTCCAGATCATACTGACTGCGGTGTAATTCTGATCGTAGTATTTGTTGTACGGAGCAGCGATTGCTTTTTTAAAAATCTTTGCTGTTAGCTTTCCTAAATTCATTCTTCTATGTAGCCTGCTCAACAAGAGCCAACGGAACACTGGGGAATAATAAATAACGTTGTACCTGCAAATTGGTATCCATTTGCTGACATTTCAACTACTGGTTTCTGTATTTCTAAATGAAACAGGGCTGCAGTTCATTTTAAGGTGACGTACACCTCACATTTAAATTTAAAATGTAAAAAACTGGAAATGAGTGTAAAGCATCGTTGGCTGGGAGGCTCCATCCGGGGAAGTTCGACTGCCAAGTGCAAGTCTTTATTTCATTCGACGCCACATTGGGCGACTTGCGCACCGGTGATGAGGATGAAGTGATGACGAAGACAACACAACACCCAATTCCCGAGCGGAGAAAATCTCCAACCAGTCGTACATCGAACCCGCGACCGCTTGCATGCGAAGCGAGCACGTTACCATCCAGCTAAGCGGGTGGACAAACTTAAAATAACAGCCTGCTCATGGATAATTAAATATGTACTAGTTCATAATCTGTCCACACGCAGATAAACCCAAAAAATCCGCCTAACAGTTTCTATAAAACGACACTTAACAGTGCCTAACCTCTCTTGGAATTGAGAAGTTACGATATTTTCCTAGGACAGCACAAATGATTGAAAGTTATTGGCATTTAAGCTCAGTAGAAGGTGGAGCGCCATAAAACGCGTAACTCGCGACGTTCCACTTGCGACGCAGCATGTAATTCAGGTGTCATACAGGAAAATCTGAAAAATACCTAATATCCAAAATGCAACTAATAGTCACGCTTTGCCATTTCTATGGCGATGTCAGATAGGAAATATCTATTATGATTTTCGCGACATTATAAAGCTTGTTTCGCGGAGATAGCTTTTTTATACCTCACCGAAAATTTTTTAAATGGAACATACATCCCCCCCCCCCCACCACCACCACCACCACCACCACCACATTTGTCCTAATTTAAAAATTCAACTGAAATGCGAAATCGAAAATCTTTGGCCCACCAAACTTTTAAATGTGGACAGTAAAACTGTACCCTTATGCTTCGCCGGACACCTCAAGGCAGTCAGAAACAAAGATACACTCCTGGAAATTGAAATAAGAACACCGTGAATTCATTGTCTCAGGAAGGGGAAACTTTATTGACACATTCCTGGGGTCAGATACATCACATGATCACACTGACAGAACCACAGGCACATAGACACAGGCAACAGAGCATGCACAATGTCGGCACTAGTACAGTGTATATCCACCTTTCGCAGCAATGCAGACTGCTATTCTCCCATGGAGACGATCGTAGAGATGCTGGAACGGCTTGCCATGCCATTTCCACCTGGCGCCTCAGTTGGACCAGCGTTCGTGCTGGACGTGCAGACCGCGTGGGACGACGCTTCATAAAGTCCCAAACATGCTCAATGGGGGACAGATCCGGAGTTGACTTACACCTTCCAGAGCACGTTGGGTGGCACGGCATACATGCGGACGTGCATTGTCCTGTTGGAACAGCAAGTTCCCTTGCCGGTCTAGGAATGGTAGAACGATGGGTTCGATGACGGTTTGGATGTACCGTGCACTATTCAGTGTCCCCTCGACGATCACCAGAGGTGTACGGCCAGTGTAGGAGATCGCTCCCCACACCATGATGCCGGGTGTTGGCCCTGTGTGCCTTGGTCGTATGAAGTCCTGATTGTGGCGCTCACCTGCACGGCGCCAAACACGTATACGCCCATCATTGGCACCAAGGCAGAAGCGACTCTCATCGCTGAAGACGACACGTCTCCATTCGTCCCTCCATTCACGCCTGTCGCGACACCACTGCAGGAGGGCTGCACGATGTTGGGGCGTGAGCGGAAGACGGCCTAACGGTGTGGGGACCGTAGCCCAGCTTCATGGAGACGGTTGCGAATGGTCCTCGCCGATACCCCAGGAGCAACAGTGTCCCTAATTTGCTGGGAAGTGGCGGTGCGGTCCCCTACGGCACTGCGTAGGATCCTACGGTCTTGGCGTGCATCCGTGCGTCGCTGCGGTCCGGTCCCAGGTCGACGGGCCCGTGCACCTTCCGCCGACCACTGGCGACAACATCGATGTACTGTGGAGACCTCACGCCCCACGTGTTGAGCAATTCGGCGGTACGACCACCCGGCCTCCCGCATGCCCACTATATGCCCTCGCTCGAAGTCTGTCAACTGCACATACGGTTCACGTCCACGCTGTCGCGGCATGCTACCAGTGTTAAAGACTGCGATGGAGCTCCGTATGCCACGGCAAACTGGCTGACACTGACGGCGGCGGTGCACAAATGCTGCGCAGCTAGCGCCATTCGACGGCCAACACCGCCGTTCCTGGTGTGTCCGCTCTGCCGTGCGTGTGATCATTGCTTGTACAGCCCTCTCGCAGTGTCCGGAGCAAGTATGGTGGGTCTGACACACCGGTGTCAATGTGTTCTTTTTTCCATTTCGAGGAGTGTATTACAGTCTGTGACTTATCTATGGGAGCAGTATAAGAAAACAAGAAAAATACCGAAATATACAGAACTCTTTATGAAGTACTTAATCACTGCATTAGATACAGCCTTTAAAAAACTGTGGTGAAAGTCAGGTCGCTAATAACAACAACAAACCGACTGTCTCCTATCAACTTTAAGACGTAGCAACACAGCGCGTCAGGACCTGGAAATAAAGCCGCAGCAGCCAGACGAACTGAATTGGTCATCACTCTAAACCAGGACCGGCCACTTCGCGCCAAGTTTGACACGTGCAGTGTGAGGCCTGCAGGCGTGCGAACGTCTGGACTGTCACTCCGGTTTGCTCTGTCCTTCTCGGAAGTACCCGGAACAGCGCGACATTTTTCGGTCGGGACAGCTCTCGTGGTTCGGCAGAATCGTGGTGTTAGCGCTGTTTACCCTACGCTATTTGTTGGAAGTATGAAGCATATTCACAGTTGCAATTGTTGCCAAATTCATCAGGAACTGTCATAAATTTAAGAACATAGACATTCGTAAATTTTGCTTAGAACAACAGCATGTGGAAGCACGTGCAACGGAAGTACAATTTCACAAAAAATCCTTCATAATATTAAGTGTATATCGAGCACCTGCAGGTAACTTTAATCTGTTCATAAACCACCTTGAAGCTGTACTGGCCCGTTTAACAACCAAAAACAAAGAAATAGTGGTTGCTGCTAACTTCGATGTAGATTTCCTTAAAGATTCTGCCAATAAGAACTTATTTGAATTAGTGACATGATCATTCAACTTAATTCCCATTGTAAAGTTCCCAATTAGGGTAGCCAGTTGCGCATAAACAGCCATTATAATATCTTTAAAAAAATCTCCAATGAACAAAATTATATTACAAAACCAATAGTCAATGGTCTCTCAGACCATGACATGCAATTCCTTCTATTAAATGTTAATACTGAACGGGATATAAAATATGTTAAATCTGAACTCATAGAGTAATCAATAAGCCAAAAATTGATTATTTTAGGTCTCTCCTCAGAAACATTCACTGGAGTGATGTTTATAGTGATCATGGCATGAAAGAAAAATAACACTTTTGATAATAAAGTGCTTACGTTATTGGAACACTGTTTTCCCCCAAGACTAACGGAGGTTAGATCAGAGTCTACAAAGAAGCCATGGATTACTCAAGGAATAGAGGTATCTTGTAAAACAAAAAAAACTTTATCTGTCAATCCGAAACAGCTATGATGTTGATTCTATGGCACACTACAAGAAATACTCCAAAATATTAAAATATATGGACATCAAAGCAAATATATTACAAGGAAAAGATAGTAACATCAGATAACAAAATAAAGACAATATGGGATATAGTGAAGGAGGAGACTGGTAGAATCAGACATGAAGAGGGACAAATAGCATTAAGAGTAAATGATACATTGGTGACAGATGTATATAGTGTTGCAGAACCTTTTAACAAACATTTTATAACTGTTACTGAAAATATGGTGTTGTCAGGTCCTGTAGATGCTGCGATGGAATATGTCAGACCAGACATTTCAAATAACTTCCATAAAATGAATTTGACCCTCACTTCCCCAGCAGAAATAATGTCCATCACAAAATCTTTAAAATCAAAAAATCTAGTGGGTATAATGAAACATCAACAAAGTCAATTAAAAAATGGTTCAAATGGATCTGAGCACTAAGAGACTTAACTTCTGAGGTCATCAGTCCCCTAGAACTACTTAAACCTAACTAACCTAAGGACATCACACACATCCATGCCCGAGGCAGGATTCGAACCTGTGACTGTAGGAGTTGCGCGGTTCCAGACTGAAGCGCCTAGAACCCCTCGGCCACTCCGGCCGGCAGTTAATTAAAGAAGGTGATTCTGAGTTAAGTAACATATTAAGCTATCTGTGTAACCAGTCGTTTATCATTGGAATATTTCCTGAATGGTTGAGTATGCTGAAGTTAAGCCACTGTTTAAGAAGGGAGATAAAAAAATTGCATCAAATTTCTGTCCAGTTTCACTTTTGCCATCATTCTCAAAAATTTTAGAAAAGGTAATGTACAATTGGCTTTATTACCATCTTATCGCAAATAACACACTGTCAAAGTCACAGTTCGGATTTCTAAAGGATTCTGATATTGAGAAGGCTATCCACACTTACAGTGAAAATGTACTTAACTCATTAGACAAAAAAATTGCAGGCAACTGGTATATTTTTTGATATGTCAAAGGCATTTAACTGTGTAAATCGCAATATCATTTTAAGTAAATTAGAATATTATGGGGTAATTGCTGAAAAATGGTTCAAATCTTATATCTTTGGCAGGAAACATAGGGTGTTATTAGGAAAGAGACATGTATTAAGCTGTCACTCATCATCCAACTGGGAACTAATTACATGTGGGGTCCCACAAGGTTCCATCTTAGGGCCCTTACTTGTTCTTGTCCATGTCAATGACCTTTCATCAGTAACATTACCAGATGCCAAGTTTGTTTTGTTTTCCAATGATACAAACATTGCAATAAATAGCAAATCAAGTGTAGTCTTCGAAAGATTGGCTAATAAAATTATTGTGGACATTAATCACTGGATCCTAGTCAATTCTTTGTCACTAAACTTTGAGAAAACACACTACATGCAGTTCAAAACTTTTAATGGGTGTCCCACTAGTATATGCCTAATATACAATGACAAGCAGATAGAAGAAGTGGACAGTGTTAAATTCTTGGGATTACAGCTTGATAATAAATTCAACTGGGAGTCGCACACCAAAGAACTGCTGAAGCATCTTAACAAATCTCTATTTGCAATGCGAATTGTGTCAGACATAGGGGATATAAAAATGAAAAGGTAGCACACTATGCTTACTTTCATTCCATAATGTCATATGAGATTATTTTTTGGGGTAATTCATCAAGCCAGACTTAAGTTTTCTGGGCACAAAAACGTGCAATAAGCGCTATAATTGGTGTTAACTCAAGAACATCCTGCATTAGTACTAACTACTGCTTCCCAATATATTATTTCTTTAATGAAATATGTCATTACAAATATATCACTTTTTCAAACCAATGGCTCAATTCATGGAATCAATACTAGAAATAAGAATAATCTTCACAAGGATTTAAAGTCACTTACTCTTCTATAAAAATATGTGTATTATTCAGGAGCACAAATTTTCAATAAGTTGGCATCAGCCATTAAAAGCTTAACAACTAATGAAATTCAGTTTAAGAGAAACCTAAAAGATTTATTGATGGCCAGCTCATTCTACTCCATTGATGAATTTTTTAGTAGAACCAACTGATTTATGTGTGTATATTGTTATTGTTATTGTGGTCTTCAGTCCTGAGACTGGTTTGATGCAGCTCTCCATGCTACTCTATCCTGTGCAAGCTGCTTCATCTCCCAGTACCTACTGCAGCCTACATCCTTCTGAATCTGCATAGTGTATTCATCTCTCGGTCCCCTCTACGATTTTTACCCTCCACGCTGCCATCCAGAACCAAATTGGTGATCTCTTGATGCCTCAGAGCATATGCTACCGACCGATCCCTTCTTCTAGTCAAGTGTTGCCACAAACTCCTCTTCCCCCAATTCTATTCAATACCTCCTCATTAGTTATGTGATCTACACATCTAATCTTCAGCATTCTTCTGTAGCACCACATTTCGAAAGCTTCTATTCTCTTCTTGTCTAAACTATTTATCGTCCATGTTTCACTTCCATACATGGCTACACTCCATACAAATACTTTCAGAAACGACTTCCTTGCACTTAAATCAATACTCGATGTTAACAGGTTTCTCTTATTCAGAAACGCTTTCCTTGACGTTGCCAGTCTACATTTTATATCATCTCTACTTCGACCATCATCAGTTATTTTGCTTCCCAAATAGCAAAACTCCTTCACTACTTTAAATGTCTCATTTCCTAATCTAATTCCCACAGCATCACCCAATTTAATTCGACTACATTCCATTAACCTCGTTTTGCTTTTGTTAATGTTCATCTTATACCCTCCTTTCAAGACACTGTCCATTCAGTTCTACTGCTCTTCCAAGTCCTTTGCCGTCTCTGACAGAATTACAGAGTCATCGGCAAACCTCAAAGTATTAATTTCTTCTCCATGGATTTTAATTCCTCTATGAACTTTTCTTTTGTTTCCTTTACTGCTTGCACAATATACAGATTGAATAGCATCGGGGAGAGGCTACAACCATGTCTCACTCCCTTCCCAACCACTGCCTCCCTTTCATGTCCCTCGACTCTTATAACTGCCATCTGGTTTGAGTACAAATTGTAAATAGCCTTTCGCTCCCTGTATTTTACTCCTGCCACCTTCAGAATTTGAAAAAGGATATTTCAGTCAACATTGTCAAAAGCTTTCTCTAAGTCTACAAATGCAAGAAACGTAGGTTTGCCTTTCCTTAATCTATCTTCCAAGGTAAGTTGTAGGGTCAGTATTGACTCATGTGTTCCAACATTTCTACGGAATCCAAACTGCTCTTCGCCAAGGTCGACTTCTACCAGTTTTTCCATCAGTCTGTAAAGAATTCGCGTTAGTATTTTGCAGCTGTGACTTATTAAACTGATAGTTCGGTAATTTTCACATCTGTCAACGCCTACTTTCTTTGGTATTGGAATTATTATATTCTTCTTGAAGTCTGAGGTTATTCCACCTGTCTCATTTTGCTCACCAGATGGAAGAGTTTTGTCAGGACTGGCTCTCCCGAGGCCATCAGTAGTTCCAATAGAATGTTGTCTACTCCCAGGGCCTTGTTTCGACTCAGGTCTTTCAGTACTCTGTCAAACTCTTCACGCAGTATCATATCTCCCATTTCATCTTCATCTACCTCCTCTTCCATTTCCATAATATTGTCCTCAAGAAAATCGCCCTTGTATAGACACTCTATATACTCCTTCCACCTTTCTGCTTTCCCTTCTTTGCTTAGAACTGTGTTTCCATCTTGGCTCTTGGTTTACATGCAAGTGGTTCTGTTTTCTCCAAAGGTCTCTTTAATTTTCCTGTCGGCAGTATCTATCTTACCCCTCGTGAGATAAACCTCTACATCCTTACATTTGTCCTCTAACCATGCCTGCTTAGCAATTTTGCACTTCCTGTCGATCTCATTTTTGAGACTTTTGTATTCCTTTTTGCCAGCTTCATTTACTGCATTTCTATATTTTCTCCTTTCATCAATTAAATTCAGTATCTCTTCTGTTACGCAAAGATTTCTACTAGCCCTCGTCTTTTTACCTACTTGATCCTCTGCTGCCTTCACTATTTCATTCCTCAAAACTAGCCATCCTTCTTCTACTGTATTTCTTTCTCCCATTCCTGTCAATTGTTCCCTTATGCCCTCCCTGAAACTCTGTACAACCTCTGGTTCTTTTAGTTTATCCATGTCCATCTCCTTAAATTCCCACCTTTTTGGAGTTTCATCAGTTTTAATCTACAGTTCATAACCAATAGATTGTGGTCAGAGTCCATATCTGCTCCTGGAACCGCTATATGATCTATCTGGAACCTTCTAGTATCTCCAGAGTTCTTCCATGTGTACAACCTCCTTTCATGATTCTTGAACCAAGTGTTAGCTATGATTAAGTTATGCTCTGTGCAAAATTCTACCAGGCGGCTTCCTCTTTCATTTCTTAGCCCCAATCCATATTCACCTATTACGTTTCCTTCTCTTCCTTTTCCTACTGTCGAATTCCAGTCACCCATGACTATTAAATTTTCGTCTCCCTTCACTACCTGAATTATTTCTTTTATCTCATCATACATTTTATCAATTTCTTCATCATCTGCAGAGCTATATTGCGTTAATGCACTGAACGTAAAATTAAAAAAATGTTTTTATTTATTTATAAGGTAATGAACATATAATAGAACTACTACAATAATTGTTTACAGTGAACACATTACTCCACTGAATGACGCAGAAATTAGTGTTCATTGTAAACAATTATTGTAGTAGTTCTATTATATGTTTATTACCTTATAAATGTATAAAACTTTTTTTTATGTTAAGTTCAGCGCATTAATGCGATCTTAGTAAATGAGTGTTTATAAAATGATTCTATCATATAGTGTTCATTTTAAAAAATTACAATCATTCCGTTTATTCCACTTGGGACCTGTGGAAGGTACATCAGCTTATTTGTTTCAGTTGTAAATATTTGTCATGTATTATTGTTTTTCTGACATGTTCTACATCCTGGAGGACCTTCTCATTACGGATCAATTGGAATGAAAGTAAATCTAATCTAATCTAAGTGACTGTTGGCGCAAAAAGAGGCAATTAGCGATCTATCGTCACACTCCTTTAATATTAATGGGAATGACAGAAAGATGAATGAAAATTCTCATTTTGCGTAACGATGGATACTGCTAATTTGTTATTAAATTATATTATTCCACACAGAGACAATTTAAACATTTAGATGGCAGCAAAAGAGCAAAAGATTACAACAATCGACAGACGGGATTCACTGTCCTGTACATCAAGAAGTAGTTTGTGCTAATTTTGCAGGCATTGAACACTTGAACAAACTGGTGGTACTAATAGTAAAACTCCTGAAGTTACATCTATTATTTCATTGTCAGCTGCGACAGTTTTCAGTTGAAATGAACGATGAGTATGGAGATGCATATTATTGAGAAGTTCGCTGGACAAGTGAAGGGGCACGACTGGAACGATTTTTCGATTTAAAACCCGCTATTGTTGAATTAATGAAGAAAAATGGGACGCAGGTACGAAAAATATAACGTCTGGATTGTAGGCGTCGCATATTAAGTGGACTTGGCTGCACACTGCTCACTGTAAGACACAGCAAAGGTGAGAAACAAATTATTTCTGATATGATGGGGATGCATTTAAAAGGAAAATCGCTTTGTCACAGGGACTCATTCTGACAAAGGCAGTCCAGTTCCCTAACCTCACTGGCGTTAAAGAAAGCGCAAATTTGAAGAATTCATTGAGGCCATGCTAGAATTAAAAGGGAAGTTTTATAAAGGTTTTGAGGAAACTGTCAGTCTCGCCTCTCTTTTCGAGTTGTTTTCGAGACCGTTTCCCATTTCAGTTCAAAGTGCGTTGTGCATATGCAGACGTAACTAATTGACTTGCAAGGTAATCCCAACTTCAGTGATAAATCTTTTTACGTTACCAGTGTTCAGAACATCTACATTGCTTTCCTCAAGCAGATTTTCCAAGTCTCCATAATGGGATTGCAAAAGTGCTACAATATTTCGATCGACATATTTGTGTGAAAGAACGTTTTCCGATCATGTAACTAAATAAGTCACGATTTCGTGGAAACCTGAGAACAAAACGCATTGAAATTGTCTACGCCTGTCCTTATACTGACAGTTGGTACCAGGTAAAAATTATATTATGTCTTCATCTCGACAAATTGAGTTAATTAATACTGAAAGATTGTTGTGTTTTTGGTCTATGTTGTTGAGAAACGTGAATTATAAAAGCAAGTCGCTTGTAGTTCCACTGCGTTGCCATTTAAATCCGTCGCGTTCGCTGTTTCCATCTTCTCCTATTCCCCCTCTCAGACAACGTCGTGTGGCGATGGGGGAAATGTGAAGCAAGATTGAGAGCTTTGGCACTCGGACTCGTGCGTGGCCTGCGAGGTGAAATCTTGGCCATCCCTGCTGTAAACGAAATTGGCCTCCAGGCACAATGAACGCCCTTCTGCTAAGTACACGAGTCGACAAGGATGATGTACATGGAAAACTGAAAGAAAGCTCCTAAGTTATTTTATTTATTTTTTTATTATTGTTCCAAATATTAAATCGTTACCAAAAGCGTTGAATTAGCTGTGTAAATTGGTAAAATAATGAAAAAGTTTCTTTAAAAAATGTCGTGACGTTGCAGCGGAGACTGTCGACACTCTGCAGGGTCCCTTGAGACATTGCATGGCGTGTGTGGCACTGTGATCAGAGAAACGAGAACCCAACAAGTTGGTAGGAAATGTCTCCGGTTCTTCATTTGACAATTTATAGCTTTCCCAGAGGGAATTTTGTGAAAGAGATATTTTACACAGGAATATTTTCCAGTGAAGTAGGAGAAATACCATTGTGCTCCTTCAACAAATACTACTAACGTAAATTAGTTACTGAATCATAGTACTTCCCCTTCAACAGAATATGGCTAAAATTCAGCGTACTATAAAATATTACAGATCAGCTAAAAAAATTTGTACACTTTTAGGAATTCCTTAAGCCACAACGATGCTTAAATCTCTAAATTGTATTCCAATTCTGAGGGATAATTAATCTATCAGTCACACTTCTACATTTTACAGTAAAAAATTAATTTCTGCTACAACTCGGAAAAAAGTCTTAATAAATAACATGCAGAATGATGTTTCCATATTACGACACATGTGCTCTACAAATTTCAAATTCGCAGCCACCTTAACATTTATTAAAAAAGTTAAATCTAGTGAAAACTACTTTTGAATTAATTCAGACTTGCTGTTAATTATTTTCACATAAATCTGCAACGAGTTGTGTAAAACATTATGTGAGTCATAAACGAAACATTCTGGTGATGTATTACCGAGAAATTTCTCCCAGCTTGTGGCGTACCGTTACCGCATGCAGTCTGACGAAGTCCCATACACATAGTGTTTGAGGCTCTTCAACACCTCCGTAGTGCATATGAAGCCGTACTTCTCTCCTGAAAGGTCGACTTGCACATACTGTGCACATTTTATAGTTAAACGCGTAACGTTTCCTAGGTAACGGTAAGTAACTCAGAGTGGACGTGAAACCCACAGAATGAATTACTTCACTAGGCATTTACTCACATTTCGAGGTCAAAAACGACAGTCCTAGATGGGATTATTGAGAGAACTGCTAGTGAAGTGAGAGAAATAAAGTATTGTAACATGTCACCTGCGTCTGACCACTTAACATCTGTCTTCCGTAATGGAGCAAAACCTCCATATTTGCACTTACATTTTGAAAGATTTCGCATGTTATGACAGTATTATAAGGAGCGTTCAAAAATAAACGAGCCGGAGGCATAATTACAGAAACCAGTACCTGTATGTTGGAAGTATTGACCCTGACTGTTGGGACACTTGTCCCACTGTGACACAAACCGGTGAATAGTGTCTCACAAAATTCCCGGGGCTGCGATGTTAACCAGTTCCTCGCGTACAGCTGGATGTCGTATTCCGAGGTGAATCAGAAAGGTTATGCTGACGTTCTTCTTTGACCAAGATGGCCCCCTTCTGATTCACTTCCTGTAGCACGGGACAACAGTGAATGCCCAGCGTTACTCGCAAACCTTAACCACCCTTCGCTGAGCGATCAAATCAAAACGACCAGGCATTCTCACCCGACAACACAGTCGCGGCATTCCTGCAGAAATTCAAATGGGAGGTTCTCGGCCACGCTCCGTACAGTCCGGACTTCTCTCCCGGTGATTACGCCATTTTTGGTCCACTTGAAAAGGCTGTGAGAGGCAAACGATTCACCTCGGACGACGACGTCCAGCTGTACGTGCGCAACTGGTTAACATTGCAGCCCCGGGAATTTTAGGAGACAGCCATTCACCGCCTTGTGTCACAGTGGGACATGTGTCTCAACAGACAGAGTTAATACTTCTGACATACTAGTACTGGTTTCTGTAATTATGCCTCCGGCTCTTTTCTTTCTGAATACCCCTTATGCAAGACGCAAATGACGCCCATTTAACGTCTGTCGCAGAGATGTTATGCAGCCTAAAGTTTCGTTTTTTTTTTCTGTTTGCATATGTCGACGGAATAAAATAAATACCTGTAGGAGTGACAGTTAACAGGTTTTGTTTTACGTTCGTACCTCCTGTTCAGTGAGAGAGCTGACATGCTTAGTAACATAAAGATTGATTCGAAATAAATGTTACCCTTAGTGCTTGTATTCTAATTTGTGGAGGTCTGCCTATCGCTGTTAGCAACCTGTTCATTTTCCGCCCCCTCGAACCTGGAAATACAACGATTCCAAGACTATCCAGATGCAGCGCCAACTAAATGGACCTAAGGCCCAATTCACACAGAAATGGTGTGGCGCTGACGCCTGCTGGGCTGCGAGTCAGTGACGTGTGGCAGACGTGACACGAGCAGTTCACACTGTCGTGGCGCTTCAGGGAGACGGGGGAAGGTTGCGCTCCGAATGGAGCAGAGTACGCCTTCACCAGACAAAGACAGCGATGCATTCGATCCATTGGATCTTTTGTACCTCATAAATGTTGAGCAGCGAAGAATGTATTGGGTGCATCTGTAATTGTTGAAGAAGGGAAAGGCATATGGCATATTCGACATAATGAAAGGAACTGAACATATCCTCCACCGTTTACAGAATTTTTACAGTATATCTCAAAAGTATTTCTATATTGAGCTAGACAAAGTGATGGACAGCAATAGCAGAAAAACAACGAAACTAGAATGTTTTGATCATTATTCCTATTGTTGATATGATTTTCCTTTTTCCAAAATAAAATGTTCCGTAAATATTTCACTGTTGTAGGCCAGAAATTCCTCGCTGCAGGGCTTACTTTCCTACCATATGATAGTGAGTTTTTCCTTACGGAGAGGAACGAAACATCCTTTTACTCAGAACACTAGATTCCAGTCACTGACAGTGCAAAGAACAATGGATTCTTTCTAGAAAGAAAGAAGCTGGGGATTTCAGGGATCTTAGTGCATCAGACCACGGGTTGCACAGAGGCTCATACAAAATAACTGTGTGTGTCTACACAGGTCATCTGACAACCCTCCTATACTAAGAGAAAGGAGAAGTCATAACATCCCGCAACCGTGGATTTTTGAAAGCGTTGTGAAGAAGCCGAGAGGTGCTGGAAAAAGAAATCAGCCGTTGGACACATTACAGTTTTCCCTACATTTTTAGATAAAATTCTGACACTTAAAAGTGACAACAAGAAAGCCTTACTTGACATGTACAGCTTATCTCAGCTGGAAAACAGAACTCCTATGAGCAAACACCAATTGCGTAGTGGATATGCACGTCTGCCTGGCAAAACCCACTGACTGAGAACAGAAAATGTAATTCTCATCATTCATGTTTGCGTCCCTTCAGTGCGCTACTCGTGACGATAAACGGACGTTGGATTTGGTTGATTTGGGGGGGGGGGGGGGATGACTAAACTGCGGGGTCATTGGTCTCATCGGATTGGGAAGGATGGGGAAGGAAGTCGGCCGTTCCCTTTCAAAGGAACCATCCCGGCATTTCTCTGCAGTGATTTAGGCAAATTACGGAAAACCTAAATCAAAATGGCCGGACGCGAGATTGAGCCGTCGTCCTCCAAAATCACGAGTCCAGTGTGCTAATCACTGCTCCACCTCGCTCGATAAGCGGAATTGGTGCGGACCACCAAGCGATGTGTGAACTGGGTCTACGATTAATCCACTGAGAGGGCGTACAGGGTAATAGTATAGCCCTGACAAAATTGTCCGTCTAACTGCATGGACTCCAAGTTAAAATTCGTAACTGCTCACAACAGGAGGGTTTTTTCAAAAGAGTCTAAAATCACTCTCTCTTTCAAAATTCAGATTTTTGTAGCTACATATCAAACTTGTTGCCATGCATGACCTGTTGGAAAGATCTGGTCAAAATTTTACGGCTGTCATAGGGTATTGGATACATGAGTTTTTCAAAACTCGATATTTTCTCTAAGCTGATTAAGGCAAAACTCTAAAGCGCAAACTGTACTTTGCTTTTGAGAGAATTAAAGGAAGAATAACAATGTAGAACGTCAATAACAACGTAGGACTCCAATAGCAATGCAGGAAATCACTGTCAATGATAATGGAAGAGAGTTTTCTGCATATATGTATTAGCATAAACTGTAAGCAAGCACTTGCCGCCAGAATCAACAATAAATTAGTGGTTTACTCAACAACAATAACTCCTGATTGTTGCTCGGTGAAAGGCTCCAAGAAGTCCCACAAGAACAAAAAATTTGACGGTGTGGCTTTGACAATACCAGCCACTCGTGCTCGCGAAACGTCCGAAAAATTATCAAACAAATGTCGGCTAAAGAATCGGAAATAGAAGCTAACAGGCAGTTTCCCATGTGAATAGTTTAAACAAAACGGAACAAGATGAATTACTACTAAAATGTATGATAATCACGTCGCCAAAACGCTGGAACATCAAGAAAGAAAAAAAGAAAGTATACTATTTGTATAAAGCAAAGCATAGTGAAAAAAGATGGTGTAGAAAGAGCCACTGTTCAGGGAAACAGTCCAAAATAGGATACACCATCCGACCTGACTACAATGAAAAAGGAACAAAATCCGGAGAAAAATAATTAATTAATAACGAAACACAGGTTGCATAAACCTCATTAAAAATATTCTGTGCAATAACGGAGGCAAATCCGAATGTAGTTGAACTATATTTTGATATAGGTGACCATCATCCATTTCCAAAGCCCTCCATAGGGGAAGTATTTTGTTCAAGACAGGTTGGCTATACAGATTGTACATTATGGTTCGTTCCCGAACAGAGACGAAGGGAAGCATTCTCTTTAATACTTAGCTTAAAACAGAAGGGCCGAAAGTATGCAGCCAAGGGGCCTGTGCTCTACTGGATTTTCACAGAAACGCCGAGGCATTACTGATTACTGTAACAGTCAAAATAAGGATACAGTGATCATGTGCCTACTACTGTCATTAGTGGAAGGAAGCAGAAAATTCAGTGACCAGAAAAATTACTTCCCTACTCACAATCGCTAATACATGCCACCCAGAGTAGAAACAGACTACAGGAAAAAAGGAAGATATTCTTTCACTGACCGAACACTAATCAAGTGCTGGAACATCAGGGAATCATTAAGATATTAAATAAAGACTGAGAAGCGAAGGATCTCAAGTTCAGTGCAACTAAAAGCCGTCCGATGTAAGACACATTTTAAAAATAACTGCCCGGCGAGTGCTGACTTATGAAAAGTGTAAGACGAAGATATCGGACACTTATAATGGAAGACTCGTAGAGGTTTAGGTACGGAAAACTGCAGCCAGAAAATGAGGAAATGGTCACCTTGGAAATGAACGGCATCGTCAACTAGGGAAAGGAAAACGATTCCTTAAAACCTATGAGGCATTTTAACGTACCAGAAGAAGCGAAAGAATTTTATAAGGACATTGTTAAAGTGATCAATAGATTTCCGGTTTAATACTGTTTTAGCCAATGTTTGGTGTTGTTATTTCAGTAACGCTTGTTATTTAACACCTCTACTTGTCAAACGTTTATGGATCAGAAAGATACTGTTTTATATTGAAGAATATTAATGTATATCTATTGTAACCTCCCTTGAAAATAATATAAATAATATTGTCATTTAGTGTAACCTCAAAACAGAAAAATTCCTAAACCTCTCAACAGAAAAAATATAATTGTCGTTCACATTCAGTATAACCTACCAACAGGAAAATTGCGTAACCTATCAATAATAAAATGTGACTAATCTCTCAATAATAAAAAATAAGACTCACTTTTAACCTTTCAATAATTGACTGTCAATTTAACGTGGTAAATTTTGGACGGCAGCAGTGCTCCGTCATGGCCCTGAAAGATCATACTGAATAAATTGAAAATTCTTACCTCAGCCTAGTCGCCGGATGACGCATATATATCTGCTCCTATATGAAATTTCTGTGGCACAGCCCAGTGCAATGCTGGCCGATAGATTTCTCATGTATAAAAAGAACAACTGAATTTTTTTTTATTTTTACTATAATCGGAATGACCATGGACTGGAGAAATTAGTAAATTCTTTAAATTGAAATGAATGATTGTCAAAAGTTACTTTTTATGAGAAACATTATTATTATTATTTTTTTAAAACATTTATATGGGACTTGACATAACAATACTACATATGCGCGAGGCTGCTTTTACCTTATACTACAACGCTCAGGCTCCGCCATCACTCCACACGACCAGCCCAGCCAACTTCACACTCCAGACTGCTCGCTACTACTACTACTACTACAACTTATTACCACACAGTTCCTGCTTCACAGCCGGCCGCGGTTGTCTAGTGGTTCTAGGCGCGCAGTCCGAAACCGTGCGACTGCTACGGTCGCAGGTTCGAATCCTGCCTCGGGCATGGATGTGTGTGATGTCCTTAGGTTAGCTAGGTTTAAGTAGTTCTAAGTTCTAGGGGACTAATGACCACAGCAGTTGAGTCCCATAGTGCTCAGAGCCATTTTAACCTACTTCACACAACACTGCTCTATGGTCTGAGATTCTCTTATAGCTTACATATTGCAGGCAGCGCGTGAGCAATCCATCGAAATTACATCTGCTCGAGTGCGCTAACAACAAATTCCTTAATCATGGACCTCTTACTATGGTAATGAAAAATAAAGTTGTTTTCTTTGAAACTAACGTTAAAGATACGAAAACAGAAAAAATAATTTTGAACGCGCATATTAACAAAACTTCCATTTTTGCATTTGTCGACTTTTGAAAAAAACACAGAATCTTTACCATTCCCTGACGCAAAAAATGAAAATTTTAGAAAAGTCAAACACACAGTCGGAGTGGTGCCTACAAAGGCAGTGTAAATGTTAAATTATCTTGTTTATATAATTACTGTTTCGATAAGATGTTTAAAAATGCATTTCCTCATAAAATTTACATTTTTGCGTTTACCAACTTTTAAAATTATATAAATTCCTAAGAATAATTACGGCACTGCAAAAGCCAAGTAATTAATCTCAATAAAAACTGAATAAACTGTCCAAAATTAAATTCGAATAAACACTCACTGCCAAATCATACCAATTAAACAAACACCAGTCTACAATTCACAGACTCACGAATGCTATATTCTTCGTAATTCCACAGAAATATTGCATCTGTTTGGCCCCTGGCAACGTCACGTATTTTCTGTATAGGTAAATACAATGTTCATTCAGTTACAGTACTGGCTTGGTGCATCGATCTTTCCAGCATGCAATTCAGCAAGGAACTGAACATATTAACAAATGTTTTCTGAGTTTTGTTCATTCTTCAGGTATGCCGTTGTGGAACTCCTTAACGGTCGGCCTTGTGCCCTAACGTCGCTGTTCGCACATCTCATTACCAGGTACTGTAGACCACCACATCGGAATACAGTGAGACTTGTTCTATTTGTAACTTCTGTAAAACAGTCGTCCATAAATTAGCAGAAATAAATGTCCTCACTCATAGCAAGCTTGCCCGCTCAGCAGTGCTTATAATATTTCAGAGGATTTAAAGTCAATTTTGACGGACGCACGAGGAATCCGTCACGGCGTAATTTTTACTTGTTGAAAATGTAACATACTTTAGTTAGGCACATAAATGAAATGGAACAGCCTGCTGGAAAGTGACAGTAAGTACAATTTGGGGTTCGAGAGAGAGAGGAATGCAGGCAGGTAGAGAGAGACAGAGAGAGAGAGAGAGAGAGAGAGATTGAGAGAGAGAGACAGACAGACCGACCACGTTTTGTGGAATGAGATGGAGTTGCGAGGATGTAATTATGTATGGGACAGTGGTAAGGTAATTGTGTTCATTACTTCCTCTGAGACTGTTACATTAAGAGACGGTTATAACTGAGCACAGAAAGAAACCTGTTGTATTCCATATCTGACTGTTCGTTCAGCATGTCAATGACTGAGCGAGGTGGCGCAGGGGTTAGCACACTGGACTTACATTCGGGAGGACGACGGTTAAATCAGCGTACGGCCATTCAGTTTTAGTGTTTCCCTGATTTCTCTAAATCGCCCCAGGCAAAAACCGGGATGGTTCCCTTCAAAAGAGCGCACCCGATTTCCTTCCATAATCCGAGCTTGTGTTCCGTTTCTAATGAAGTCGCAGTCGATGAGACGTTAAACTCTAATCTCCTCCTCCTCCAGGATGTCAATGGGTTGGAAAATCTGCTGTCTGTGTATTTCTAGTGTCTCTAGTACGTTGAGTTCAGTGCCTGAGAATTGTATACTGCAGATTGTGAGACCATTATTAGTATCTGGAACGCGTGTTTCCTGTCGTAAGCTATGTTGCCATTGCAGATTTGTAATGTTCATTTAAAGGTAGAGCTGACAAGTGATCATTATATCTCTCACTCGTCTTGTTACATTTCAAATGCACGACATGTTCGCATAATATCTTTGCGTTTTCTCTGGGAGAACAGATGATCCTCAGAGTGCAAATATTGCGTGAAATAAAATCGGAACATCGCAGTCTTGTGTCAGTTATATGGTGATCAATATGTAATGCTGGTATCTGAATGTATTATTCAACAGTCTCATCTTCCATGCAGTGGTGCTCAAGTAGATTGCAAAGAAGAAGATGATAAATCGTTATCTGCTGACACATTTACATTCCAGTCTGTATCAATGCACGAAAACCACCTATAACAGACCTCATCTTTCAAGAACTGGCTAAATAATTTCAGAAATGTCAGGATTTTTCTTTCCGGACGTAAATCTCCCTCGATATCTTTTCAGTATTATCTTGGTGGCTCATCTTTTTCTAAATTAATATGCGCTCTATGCAGTACAAAGGCCATGTTCGTGTAACTTATGTATTGATTTTCACGGAGGATTTATAGCAAAGTCAGTCATTACCTGTTAATAGCAGCGCGTCCCGATTACTGTAAAATAAGAAACTACAACGCTTTATTAATACTGCTGTACAAACAAGACATTTTAGGGTCACAGAAAAATGAAAAAATCTATTGAGTGTACTAATATAAACTACTCAAAACAAATACATTAGAAATAACGAGCCAAACAAGAATTATATGGAAAATTAATATCGGAGGACACTTGTTAACGCAATCTATTCTTAACTTGGATCTGCAGGGAATAATAAAAAGGAACTTTTTCACCGGCAGACGAAGAAGAAAATAGAGAGGATGTTAAATGTAGAAGATATGAGGAGATGAAATTATTTCACATAACAGAGGATGACATGGATCTAATGTAAAGAGCGACTACTTGAGCTAAAAGCGGCGGCTTCTATTAGTTTGAAAGTTATCTTCCGTTTTGTTGCAGGAATTCGTCGCTACACACATAGTTTAAACATATCTTCAGAGTTTTCGATTCACACTGTTTGTCTGCCTGCATTTGAACCACCGCAGTATTGATCAACAGCGCAGTTCGCCCTCGAGAAATTAGCAGGAATCAGCAGCTGCCAAATTTAATATGTACAAAGTGCTTAGGTCTGTCGTTGTATTACTTGTTACTGTGTAAGAATGAATAGTAACTGTTATATTTCAATTGTGTGTTCAGCAGTACTTTCGTTTTAATAGCTTCATTTCTTTATGTATTTAACATGCCTTATGGTCGTACATCAGCTGATATTAATGCACAACACTTCGATGTTTTAGACGTGGTACTCTTACCTCATTTACTTAGCGCTAATTATTTCTTACACGTCCCAGATTAATTGAGTCTAAGAATAAAATGTGTCAAGGAAGTGTTAGATACACAGAAATAACAATTACAAAACAAATAACACAGTACTATCGATGTTATAATAAATCAAAACGATCTCATAATGCAGCTGAAGTTCGTTACTTGAAAGCATTTATTTGATTACATACACATTCAGGCACTCGTTCATATCAGAAATTGCACAGTACATTCATAGACATGTGCAATCAAATAAATAATGTTGACCAATGCTTTTAATTATTAACAAGGTAGTGCAGTTCATTAAGATAAAAGAGAGCCAGCTAAGCCAATGTGTTTTAGAGTAATACAACATGGGTGTACTTCAAACAACTGAACACACTACAGTCAGCTCCTTTTCCTTATTTTCGTTTTGACCATCTGAGGACAACGTTAATTCGGGTCAGCTTCGTTTCTTCTGCCTTTTACCTTGTCCATCACTCTTTCATTCTCATACCTTGCAGTTTTATTCGTTCTTCTGCCCAGGATGATTTATCTTGTGCCTAATTCTGTCCTGGAAACCTCTGACAGTCTGGATTATTTTTATCTCAAAATCACCCTGATGTAAATCTGGGTTTCCCGTATTCTCATTTGTTGAGATCAGTTTGTATCTCCTTGATCCAACGTACTTTGGTTCTCTTGTTCGCATGAAACTCTATTATGTGATGCGTTAACATCTCTGGATGTGTCTGAAGAACAAGCTCTCTTTTCCAGATGATGTACGAGATTCCATCTATTTGAGTATATCCTCTGGCCTTTTACGTCTTTTTTGACCGTCTCTTGTTCTTCGAGGTCCCAATATCCTCCTGAGTTCGTTCGTTCCCCAAGTTCCAATCTCCTAAGTTCTCTGACTCTTACCAGCTTCAGCCTTTCTGCTTGCTGCGTATAAGGCTTCAGGATGCATCTCTGTCTAGCAAATTCTCACTTTTCAGTTCACCTAAATATTTTTCTTATTGCAGATGGTCATAGTTAGTTTGTATTCTCTCACTGCTTCCTTTTCTGTCAGATCAGTTTCTATCCATTCTCCTAGCTATTAAAATCTCTCTGCCATCTGAATTTTCCCTCCTACTGTAGCCCATTTGTTATGTACTTTGTCTTCTCGACAGATATATTATGGTGCTACTCTTCTAGACAGAAGAAGTGAATTTAAGGGAAATGACTTTTAATTAATTTCTTTAATAGTACTCGAATTTCATGTAACTAGGGCTTTAGTCACATCAAATTATTTTAATATAGTAGTGTATTATTTCTCCGATAAAATGCAATGTCAGCGATCTGCAATTATATGAAAAGCTGCTCTTTTTCTTCTGTTGGTCGAATAGAAATACATACACATAGTTATACACTAGTGGCCATTAAAATTGCTACACCACGAAGATGACGTGCTACACACGCAAACTTTAACCGACAGGAAGAAGATACTGTGATATGCAAATGATTAGCTTTTCAGAGCATTCACACAAGGTTGACGCCGGTGACGACACCTACAACCTGCTGACATGAGGAAAGTTTCCAAACTATTTATCATACACAAACAGCAGTTGACCGGTGTTTCCTGGTGAAACGTTGTTGTGATGCCTAGTGTAGGGAATGCAGGGAACAGAAATGCGTACCATCACGTTTCCGACTTTGATAAAGGTCGGATTGCGGTTTATCGTATTTCGACATTGCTGCTGTTGGTCGAGATCCAATGACTGTTGCCAGAATATGAATTCGGTGGGTTCAGGAGGGTAATACGCAACGCCGTGCTGTGTCCCAACGGCCTCGCATCAGTAGCAGTCGAGATGACAGGCATCTTATCCGCATGGCTGTAACGCTTCGTGCAGCCACGTCTCGATCCCTGAGTCAACAGATGGGGACGTTTGCAAGACAACAACCATCTGCACGAACAGCTCGACGACGTTTGCAGGAGCATGGACTATCAGCTCGGAGACAATGACTGCGGTTACCCTTGACTCTGCATCACAGACAGGAGCGCCTGCTACGGTGTACTCAACGACAAACCTGGGTGCACGAATGACAAAACGTCATTTATTCGGGTGAATCATGGTTCTGTTTACAGCATCATGATGGTCGCATCCGTGTTTGGTGACATCGCGGTGAACGCACATTGGAAGCGTGTATTCGTCATCGCCATACTGCCGTGTCACCCGGCGTGATGGTATGGGGTGCCATTGGTTACACGTCTCGGTCACCTCTTGTTCGCAATGACGGCACTCTGAACAGTGGACGTTACATTTCAGACGTGTTACGACCCGCGGCTCTATCCTTCATTCGATCCCTGCGAAACCCTACATTTCAGCAGGATAATGCACGACCGCATGTTGCAGGTCCTGTACTGGCCTTTCTGGATACAGAAATTATTCGACTGTTGCCCTGGCCAGCACATACTCCAGATCTCTCACCAATTGAAAACGTCTTGTCAATGATGGCCGAGCAACTGGCTCCTCGCAATACGCCAATCACTACTCTTGATGAACTGTGGTATCGTGTTGAAACTGCATGGGCAGCTGTAGCTATACATGCCATCCAAGCTCTGTTTGACTCAGTGCCAAGGCGTATCAAGGCCGTTATTACGGCCAGTAGTGGTTGTTCTGGGTACTGATTTCTCAGGATCTATGCACCAAAATTGCGTGAAAATGTAATCACATGCCAGTTCTAGTATAATATATTTGTCCAATGAATACCCGTTTATCATCCGCATTTCTACTTCGTGCAGCAATTTTAATGGGCAGTAGTGCATATACAGCATATGAGCCACTGTAAAAGCTTCTTCTGAATGTAATTGATCTCTTCACTTCAGAATTAAATACAACGTAAAATTAACTTTCAACTCAGAGCATTTATGTAGACAATAGGTACTACCTTACTACCAAACAACTGCGGACTGACTCTTACATCATTAGAATGTCATTACAGATATATTTTGCACACTTTTTTCTTTTAATTACAAAAGCACCGATTAATTCTTCTGATATTCTGTTATACATTTCCCTCTCGCCATCCTAGCGACACAGGTCACAATATCGTCACTACATACCTATATTTTTAACTGTATGTGTATTCATGTTTCCGAATAACAGATTTCCATGAGTAATGGACTATTGTTAAACTATACATGTTTTAATGTAATTTCTTTTTTCAAACATTAATTAACTATGTTTTTACCTTAAGTCTTTTTACACACAGTATATAACATAAAAAGTTCATCTTAACTGAATCCCTAACAGATATTCACGATAATCTAACATACGTCACACAGCATGACTGTCTCATTAGTTTATGCCTTCTAATAAAATTATCATAGTCTTCAGTACTTTACTTTTACCTATTGTGTGAAATAAGTCTCTGATGTTTAATTGTGATTGTAAACGTTATACCCTCAGGCTGAAATTGTTCATGAGTGTAAGTCCAGTTTTTCCCATCGTACGCCTGTTAGGTAAACATCTGAAATAAAAGATACTTGCTGTTCTAGTACCCCCCATGCCACCTGGGTGAAACTATTAATCTGAAGAAGTAATCCTAGTTTTAGTATACTACACTTCTTTCAGGTGGACTGATCATAGGTGTTAACTAATTACAAATCAATTATTACGCTTGTTTGACGATATTGTTGACCACTTGTCTTACTGTAGATAATTAACATACATTTCTTTACTTATTACCAGGGAATTATTTTCTTGCAGTTTTTTATAACTTAATAATCACTTCTGTTAAACTGTTTTGTCATACGTCATTAATAACCTGGGCCATTTAACTTTTTTTCCAAATCTCAGATGTAATCAAATATATTAGGAATTCACAACAAGGCAAAGCATCGTCAGCTTGTAAGCTTTACTCTTTTACAATTTTTGTGAATAACTGAAGGTTTAACTGTTCTGATGAGAGCAAAAGATTCTAAATAAGATTCTAAATTCAAGTACGGTGTACACTTCCACGAACACTAACATCTGGAGGGATGTACTATGTTATTAAGAAGACAATATACGAGGGCTATTCGGAAAGTAAATTCCGATCGTTGCGAAACGGAAACCACTGTTAAAATTAAAAATGCTTTATTTGCAGCAGTTAGTTTCACCTTCCAGCCACTTCTCTACATAATCACTGCTTCGACTTAAGACATTTGTTATACTGTTGTACCAACGTTCCCATACCTTCGTCATAGCAGGGAGCTGCCTATGCTGTTCGCCAATTCTCTTTGATGATCTACAGCTGGTTGTCTGTGCCAAAGCGTTATCTTCAAAGCCACCAGTTCATGCGAGCAGAGGACGCCAATTACGGGTTGTATTGTGGGTGATCAAACGCTTCCCATCGAAAACGCTGCAGAAGCATCTTCATTGCCCCTGCAGAGTGCGGCCGAGAATTGTCACGAAGAAGGAAGCATCTCACAGTTATGTTATGTGGGTTGCACGACAACAGGCGAAATCTTTCACTAGGCCTGCGATTTGGCGGCAGACAGTATTTTCTATGCGTCTATACGTGCTCACCGTGAGCTCAGAACTGAAAAGAGGGATGTGACGCCATCGACAGGCATACTAGACCCACTGTTCAATACATATGTGCAACGCTTCATCTGATTTTCACAGTGGTTTCCAATTCATGACCAATCGGAACATACTAGTCGAATAGTCCTCGTATTTCTTGCAAAGAGATACACGCTAAATCATTCTCTTACTAGTTACAGCGTATAATAAGCTCCTTGACTAGGTCCTGAAGGTCCAAGGAATGTCGAGCAGCCGCCTATGCCACACAACATCATGCAGATGTTGTATGAAGGACACAGTGTCAGCATACGGTTCTCCTGGCTGTTTTGCCGACTTTGCGGATCGTGGCTCCATTACTTCTCAATGAAGCTGCTCCTCAATTGGAATCATGAGGCTAAGTGCACGCCGCACTCGCAAACTGCAGATTGAGCTATTTTAATATTGCTATTACTATATGCAGCTGTGTTTCAGCCATACACCATAATGGATGATGGAGACATAACTTAATGTGTTTTCATTTATATGGGTGGGTTTTCCTACATAAAGATTATTTACATTCAGTTTCTTATGTGTGTGGCCCTTAGTGTCAGTTAAAACGGCAAAGACTGAAATCTTTCTACTCATTCTGTAGGTAGAAAATACTTGCCCCAAATAATTAATAATTTTTCAATGCTGGCTCCAACTGTTCATTACAAATGGGCTCTTTTATTTTTATTCATTGTGTAAACTTTAAATTGTGTATCTGAATAAATGGTGAGCTCTCTGACTGACGGAATCTCTATATCTTCATCCACATACATACTCCACAAGCCACCGTACACTGCATTGGGGAGAGTACCCTACAACACTACTAGTTATTTCCTTTCCTGTTCCACTCGCAAACAGAGCAAGGGAAAAGCGACTCACTACATGCTTCCGTATTGCCCTAATTTCTCGTTTCATATCTGTGTGGTCCCTAAGCAAAATGTATCTTGGTGCCAGTAGAACCATCTAGTTAGTATCAGGCATTAAATCGACAAGCTACATCGAAGCTTATGACCACCATCTTAGGGAAATCTAATAGTCCCTTAACATTCTGAACATACAATACTATCAACTAAATTGTGATGTAATGAAGGCAGCATGCAACAAACGTCGACTTTACTGCTTGCTAACATTTGCAAATGATTAGTATTTAAGCACTATCACACAAAGAAGGTGAGAACATCGCCAACTACATTCTGTATATGAGGAAAGATTATGCAACTGGTTTTTAATTAATAAATCGTACTTGAATATTGGTTGTCTGTGAGAAGATCGTCTTCTACTAAGGAGAAACAACTATCAGCATGGGTCTGTTCGACCACGTCAGGACCGTGACGTATCGAGACTGTGGAGCACTATCATTGCTCGCGTTGGAAGGTTCAAATGACTCTGAGCACTATGGGACTTAAGATCTTAGGTCATCAGTCCCCTAGAACTTAGAACTACTTAATCCTAACCAACCTAAGGACATCACACACATCCATGCCCGAGGCAGGATTCCAACCTGCGACCATAGCAGTCCCGCTGTTCCGGACTGAAGCGCCTAGAACCGCTCGGCCACCGGCCGGCCGTTGGAAGGGATTTCACGATTCATACACTACTAATGCATGCAGGGTCTCAACGGCTCCATTCGACTAGTGCTTGAGATGACAGGCGCTTGACCGTGCTGGATAGTACAGCCACGTAATGTACCTTCATTCAAAAACTGGGCTTTTTTGCAGGAAGACAAGACACCACATGGCCATTGTGACGAAATCTGGAGCACGAAAATGTCAGCGCGCTGATCATTGTTGTGGTTTCCCTTGACACAATTACAAAGGCACACGCTGACAGCGTTGTACCCAACAATAGCATTCAACACGGGAGAGGCACCTTATCTTTTTGGATGAGTCCCGCTTGTGCATACAGCATCACGATGAATGTTTCCTATTGTGGAGATTTCTAGAAGAACAAACATTGCTATACTGGATCGTTATTATCACATGGACCCCGTACCCATCGTGATGGTATGGGGTGCCACTGGAAACACAACTCAATTACCCCTTCCTCAGATAAGTGGATAATTTGGACAAAAGCCATTATAGTTCTCACGTGATAAGGCTGGTAGCTGCACCATATCTTAGAAGCCTCTATGACGTTATCCTTTAACAAAATAACACAATATCGCATGTTTCCCACGCTGTTCTGCTCTACTTCGGTGGACAAGAGTATTCGACTGTTGCTCTGGCCAGTATCTTCAGATTTTCTCAACGACTGAAAATATCTGATACTGGATGTCCCACACTGGCAGAGAATCACTCGCCAGAAATTACGACAGAGTAATTCTGCATACGGTTGAGAGAGCGAGGAGTGATAAACATGTATTTATCATCAGAACTCAGTTCGACTCGATGCCCAGCAGAGTTATATAAAAACTCATTCGCGACACTCGTTTTTCCACTGGAGCCGACCAAATGTATGTGCTACACATTTTAATACGGTTTATTACATTTTAATGTAGACATATGTTTTATTTGAATCTACAGAAATTGTGGTTTTTTTTTCATGTATCAAGTGAAAATACGTGACGCCTCTGAACAACGAGCTATGTCGAGTGGCTAGTCACCAGTTGCAAATGTGTCGAAGGAAATCGGTCCTCAGGCCCAGTTCACACAAATATGGCGGGGCGTGTCTCTGGACGAATTGTCAATACTGAGTAATACGACAGGAACGATCATTCGAAGCCAAACAGTGAAGTAAACATGGGCTCTAACGTGCATATGTCAAGAGCTACAAGCAGCTCTCTTCGATATTTTGAAACAAATCTCTCCTACTGCAAGGTCTTCACTTTCCATATTTTGGAAGTAGGTGGAATGGACCAAAATAATAAAATACTGTCCAGTAAACATGGATTCTAAAGCGCATACCTTAAAAGCTATGAGTACTTATTCGCAGGCAAGGTATTTTTCAGCATAGCGAAGATGAACAAAGCTTTAGCTCTTAAGGTATGCATTTTACAACTCATGTTTACTATTTTTCGACTAAAATTACTTGAAAATTGACTTTTCACAGGCTGCAGTTGGTTTCCTCCAATCAGAGCGCTCAACGTCACGCCCGAACCGTTCGCGGTTGCGAGACCGTTGCAACATCCGGTCGGTCCACCATCCTGCTTTCTTTCATGTTGTATTTGGATCCCAAGTCGTGGATCTGGCCCTTTAATTTCATATTTCATCACACATGATAGCCATAAAACAAAACACACAAACACACACACAAAACGATGATAATGAAACACACACGTTTCCTTCATAGCACTAGCAAAACGCTACTGAATCCTTCCTCGCTAGATTCGATTCAGCGTTACATTTACATTTACTCGTATCACAGGCATCGGCTTACATTAGAAAACTATCGCACGACATTATGTGAAGCCAAATTGTTGAATTCTGCGTTCATGTTGTTGCTGGAATACCAGACTTATGAATGTAACCACGTAAAAAATTGTAATGTCTTGATGCACGGGTTAGCGCATTAACATGTCGGGCAGAACGTCGTAGTTTCGAAACTCGTGAAAAACAAAAGATTTTTGTTGTAGTTCTAAATCTAATTAAAAGAATTTCATTATAATTTTTATTGAATTAACTGATTTAACTGTTTGTTTTTAATTTTCAAGACTGCCAAATTTTCACTACCGTATTAACTTTTTTATTTGTCCTCATTTCTCCTCTTATAACTCTTTTTTCATTTGAAATCTGCCAGCATCGTCTATAATCAACAGCCAAGTGCCAGCCAGGACTGCTCATTGGCTGGTAAATCGGCAGTTGTTGTAGCCACTGTTAGGATATTTTCAGGTAACCAGTAAATAATAGCCAGTAGTTACAATTTGCGGTTATTTTTGACCGCCGTTTCCTCGGATACATTGCACTTCACATGGTTGTGGTCACGTTAGGACATACTTTAAATTCAGTGCTACAGAACGCATCGTCTGCCGTTGTTCAGTCTTCTGTCACTTAAAATGAGCCGTCGATAGAGCATCTGGCATTTCCGTCATACCTCGCAGCGGCCGCTTCCAACATTGCTCCGGTAACAGCATTTGTGAAGAGACCCGACGTGTTTGTGTGTCACGTGTAACCGAGCTGTAGTCGGCAGCGCATGCTGCAACAATGAAGCAGCAAGCGGCGAACGTCAACTGTCAACTAATTATAATCAGACTATAGGCTATTTTTACTTTGCGTGATCACTCCTGTCATGTCCCTTAATATTGACCATTCCTTCTGGGGCACTGTGCATTTAGCAGAGATATGGTGAAGTTCTTGGAAAATTGCCACCTGATGGCGTGAGTAGAACAATATCGTAACTGCAATGTGTAGTGAAAAAAACGTTTAACATGATTCATATAGCCAAAAATTGTTAGCTACGTGTTAAATATTTGCAGAGTTCTGATGCAGCAGCGTTACATCTAGTCAAACCTGGCTTTAACTGATCACCATGGTTTCTGTTGTAACATATGATTTCCATTTGGACGTAATGCTAAATATCGTAGATTTTGTGAAAAATGTTCAAAATATCAGGACAGTTTCCCAAAATCCGATCGTCTGTAAATATTTCACCATTACCGACCAGAAATTCGCCACAACGCCTAGTTTCTACAATTTATATAGTGATTTTGCACTTATAGAGAAGAACGAAGCATCCTTTCACGCCCGCATCTCGTGGTCGTGCGGTAGCGTTCTCGCTTCCCACGCCCGGGTTCTCGGGTTCGATTCCCGGCGGGGTCAGGGATTTTCTCTGCCTCGTGATGGCTGAGTGTTGTGTGATGTCCTTAGGTTAGTTAGGTTTAAATAGTTCTAAGTTGTAGGGGACTGATGACCATAGATGTTAAGTCCCATAGTGCTCAGAGCCATTAGAACCATTTGAACCATGCTTTCACGTATATCAGTCAAGCGACAGGATTCCAGCCTTTGCCAATGACACAACTGATGCGCTGTTTGCGACATGGTATCAGACTATTTGTTGGATCTTGGCGCAGTAGACAAAGGGCCACGCAGAGATTCACTCAAAGTAGCTCAGTGCGTCTGGTGACAAATTTCATCTGGCGACATTACTACACTATTGGGAGGAAAAAGACATAACATCCTCCAAGAGTGTGTTTCTCAAAGTATTCGAAGAAGCCGAGAGGTACCGGCAAAAGAAATCTGCCACCAAATAATCTTTCAGTTTTCTCTATCTTGGTTGATAAACGTTTGCCAATCATAAGTACCAAGAAGTGACGTTGCCAGTATATCCCAGATGAAAAACGAAATTTCTGTCAGTAACTGCCAAATCTTCGCGTCTGTCTGGCAAAACCTATTGATAGAGAACAGAAAATGCAATGTTGACTGACAAGGGGATGCTTCGGCGCCTCGTAAAATTCTCTTGAAGGATTAAATGGAAGGACTGGACCTTGGCGAGGGAGAACTCCATTCACTGATAATGCACTAACATTTTATTCTTGTAAAAATTTAATTCAAATAACAATTATTATGAAAAATGAGTGCTTACCAGATATCTAAACAGGCACGAGTTACAGCTTGTCGTTACAGTGATTACTAGCTACACATCAGACTGCAGCAGCCGAGTTACGATAATGGAGCTTTTTGCGATAGTTGTACCATGCGTAACAGTAGAATGATAGGGATCAATCGTTACAGGTCAAGCGGCAGAAGCTAATATACGTTAATGCAAATTTCATGGGATTATAGAAAATGCAATTACAATAAAATGCTTTCGATGTTAAGTATCTCGGGGACTGGACAGAAGACAAACTGATAAGTGACAAAACTGACTTATAAACAATAAAGGATACGCTTGGCAAATGCATTCATAACTGAATAAATAGAATGAGCAACTTTAAATATGCAACTCTTTCATCTGAAACACAACTCAGCTAACGAATGAAAAGGACAGGCAATAATTAGATATACAGGATTTGTGAAAGTTGGACCAATGCACGACACTTACATTATAAATACATCTGTGCTCCAGGGACCAACCAGGTACAGACACGAGCGCCGTACACAACAGGGAGCGTGGGAGAAGGCCAGCTGTTCCGCTCGACCACCAGTAGTCGACCCGACTAGTGCAGCGAGGTACACAAGTCTCAGGCCGACTTTGTCTCACAGGTATTCCCTGAAACAGTATCATCTGCAGAACAGGCAGCTGTAGCATAAACGGGACTTTAGAATCTAGTAAATAAGAAACACACGCAAGAGTCCGAAGGGACAGGTCAGACCCACAACCCAGGCTCAGAGATACAACAAATCATAAGAAATTATGATCCAGTAAATCACGCGCCCCAATACGATAACGTACACGCTGTAAGTTAAACTCATTAAATAAATAATCCTGTCCTAATGATCCAGTACTAGATAAAACGACATCAAATTAGCAGAAAAACACGTTAAACACAGAATCACACTGAAACCCCGGCATTTAAAACAAGTAGTTCAGATCACACTGACATAAGATTACCTTAAGGCAAGGCATAAAACGATACATTAGGATTACAATAATTACACGTCCTTGATGGCCCCAAATGTTCAAGACTCCGCAGAAAGATCTGGCGGAGTGTCCATACATTGGTGCATCGCTCTGTTGGATGATACACAGTGGTTTGTGAAACAGACTAAACACTAAGACTAAGAGCCGGCCGGGGTGGCCGAGCGGTTCTAGGCGCTACAGTCTGGAATCACGCGACCGCTACGGTCGCAGGTTCGAATCCTGCCTCGGGCATGGGTGTGTGTGTTTGTCCTTAGGATAATTTAGGTGAAGTAGTGTGTAAGCTTAGGGACTGATAACCTTAGCATTTAAGTCCCATAAGATTTCACACACATTTGAACATTTTGAACAAGATAAATTGTACACAGAGTTTCGTGATTGAAAATCAACCAGTAATCTTTCTCAGGTCCATTACACTTGCAACACCACAAAATTTCTTCGCTACGCAGTCCATCCCCAATAGAGCCCAATACAGCCAGCGGCACCAGAATGGAGATTTTCATAGCGACAGTATCAGCCGACAAGGTTGAGCGCCACCCCGCCACCGCATCAGGAGCGGGGAAAGGGTACAGTCTCTGAAGGAGAATCGGAAGGACGAATCCGGTATGGCTCACTGCCTCACGTAATTACTGTAAGTGCAACAGGAATAGTGTTAAATTTTTTCGTGTCTTTTGCTGCTGCTGCTAGTGTTGATTTGTATTGCAGTATAGATTGTTGTTTTAACCAGGGCGGTTGTAGTTTCTCAAAATAATCTTTCTATTTCCGCGATAAGTGACACGGAAGAACCAGTGCGTTTCTGCAGCACATCTTTATAGCTTGCACACATACAACATAGTTCGTCCAGCGAAACAAGAAAGTGGTATTTTTCAAAGATAACGTAAGCGATTGTGGAATAACTGTTACAAAAATACTCAGAGTAGCGTTTTACCTCGTACACACAGCCTGCATCAAAAACCGTAGAACTGATTTTTTTTTTGTTATCCTGTAAATTTTGCTCTTTCAGCGTTGTTTGGAAGAACGATGCAATCAAGCATTAGCAATTCGAACCAGAAGGGCAAAAGACAAACAACCTGCGAGACAAATACCAATCAGGTTTCCGTAAACATCACAGCACTACTCCTGCCTTAATAAAGACAACAGGTGACCTGAAACTTGTCGTAGATGCACAAGCAGCGATCATCATGTGCTTCTTATACTTCTGCAAAGCATCTGACACTGTTGATTTCGACATTTTATTTGCCAACTTAGCAGCCCATGCTTCTCGCCAAGTGCAGTGCAATGGTTTCGCTCATACCTGACGCCTCGCCAGCAATGCGCACGTCCGGCACTATAAAGTCACAATAAGACAGGTAGTATCAGGCGTCCACCAGTGGGTCCCATACTGTTTTCATTACATGTCAATGATGTGTCATCAGACGTGTCCTACTGGAATTACCGCAAGTACTCTTATAAACTCTAGTTGTATCCAAGACAAAAACCAACAAACTTGAAAACAGCTATCGAAAATCTCAATAACGACCTGTGTTCACTAACAAAATAGATGCAGAATATAGGGTTAAGGCTGAACCCATTCAAAACTCAAGCGGTACTGGTTGATAATTCTACGTTTATTAGCCAGAATTATCGGGAATCCTACCATATTTGACCCTATATGGAACGAATACCAACTTATATTCCTCAGCAAGGATCTAGGAGTAGTAACAGACGTAAAACTAAATTATATTGAGCACGTAATTGCAATGTGGAGGAAGGCATTTGCATCTCTCCACGCCCTCGAAAAACGGAAAATCGCCATCTCACTTGACCTGAAAAAATAAGTTTTACAAACACTTACACTTCCAAGAATTGATTACAGAAATGTTATCCTGGATGGTCTCTCTCAGAGAAGGTACAGATTATGAATGCCTGCGTTTGTTGTATCTTTGATATTAGACTCTTATTTCAGCATCATATGCACAGCTATCCCGTATGTAGACAGCAAGCGGATAGGTTTCCATATTGTCTTAGCAACATAAAATCCCTCATATTCCCCTTGACGTTTATACTCTTACCTCTGAACTACATGTCAGGAACACCCGTTCCCATCAAAGCAAAATCCTTTCTGTCCCACCCCATAATTCAGGCATCGTCGATTATCCCATGTAGGAATCATGACAATGTAGATGGTATTAGGGCACGTAAAGAGGAATCCAGACACTTGCCTTTGGCTCAGTGCGGAAATGAGACAGAAAAGAGCTAATGTCAGAAAGAAGTGCCATCCGCTCTGCGGGCGTTGGAGGAGTGTATATGTAAAATATCGGGGTGCAATTGGCCCTTGTAGGCCATTTCAGATGCTACTAGAATGAGAATTAGCGGCTTCAGTCATGAAAAAAGACAACGGCCAGGAGAGTGGGGTGCTGAAGACATGCCGCCCCATGTCCGAATCTAGTGACGCATATCGGCTAAGGACGACACGGCGGGTGGTCGGTACCATTGGGTCTTCCGAGGTCTGTTCTGACGTATCATATGTAAATGTAAATGTTGTGATCGGTGTATTTTGACCACATGCAGATCAACAATGCAATTGATACCAGCAGTTATGAGCGTTGTTGGAACGTCATTTGCAGACCTTTCAGTTTTAAGAGGAAAATTGAAAATGTTAAAGTAAATATAGATGGCACTTCTATAGACTGTGTAACAAATGCAAAACTACTAAGAATTAATATTGATTCTCAGTTGAAATGAAATTGGAAATAAGGAAAACTTGCCATGAATTTCAGTTTGAAGAGTGAAATTGACAATGTTAAAGTAGATGTAGATGGCACCTCTATAGACTGTGTAACAAATAGCAAATTTCTAGAAATGAATATTGATTCTCAGTTGAAGTCGTGTGAATAGTCAAAAGTACTAGCAAACAAAATGTTATGCCTTAGACTCCTATTATCAGTGTGTAACATGCAGTGTCTTTTGGTTACATGCTATTGTCTCTGTCTAAAAATACATAATCGCTGAATTTTTATACCTAATATTCTGTTCATATTTATGTACATGTTTGAGCACAGATGTCACTATCGTATCAGTGTTGCACACCGGACACTATGATTTATGATTAGATTACATTAATTATTCATTCCATAGACCCATAAAAGAGGGAATCCTCCTGGGTGTGGAACATGTCGGATAAACACATTGCAAAATGTAATTAGAAAAACTTGAGTTTCATTAATTTTAATGATCCTCAGTCAATAAACAGTAAAATTATGTACATGAATTAAATTTAAACTTCTAATATTTACAGCATCTGCTTTCATTAAATCCATCATTCAGACATTTACTAGTTTCTTGGCTATTACAACCACGTATTGTCAAAAATTAAAGTAAATTATTCATTTCAGTGAACCTCAGTTAAGAACAGTCAGATTACGTACAAGATTTAAAATCAAACTTCCACTATTTACAGACTTAAGACTTACATCTGCTTCCGTACATCCATCATTCACTCAGTAGGTAGTTACATGGCTGTTACAACCAAGTATTGTCAAAAATTTAGGTATAATAAATTTTCATTAAAATTGTCTACTGCACTTGTTGAGAAACTCATGGATGGAATAGAAGGAGTTGGCCACCAAAAATTCTTTTAAATTGTGTTTAAATTGTGCCTTGTCTGGAACTAAACTCTTAATGCTTGTTGGTAACATATTGAAAATATGCTTTGCTGAATACTGGACTCCTTTCTGGGCAAGAGTAAGTGATTTTTAAATCTTTATGTATATTGTTCTTATTCCTAGTATTGATACTGTGTCCTATGAGGAGGCCTAACCCAAGAAAAGCGAGAAAAAATCTTTTCCGAATGAGCTGTTTCATTTCGGACGCCAAAAATAAATGTAGACTCTGCAGGAATGGAAAAATAGTTGTAAACACGTTGTTGATAAATTTATACAAATTAATAGTACGCACCTTCTAAATCATACACTTGTTCGAAAGACTGTCCACTATAGTTTCTACATATGCCGTTTCAATTTTCTGATGAAGATCTTAACATTGTACATAACGTCTACACAATATGACAGCCATAAATAAATCAGTCCGTAATTTCATTGTCTGTATTACATGATGCCAAGGAAAATTACAGGCTTAGATTATAGGATGGCACAAATATCACTGTCTGTAGGGCACGTACGACGTCAGCGTCAAGTAGAGCACAAGAAGTGAGACAGGAGTGGTTACTAGCGGAGGATCTTTTATTCCTGCCGCGGCACGCGGCAGACTACATCAGTGAGTCGACCGCCAGATTGCCAGATTGGCTTGTTCAGTGGCCAAGTGGGGCGCGGAGCTTGCACGACGCCCTCATGCCCAAGTTTCTGTTTCGCCGCGATTAACTTGTGATGGAGTGTGCAATAAAATCGCGAATTAGCATCCCCCGAGCGCTCCACCCCCAACTTCAGTGCAACTTGCCGGAAGGAGTGAGTTACTTGCAGTCGGCGCTTAAGGTAATGCAGCGGCGAGTTTGCTGCTGATGTGCCCACTCGGGCAGAGCACTCTTGAAAAATTGGGCCGCACTTTCTATGTTGCTCCTACTCTCACATAAAACAGCGCTTCAAGGGGAAAAATACGATCTGGATACTGCCTCTTTGTTTTACAACAAACTCTGGAGAAAAAAAAAATCTGCAGCGTAACAGTCGCAGGCTGCACACATAAAGAGCGTAAAAAGCTTAAGTTGTTGGTGTACTACAAACGAACTCTCCATATCCACTTGCATTTACATTACAGGACGTGTGAATATGACTAAAAATTTCTTTAGCTGACGCTTCACTGAGAAGACGAATTGCATCCACAATTACACTACATCTACATCTACATGACTACTCTGCAATTCACATTTAAGTGCTTGGCAGAGGGTTCATCGAACCACAATCATACTATCACTCTACTATTCCACTCCCGAACAGCGAGCGGGAAAAACGAACACCTAAACCTTTCTGTTCGAGCTCTGATTTCTCTTATTTTATTTTGATGATCATTCCTACCTATGTAGGTTGGGCTCAACAAAATATTTTCGCATTCGGAAGAGAAAGTTGGTGACTGAAATTTCGTAAGAAGGTCTCGCCGCGACGAAAAACGTCTATGCTGTAATGACTTCCATCCCAACTCGCTTACCATATCTGCCACACTCTCTCCCCTATAACGCGATAATACAAAACGAGCTGCCCTTTTTTGCACCCTTTCGATGTCCTCCGTCAATCCCACCTGGTAAGGATCCCACACCGCGCAGCAATATTCTAACAGAGGACGAACGAGTGTAGTGTAAGCTGTCTCTTTAGTGGACTTGTTGCATCTGCTAAGTGTCCTGCCAATGAAACGCAACCTTTGGCTCGCCTTCCCGACAATATTATCTATGTGGTCCTTCCAACTGAAGTTGTTCGTAATTTTAACACCCAGGTACTTAGTTGAATTGACAGCCTTGAGAATTGTACTATTTATCGAGTAATCGAATTCCAACGGATTTCTTTTGGAACTCATGTGGATCATCTCACACTTTTCGTTATTTAGCGTCAACTGCCACCTGACACACCATACAGCAATCTTTTCTAAATCGCTTTGCAGCTGATACTGGTCTTCGGATGACCTTAATAGACGGTAAATTACAGCATCATCTGCGAACAGTCTAAGAGAACTGCTCAGATTGTCACCCAGGTCATTTATATAGATCAGGAACAGTAGAGGTCCCAGGACGCTTCCCTGGGGAACACCTGATATCACTTCAGTTTTACTCGATGATTTGCCGTCTATTACTACGAACTGCGACCTTCCTGACAGGAAATCACGAATCCAGTCGCACAACTGAGACGATACCCCATAGCTCCGCAGCTTGATTAGAAGTCGCTTGTGAGGAACGGTGTCAAAAGCTTTCCGGAAATCTAGAAATACGGAATCAACTTGAGATCCCCTGTCGATAGCGGCCATTACTTCGTGCGAATAAAGAGCTAGCTGCGTTGCACAAGAGCGATGTTTTCTGAAGCCATGCTGATTACGTGTCAATAGCCATTACAATTGCTACACCACGACTATGACGTGCTGCAGACGCGAAATTTAACCGACAGGAAGAAGATACTGTGGAATGGAAGTCATTAGCTTCTCAGAGCATTCACACAAGGCTGGCGCCGGCGGCGACACCTACAACGTGCTCACATGAGAAAAGTTTGCAAACGATTTCTCATACACAAACAGCAGTTGACCGGCGTTGCCTGGTGAAACGTTGTTGTGATGCCTCGTGTAAGAAGGACACATGCGTACCATCACGTTTCCGACTTTGATAAACGTCGGATTCTAGTCTATCGCGACATTGCTGCTCGCGTTAGTCGAGATCCAACGACTGTTAGCAGAATATGGAATCGGTGGGTTCAGAGGGGTAATACGGAACGGCGTACTGGATCCCAACGGCCTCGTATCTCTAGTAGTCGAGATAACAGGCATCTTATCCGCATGGCTCTAATGGATCGTGCAAACCACGTCTCGATCCCTGAGTCAACAGATGGGGACGTGCAAGACAACAACCATGTGCACGAACAGTTCGACGACGTTTGCAGCAGCATGGACTATCAGCTCGGAGACCACGGCTGTGGCTACCTTTGACGGTGTATCACAGACAGGGGCGCCTGCGATGGTGTACTCAACGACGAACCTGGGTACACGAATGGCAAAACGTAATTTTTTTCGGATGGATCCCGGTTCTGTTTACGGCATCATGATTGTAGCATCCGTGTTTGGCGACATCGCGGTGAACGCGTACTCGAAGCGTGTATTCGTCATCGCCATACTGGCGTATCACCCGGCGTGATGGTATGGGGTGCCATTGGTTACACGTCTCGGTCACCTCTTGTTCGCATATTTCAAATATGTTACGACTCGTGGCTCTACCCTTCATTCGATCCCTGTGAAACCCTACATTTCAGGACGATAATGCACGACCCCATTTTGCAGGTCCTTTACGGGCCTTTCTGGATACAGAAAAAGTTCAACTACTGTCCTGGCCAGCACATTCTCCAGTCCTCGCACCAACTGAAAATGTCTGGTCAATGGTGGCCGAGTAACAGGCTCGTCACAATTTGCCAGTCACTACTCTTGATTAACTGTGGTATCGCGTTGACTTCGGCAACTTGCGTGTCGATGAGGGATGAAATGATGATGATTTGGGACACAGAACACCCAGTCACTGAGCGGAGAAAATCTCCAACCCAGCCAGGAATCGAACCCGGGCCCTTAGGACTGACACTCTGTCGCTCTGACCACTTAGCTTCCGGGGGCGGACATGGAGCAATTGTCAACCACGATGGTGGAGAAACGGTTCAAATCAAATGGCTCTAAGCACTATGGGACTTAACATCTGAGGCCATCAGTCCCCTAGACTTAGAACTACTTAAACCTGACTAACCTACGGACATCACACACATCCATGCCCATGGTAGGATTCGAACCTGCGACCGTAGCAGCAGCGCGGTTCCAGAATGAAGCGCCTAGAACCACTCGGACACAGAGGCCGGCAGAGAAACGTTGCGCTCGTCCACAAGAAACCCTCACCACCCTTATGGTCAACTTGGGAGCACGTTGAAGAGCAGACATTGCCATTCAGGACTAAGTCTTACCTTTTGTAACATCCATGGAATCATCATGAATCTCGGTGCCATCTGTGTGAATACTTGCTTTCTATAAAAGTGTCTTTTGTGTTAATGTCATTGCGCGTTTATTTCACATGCTTTCTTGTTCCGTACTGTAACATTTCTTGCTGTGTACGGTCCAAGTTTCATTCAGCTATGTTACTTGGCAGCTAACATAATGGGAAAGTCACTTTCGTCTTTAAATCTCGGAACCAGTTTACGTTAAGATGGAGCCTAGGTAAAGTGACTGTGAAACGTCTCTTTGGAAAAATTATACACGACTGTGCTTAAACTGACACACACTATTTCTTAGCGCAACGCAATCTGACTTTCAAAATCGCTACAAAACAATGGCCCTGACTAAATTAACCTATACGTTTCATAAATCACTTACCTCACAAAAATCTTCGTTACTCAAACCACTGCAATACAGAGAGCGCCAAAACTGCTAGCTAAATAAAAGATTCAAACTATGGAAGGCACTAACTACTGATAGGTATAGTTAGCAAATGAAAGATTTTAATAGAGAACAAACAATGTATTTACCTTAATAGTCATAATATATATAGCAGTTCATGACATCCAGTCTTACAAATTTCAAAACTCCGCCATCTCTCTCCCCACTTCCACCATGGTACACAAAGTATGCGTGTACCCCCCTGAGGATTAATGTAATTTTATTCTCAGGTGTTGCAGATTACAGCAATGGAATGAAATGTATCACGGAAAACCTTTGTATCATTGTACTTCAAATATCTTCAAAAATAAATGTTTTAAGTACAAAACTAGTCACTCAAATGCGTGTACTGTAGCGCTAAACTGTGCGTCGTGTTGTAAGATAATCTCTGTTGAAGTGTCGTAGTTATCGTCCTCCGAAAGCTAAGTTCTGCAGAAGTCAATGTACTTACCTCATGATAAACAAAAGTGAAATGCTTTGCGTATAGATATCGTAGTTATTACGTACCTTATCGTGATCAAAAAAGTACTATAATGTAATGTATTGTTGTGCTACGGAAAACGCTGTCTCATTGTAGCTATACCACAAAAGTTACTAGTAAAACATGTTTTTCTTTCCAGAATAATTCAGAAAAACTGTGCAGATATAAAACAGATACACCGCAAAAGCAACATTGTAAATTGTCACTCATTAGTAGCGTCGTGATATAATCGTGCAGCTGTCACATATACAAACCACTGTGTCATCTGGTATCTCACAGAAAGTACTTTAAATCCAGAATGTATTTTAAAGCACACCAAAATGTTGCATTAAAATCTCATTAGCAGTACCGGTACACGTTCTAAGTATGTCAGCCTTATAGTCGTTACGTAATCGTGCAACTAACAAGCGAGAAGTACACACACAATTACACGGTGTCGTCTGTTCACTATAACAATGCATTCGTAATTTCTGTTTAAAAATGTTCTCTAGGTTCTAGGCTGGATAGTTAACTTCAACATATTGGTGTATGTTAACAGTTTCTCAGTGTGACAAATTGTAATAGTAACGTGAAGTGAACAGCTTTATGGCAAAGACAAAGTTAAAAGGCAGATTATCTCTCAAGAAACGGTTTTACGTGTGAAATGTGGTGCAATCATTTACAATTCTAGTGCGCAGAGTTTCAACTTCCAAGTAATTATCATGTTGTATACATCGGTACGGAATGCTAAAATTTTTCTCAAGGTTAGCGTCTATGTTATTATTCGCCGAGCCAGCCGGCGCACGCGGCTGCCTGCGATGCGAGTCATTGTCTGTCTCTTTGTTGGCGCGCGTCGTTATTTGGATTAGGAGACCTAACTTCTACAAATTCACCTTGCCGAGAGGGCCCAGCTCTGTTTGAATCCCGCCAGTTCTGATGAACTTTCGGTCTGTCGTTATGATTATATCGTCTGTCGTCATGTCGGTAGTTTCTTTCTTGTCGGTTATGTGGTGGAGAATTTCTCCCTGAATCGTAACTGCGCGCTGGACCGTTGCGTCTGAAGTTATTCTGTCTCCCTTGATAATAATTGTTTTTGTTCCCATATTGTCTGTTTCATGGTTATCTCTGTCATATTCATTACTACGGAAATGCGATCTTTCTCTGTAACTATTATTACTCTGCCAGTGGTTGTCATATGGGTGGTGTCTGTTTTGGTCACTATCTGTGTTGTAAGAATAGCCTAGTCGTGTCCAGTTATTGTTTCTTTCATCGCGGAATTGCGACGGATGTGACCTGTAGTGATCGTTTTCCTGTTTTCTTACCCGGCTACGGTCTGTGTCAATTTCTAATTCTTGTAACAATCACTGAAAAGCTTCAATGTCATCTTTGCAACGTCCTGCCAAAATAATATTTCTTAAATGTTCAGGCAATTTGATTAAGCAAATGCGGATGAGTTCTGAGGGGCTGTATGGGTTTGAAAGATACTGATTATTATGTAACATGTCTTCGAAATATTTCACAAGACTCGAAAATTCAGATTGTTCGAAATGTTTCATCATTATGATGCTATGTTTTACTCGGTCTTGTGTAGCTTGACACCAATACGCTGAGAGGAAGGCATAAGAAAATTCTCCTTCACTGTGACAATCGTGAATGACCGATCGCATTCTTACAGCTGGTTCTTTCTCCAAGTAACCACACATAAATTCTAACCTGTGGTCCAATGACCAGTTGGGAGGAAAACAATGAGAGAATTGATGAAGCCATGCTTGTGGATGAATGTTGTTGTCAGAATTCTTAAATGTTTTGAATTTACGTGTAGTAATGAACAGTTTATAGTCAAAATCATCATGTCGGCGAGTCGCATGTCGGTCATTGTTACATCGTTTCGGCGGTTCCATCTCAAAATTCGGTGTACCTTGCCAATTTCTTTCATAATTTTCGAAGTGCCTTGTGTTACTATTTTGTGGCTGTTCCGTATTTTTATGTCCTTCTTCCCGTATTGGAGCGCGAGTGTCCTCTGAAATACGTAATTTTTGTACTGATCTTGTACTTCCCGGATTTCTCTTTTGTATTGCGTATTAATTTGATTCTGATTTTGTTTGAATTTCTTAATTTGTTCATACTCTTCTGTGTCCGTGATGGCTACAGGTCTTGTGTCATTCAGATCATCATCTAACTTTGCAGATAAATTAGTGAACTGATCCGAAACTTCGGCTACTTTCTCCGATAGTGAACACATTTCCTCAGTGTGTTTTTCTGAACCAAGTTTCAGAGTGTCCATTTGTGTTGAAATCGTATCTACCGTGTCCTTTAAGTTTTCCTGAGTTCTTGCAAGTTGCGTAACCGAATCGGTGGATGCAACTGAGTCCATTTTAGCTTGCAAGGTGTCAAAAAATAGGTTGAAAATTCTCACAAATTTGTGTTTTACGTCATTACAGATTTTTTGACATTTCGATTCAATGTTATGTAACTCAGTTGTTAAATCTTCACGTGTTTGTTCAAGAGTGGTGTCTAACTTCCGAAGATTTTGTTCCATTGTGTGTAACTTTTGAAGCATTTGCTGTGTTTGTCTCTGATTTTGTTCCAAGGTGTCTAACTTTTGAAGATTTTGTCCCATTTGTTTATGATTTTGTTCAAGCGTTATGTCTAACTTTTGTAGCCTTTGCCCCCTATGTTGCAATAACTGTAGTAACAATGCACTGGTGTCTGAAACATGTTCTTCAGTGCTATTCGGCAGTGCATTTGAACCAGCAATATTCGCATTTTGAAAAGCAGAAAATATGTCTTGACTTATTTGAGAAAACGGTTAAGACGCAAACCTGAATGTACAGTATTTGCAAGATTGTGTCCTGTCATTTCGGATTCCTGACGCGAGCTGTTGCCGACCTATCGATTAATAATGCTTCCCTGTTCACTAATTGTTTCACTGCCTACGCCATTATTTGCAACCCGCTCCATTTTTCTATGCACAATTATCAAATTACCACTTTGAACATTAGTTAATTCATTACATGGTGGCGCTAACACACTGCTTTCGTCTTCAGCGTCATTTCTCAGTTTACTTTGGAGCCTAGTATTACGTTTTTCACACGCCATTATTGTTACAATATTTCACACAACAACACAGAAAAGCACAATTTGAAGAGTAAAAATAAGAGAACGCATTAACGTAGCACTGAAAATAATATCTAGTTAATTGCAAGCGCAGCTGCAAAATACTTGGTGCAAATCTACATGCATGCCACAACTGTTTTACTGTACAACAATGAAAGACTACAACTACAAAGGAGATTCTCTCTACAATTACGCGCTAGCAATAAACAAAATCTACACTAATTACACGAACTACAAGAAAAAATCAGAAGATTCCAGTGAGGTATCCTCGGCTAAGGGTCGACATATGACACGTCCCTTGGAAAAATTATACACGACTGTGCTTAAACTGACACACAATATTTTTTAGCGCAAAGCAATGTGACTTTCAAAACTCCCTACAAAAGAGTGGCCCTGACTAACATTAACCTATGCGTTTCACAAATCACTTACCTCACAAAAATCTTCGTTACTCAAACTACTGCAATACAGAGAGCGCCAATACTGCTAGCTAAATAAAAGATTCAAACTATGGAAGGCACTAACTACTGATAGGTATAGTTAGCAAATGAAAGATTTTAATAGAGAACAAACAATGTATTTACCTTAGTAGTCATAATATATATAGCAGTTCATAACATCCAGTCTTACAAATTTCAAAACTCCGCCATCTCTCTCCCCACATCCACCACTGCTGGCGGCTCACCTCCAACTGCGCAACGCTAGGCGCTGTTAACAGCCAACAGCCCAACGCTACAATGGCAGACAACAATGCAAACCAGCCACAGACTGCACACAGCACAGCCAGTGATTTTCATACAGAGCATCCATGCCCGAGGCAGGATTCGAAACTGCGACCGTAGCGGTCCCGCAGTTCCACACTGAAGCGTCTAGAGCCGCTCGTCCACAAAGGCCGGAAACTATTTTCAGAATGTTTTCGGAATCCCACCACTGACGAATATATACACAGCCGACAGATCACAAAGCCGGCCAGAGCGGCCGAGCAGTTCTTGGTGCTACAGTCTGGAGCTGCGCGACCGCTGCGGTCGCAGGTTCGAATCCTGCCTCGGGCATGGATTAGGTTAGTTAGGTTTAAGTAGTTGTAAGTTCCATGGGACTGATGACCTCAGAAGTTAAGTCCCATACTGCTCAGAGCGATTTGAACCATTTGAACAGATCACATATTGCCTCCAACTATCTCCTGGCAACCTCCGCCCGCGATCTTCCCAATAACAAACAAGTCGCTTGACACTTGAACGACGGGCCTTTCCCTTGGCCTATGTAATGCACCAAAAGTTGTGTTACGTCAAATGGGCATTACTAGCAGGTGTCGCCTCATCTTATTATTAAAATGTGATGTTATGAAAAGAAACGAGGATATAATGAGTTGTTTGAAAAGTGTTGTTATATGTATTTTTGTAAAATGTTGTAGAGATTGTCGCCTGCAGATATATGAGCAGCAGAATATGGTCAGAAATCAGCCAGTTCAATATACACGGTCGATTGCACAGTAGCGATTTTCGGCTGAGATAACATCTACGGCGTAGCTGGCCAACGCAATACTCTAACGACAGCCGCAAAGAAAAACCAGCTGTTGATAAGAGGGAGGATTAGCTTGCTTTTTTTGTTGTTCTTAAATGGTTCGTGTATTGTGTATTGTGCATTTAAATCGGGGGCCTGGATACGATGGAGAGGCTTCGTAACGCCGTAGCCAGCAGTGGTTCAGAACGTCACAACAGGCCACAGCAGTCCACCCACCCCACCGCCGCCCCTCACCGAACCCAAGGTTATATATGGTTCTTGGTTTGTCCCATAAGCAATTCAGTTAGTCGTTTTTGTTTGGTAGCCGGATTAAAATCAGTCCTCTTCTGGGCTAGACTCGGAAGTATCAGAGCCAGACACTACATTCGTTTAGGAGATTTCCGTGAGATTGTACTTAGCTTGTTTGAAAGATACTTACGTCGCTCTATGACAATTTTGAACTCGCCTTGTGGGGCGAAAAGAGTCAAATGGCTGATTTGTTTTGGAACCTTGAATTCTGCTTGAGTTAGTAGTAATGGCGACGGTGTATTAGTTTCTCTTGGTTCGTGGTTTTATGCCGAAACAGCTACTGAACGAAGTGCAGCTTGACAGCCACTCGTTTGCAGCTGGTCCGTATCTCGGTTAGACTGAAGATTTACCATTTTACTGTGGAAGATGACATTATCATGTGAAGTTTTTATCTGAATTTGAAGACAGAGAAAGAACGCACTAAGGAAATAGAGCCTCTGCGTTGTGTAAGACGATTCGAAGGTGAAAGCAAGCACTTCGAAAATATTGACTTTGCGGTATTGTGTTAGGGTTTATTTTGTGACTTCAACGAGTGCGTCGATGTATTTCGGTTAATGTTTGGAAGGCTCTATGTAGATACACGGACTTGGTCATAAGGAGAACGAATGTCCTACAGATGTATGTGACATAGCGGGAACCATGTCACACACTTATACTTTTAACAACTAGATGTCTGTGGCAGTTGAATTCAGTATTCTACAATATGTTGTGCACATATATCATCCTCTACAGAAGTGAATAGTTTGAATGATATTAAGGTGAAATGAGATTAGACAGAGCTTCTAGTTTAAAGGCTTCTTTGGGGCCGATAAACACAAAAAGAACTTTTTTATTTATAGTCTACATAAATACAAACGTTTGTATGAGTCTACTTATAACCAAGAGCATTTATGAAAGCATTTATACATGTCGAAGTCGAAGCAGGTGTCCACTCGGGTACCAGTAGAAAGAGAGAGACAGGAAAATAAAATTGTAATTACAGATCACAAATTCAGATTGCTTATGCAATTTCAAATTAAGTGGTAGAGGCACGAAGCTGTATGGCAGTTAGTTTTTAGAATAAAAATCCTCTTCATTTGCCAGTAATTTCATAAGTTTTTGCACGACTGGGTTCAAAGGCTAAAGCTTCATCTTAAGGTGCCAACAAATAATTATGGGAACATAAATGTACGGCAGTTGGGCTAGAGAGCCCAGGGGGGTCACACATACGTCAAACAAATGTGTGGTCGTGTAGGACCAGGAAGCACCCCTCCTACATGAATAGCATGACAAGGAAGTGACTAGTCACTTTATTTTCTGTAATTCAATTCAGACCATCTACACAATGATAGTTAACCACAATAAAGCAAACAAGATTAGTTTTTGAAAACTTACTCTACCTGTACTAGTGTCATCCCATTCGTTCCACACTCCTTGCCTCCTTACTAATGGATTTGTTGGCGACGAATAATGAATGAGTAATGTACATACTTCAATTTTAAAACAGTTTTCTTTCATGAACGTTCACTAGCATTGTTTCAGACACAATGCATTCAGAATTCTACAAGAACTATGTACGAGTAAGAATATTAGATCATTAAATGTATTAATCTGTTGCGCAAGTTATGTTTATACAATAGTCCGTATTTCTTGTCTGCCAAGGGTGCGTTTAAGATACGAAAGCACCATCTGTTTGGTCCTGACTCCATAGCAGCGTGCTGTAATATACAGTGTGTATGGTTATGCATGTTACCACTTACAACACGAGGCAGAATCGTTTTATTTTATTTGCCCGAACAAGTAAAGACCAGCGTTCCCTCTGAGCACGTAATAGTAAGGCCTTCAAACTTTCTTTTGTTAGTCGTTGGAAGGTAGGTTGCAAGACTGTGAGACAAACGTTAAAACTATGTTTCTGTACATTACACAGCTGCACATAGCTTCTTTCTGCGCAGAGAAGCATCTTCCTACCAGGACGGTCAACTGCACCAACTGTCTGTACTCTGCAGGTCTTCCTGAGTTTTGTTTTTATTTTTATTTACATGTCACGTTCCATAGGACCAAATTCAGGATCAAATCTCCAAGGCAATGTAACATGGTAATACATGAAATTACAACATAAAAGTAATAATAGATAAAAATAAAATGTTAATGAACTCGAAAAAAGTGAGTCCACACAATCAACAATACAATAAGAATCAGCTTAATTTTTCAAGGAACTCCTCGACAGAATAGAAGGAGTGACCCATGAGGAAACTCTATATTTTCGATTTGAAAGCGCGTGGATTAGTGCTAAGATTTAATTCGAGCGGTAGCTTATTGAAAATGGATGCAGCAGTATACTGCGCACGTTTCTGCACAGGAGTTAAGGATGTGCAATCCAAATGCAGGTTTGATTTCTGCTGAGTATTAACTGAGTGAAAGCTGATTATTCTTGGGAATAAGTTAATATTGTTAACAAGAAATGACAGTAAGGAATATATATATTGAGAGGCCAGTGTCAAAATACCCAGACTCTTGAACAGGAGTTGACAAGAGATTCGTGAACCTCCTTTTAGAATGGGGAGAGTTACCCTAAATGTAACACCATACGACATAAGTGAATGAAAATCAGTAGAGTTAGACTAATTTTCGTGTCGAACGATCACTCACCTCAGATACAGTTCGAATAGTAAAAATATCAGCATTAAGTCTTTGAACAAGAGCCTGAATGTGGGCTTTCCACGACAGTTTACAATCTATCAGAACACCTAGAAATTTGAACTGTTCAATTTCACTAATCATATGCCCATTCTGTGAAATTAAAACGTCAAGTATTGTTGAACTGTGTGTTACAAATTGTAAAAACTTAGTCTCACTGTGATTTGGTTTTAGTTTATTTTCTACAACCCATGAACTGCACTATTTGAAACTGGACCAATGTTGCATACAACATCCTTTACTACCAAGCTAATGTCATCAGCAAACAAAAACATTTTAGAGTTATCTGTAATACTATAGGGCATATCATTTATATTAATAAGGAACAGGATTGGCCCCAACACTGATCCCTGGGGCAACCCCCACTTCATTGTACCCCACTCAAACCCCACATCACAGTCACTCTCAGCATTGTGAATAATGACCTTTTGCTGGCTGTTGCTAAAGTAAGAGGTAAACCAATTGTGAGCTACTCCCCGTATTCCATAATGGTTCAACTTCTGGAGCAATATTTTGTGATCAACACAATCAGACACCTTAGTTAAATCAAAAGATATGCCTAGCGTTTGAAACCTTTTGTTTACCTCGCAGAGAATAGAGAATATAGCATTTGAAGTTGTTAAACGACTTCTAAAGCTGAAATGTACATTTGATAGCAGATTGTGATATATAAAATGATCAATTATCCTTATATACACAGCTTTTTAATAACTTTAGAAAACACTGATGCCACAGAAATAGGTCTAAAATTGTCTACTTTATACTTTCCTCCCTTTTTATAAAGCAACTTTACTACTGAGTACTTTAATCGTTCAGGAAACTGACCATTCCCATAGGAAAAATTACAAATATGGCTAAATACAGGGCTAACATGTGCAGCAGAGTAGTATAATATTCCGCTAGGCACTCCATCATACCCATGAGAGTCCTTAGTCTTCAGTGATGTAATTATTCACTTAATCTCCTCCTTGTCAGTATCACAGAAGAGTATTTCAGACATCAATATCAGAAAGGCATTTGCCAAGAAAGTTATATGACTCCCTGTAGAAAACAAAAATTTAATTCACCATCAATGATCAAAAATTATTAAAAACACTGTACATGTATCTGATTTATCAGTAACAAAAAGATTTTTAGTACTAACTGACTTTATACCATCGACCTTGTGCTACTGACCACAAATGACCAAACAATTTCTATTTTATCCTGTGAATTAGCTATTCTATTTACATACCACATACTCTTTGTCTTCCTAATAACATTTTTAAGCGCCTTACAAAACTGTTTGTAATGGGCTGCTGTAGCTTGATTGTGACTACTTCTAACATTCTGATGTACTTCCTGCTTTGTTCTACATAATATCCTTATCCCACTAGTCAGCCACCCGTCTGCCTATTACTGCTAGTACCCTGTTTAGAATGTTCTAATGTAAAGCAACTCTCAAAGAGCATGAGAAATGTGTTATCAGCACTATAAACATCCTGCCACTCTTGTTCCTTAACAGGGTTTAAAAAACTCTCTATTGCTGTTGGATTAACTTACCTACATAGTTCGTAAATATATGTGACATCTGTTTGAGTACAGAAGCCTTTTAGTGTTAAAATTTGTACATCATGATCTGAAAAGCCATTCACCCTTATATTAACAGAACGCCCATCTAGTAATGAAGAATGAATAAAAATATTGTCTATGGCTGTGCTACTGTTCCTCTGCACCCTAAATGGAAAAAAAAACAGTCTGCATCAGATCATATGAATTTAGGAGATCTAACAACACCCTTTTTCTTACACAATCATATTCAAAATTTATATTGAAGTCACCACATATAACTAACTTCTGTACTTCCTACAAAGTGAATCAAGAACCTTCTCTAGCTTGAGTAGAAATGGTCTGAAGTCAGAGTTAGGGGACCTATAAGCAACAACAATTAGAAGCTTAGTTTCACTAAATTCAACTGCCCCTTTACAACATTCAAATATCTGTTCAGTGCAGTGCTTTGATACATCTATGGACTCGAATGGAAAGCTGCTTTTTTCAGGCATGGCTACTCCCCCATCCTGCAAGGAACTCCTTGAAAAACTACCATCTAATCTGTATCCTGCTAAAGGAAGCCTCTGAATTTTCAAATTATTTAAGTGGTGTTCCGATACACCAATAATTTCAGAGTCAACATCTATAAGCAGTTCACTAACTTTATCTCTAATACCTTTTATATTTTGATGAAATATGCTAAGTCCTTCTCTATTTGGAAACATGGCGTCCTCTGAAGGTGAGCCCTTAGATAGAGGCACTTTCTTTAAGCAGGTATACCTATCAGCTGATTTCAGTCTAAAAAAAAAAGTGTAACTCTAATACCAACTACTACAGAAATTTTTCCATGAGTAATCCCACCACCACCCACTACACTGTCACCTATAAGCTTTGCCAGCCTCCCCTTCCCATTGCTACTGCGGTGCTGACCATGCCTAATGAAGCCCGATCTACTGATGGACCCAACAGGCACCACTGAAGTGTGACCCATGCACTCTGCCATCAGCGCTCTCTCCAGCCCCATGTTAATGCGCCTTACAGCCACATTAAAATGAGGCCAGTCATGATGCTGAAACAGTTGCACGAAATACAAATTAATGCCACCAGTAGCTATCTTTACCAGATCACCACCTACATCATATTCTGCGTCCCTATCAAGACTGTTCCCTCTCCACCCACTGTCACTACCTGATCCTCCTCTGTAAAATCCCTACATAACTCCCCTATGCTGTCAGTCATCTGAGGCAACTTTACACTACGCTTCACAATGCTGATGTCTTGGTACACACTCACCAACAGTTCCTACAACTGCTGGCCCACATCTCTACCTGTACGATGTACCAAGTACAATGTTCCTACAGAAAACTGCACCGTTCACAAGCAGCTTCACGAAAAAGTCTGATGTTGTCCACTGGATCATTGATATATGTATTGATGAGTAGAAACAGTATGACCATCTGCTTAACAGCGGATTGATCCACACACAGGGATTCTGCGTGGCATGGATTCAATACTGAGCGGACGATTTGGATTGGATTCGGTTAATGAGAAGGGAACATGCAATTCAAGGTTTATTTCCCCAAAAAAATTAATTAATTGTAATAAATTACACTGTGGCTTATAAATTACAGTGATACAAAGAAATCAAGCTGCTTACAATATGAGGTAATAAAAATGTTATATGCCATAGGTGAATAGAAAAACTTACTTGTGTCGTTTGATTCACTGCCAAATAAAACTGTTTACAATTTGATACATTGACAAATAACCATTGTGCATTAAACTACATCCTTTCACCTAATACAGTTAAATTTTATAATTTGAAGCACAAATGTATAATTTACAATTCAATTTTCAGTCGTAGTTACTCCTTCCTATACCTTCTTTAAAAGAGTGATAAAATTTCCAAAAGGTATCTCAATTAAACATGCCCTAAAACCCTTACCACAACAACACGTACATGACTAGTTCAAATAATAAATATATGTATGGCAAAGTCCAACATTTGCTTCCTTACAGAAAGTTTGCTGATTTCAACAGCACAGACCACATTCAAACTTTAGACAACATGGGCCGCTTGCCGGTCAAAACATGTTACGACTGCGGCAGCAGGCAAACTTACATAGGTAATAAAAGAACACAGGCCACCTAGCAATCTTACCAAAATCAGTTTACACGAAGGAGGAAGAGAGGGGAGGGACATAATAAATATCATACGCAAGTGCACTTGCCAAATCTAGTACTAAAAATACAGTATAAAAGCATCTCAATTAATGACAAAATCCGGGATAGGCCCGGCAATATTGCTCCTGAGCGCTAGTAGCCAAAATTAGGTTGACTGATACCAAGGTCTGAGATCATCTTAGGGCTAACTAGCACAACAAATAAATAAGAGTAAAAGAACAAGCAAATGGCAATGCCTAAGAATTTAAATAGGATTAAGTACACACGAGGCTAAAATCAATTGCTAGCAGCTTGGATATCGTCTTTGGCTTAATTGACACTACAAATAAATAAAGGTAAAAGAACAGGCAAATGACAAAGCCCAGCAATTAAAATTAAAATAGGTAAGCACAAGGCTAAAAGCAATTGCTAGCAACTTGACAAGCACACATAAAAATATCAGATTGCTGCCACATCACAAAACGGAACAGGCGCGCGCGCAGTTCCCAGCAACCCAGAAAACCAATAACACACACTCCAGCAACCGAGCCAGCCTGACAACAGTAATTTCAACCCAGAATCAGGATGCGTAAGCACACCGGGTCCAAGAAAAACACACACTGCCAAATAATTCCCACCAACAGATACGGTTGCCCCTCGGGCGAGAAAGCGGGTGCGACGACCGGGTACACACCAGCAGAAAACTCGACACCTAGACTCCGGCCAAAACGGCAATATAAACAAGAGCTGAAGTAAGGTGAAACGAACCCTGCCACGCAGTCCGGACAGAGCAAACACACAGAAGACCTGCCCTGCAGTCCTTTCAACTCCTGGGTGCGGAAAGCCAAGCGATATCGTGGAGAACCACGAACGACCGCGTGCGGGAATCCATCAGTTGTCTACTACATCACGTCACAAACACGCCACACCGCCCAACGGCCAAATCAACGAGGCCCGCCAACAACGAGACCACACCTCCATGCCGGGGCGGAAGGCAAAATACCACCACCAGCTCGGTGCGAGTCCAACTGCCGAGCCGAGGAGCACCCCCCCCCCCCCCCCCCCCCCCCGAAAAACGCTCCAGAGGGCAGCAGCCGCCTCAGCGCCTGCGCAGGCCGAATCAGACGGAAACAGAAATACAAGTCGCTATCGATAGTGCCGGATACGCAACGAGCCAGAGAAATGGCACAAATGCATTCTTGGAAAGTTTTTGGAGACACAAGACAACAGATGTCTCTGCACAATTCACTCAATACCCTTAATTTATGGGATGGTGGTTTGTGGGTGAAGAACCAGCGTTTGATAATGGGCTGGATGTGTTCCATCTGGGTTATATCAGGTGAGTTTCATGGCCAAGACGTCAACTTGAGCTCACTACCATACTCTTCAAACCACTGTAGCATGATTCTGGTCTTGTGATGGTAGATGCCGTCATTGTCGTCGAAGACATCAAGCATGAAGGTTGGTTGGTTGATTGGTTGGTTTGGGTTATAAAGGGACCACACCCTAGGATCATCAGTACCTTTTTCCTGACGCATACAAGGCTCAAAATAAAACAGCACCAAAATTACGTTTGGGAAAGTAAAAGAGGGAAAAGGAATGGAGAACCACACCGAAAAAGAAAACGAAAATAACGAACAAAAAACAGGGAAAACGTACGCCACAAGGAAAAGTAGAGCAAGGTTCGAAAACCATAAAGCAGATGGTCTGGGCTGGCTGATCACACGAATAAAAGTGGGTGAACCAGCCACTCTGCAACACATTAAAATGTCCATCCCAAAAATACAAGGCTAGATGAACAGATGAAGGGGAAAGACGAACACCATGACAAACAAATGCAAAGAAAGAGTGACAGAGAAGCAAAATGGAGGGGGTTTGGAGGCCTCAGAGAGGAGGCCAAACGGCCACACTTAGATGGTATGATAAAAAAACCACTCATGGATGAAACTTAAAAATGAATCTGCTGTTGAGGCATTGTGCACAACACCGATGGTAGGATGTTGGGAAAGATAAAAGACCATGTGCAGAGTGGCTAAAATTGGGCAGTGCGGCAAGATATGAGCGACAGTCATATGTGAGCCACGGCACACTGAGGTGGGTCCTCACGAAGGTGGAGGTAACCATGTGTTAGCCACATATGGCCAATGTGGAGCCAGCAAAGGACAACAGATTCCCTGTGAGAGGCCTGCATGGAAGACTTCCACACTTTCGTAGTCTCCTTAATCACATACAGTTTACTGTGTGTACTGTTATGGGATTCTGTCTCCAAAAGCCGAAAAACATTGTGGCGTAATAATGAATGCAAGTTAGTTACAGGAATGCCGATCTCCATAAGTGGTTGCTATGTAGACTGTTTGGCCAGCCTGTCAGCAAGTTCATTGCCTGGGATGCCGAAGTGTCTTGGGATCCAGGCAAACACCACTGAACGACTGGACCATTCCTGGGCATAGACGGACTCCTGGCTGGCTGTGCCAAAGGATGACGATGGTATCACTGGTCTATAGCTTGGAGGCTGCTCAAGAAGTCAGTACAGAGATGAAACGACTCTCCAGGGCATGAGTGGATGTGCTCAAGAGCACGAGATAGGGCCACCAGCTCTGCAGTGAAAACACTGTAGCCATGGATGGGAAATGAAGACAGCAATTTGGATGTTCATGAGAACTACGAACGTGTGCAACGTAACTGGCAAGCAGGTGTGCATGCATAATCTTCAATCGACGGACTCCAGCCTCCACCAGGACGCTGGTTACCGCACTGGTGCACTGGGTCGAGTAAACGCAGCATTGAGGGCGCCACCGATTCATACACCACACTTCCATAGTCAAGGCGGAATTGAAGAAGGGCTCTCTAGACTTAGAGCAGTGTAGAGTGATCTGCACCCCAGTAAGTGTTGCTCGGGCAGTGGAGGGCATTGAACTGCTGCCAGCACCTCTGCTTAAGCTGACGAAGGTGAGGAAGACAAATCAATTGGGCGCCGAAAAGCAGTTCTAAGAATCGATATGTCTCCACTACAGTGAATGGATCGTCATTAACGTCAAGTTCTGGTTCCGGATGAATGGAACGACGCCGACAGAAGTGACATATGACTTCGTGGCAGAAAACTGGAAGCTGTGGGCTAGAGCCCGTTACTGCTCCTTGTGGATGAGTCCCTGTAGGTGCCTCTCAGCAACACCAGTACAGGAGGAGCAGTACGAAATGCAGAAGTCGTCTGAATACAGAGAAGATGAGACAGACGGACCTACCACTGCTGCTAGACAGTTAATGCCCAATAAAAATTGATATACACTAAGCACAGAGTCCTGTGGGACCCCATTCTCCTGGATATGGAAAGCAAATTTTGGACAAAAATCGTGAGTGGGCCTCGGAGACAACACTTATATAATTTGGCAAGGATGTGATGTCGCCAAGTATTATCGTAATCTTTTCGTAAATCAAAAACGACAGCAAACAGGTGTTGGCGTCTGGAAAAGGCTGTTCAGATGGTCGACTCGAGGAGCACAAGATTATCAGTGGTGGAGCGACCCGAGCGGAAACCGCCCTGGCATGGAGCCAGTAGGCCACGTGACTCCATGATCCAACATAACAGCCGACTCACCATATGCTCTAGAAGCTTACAAAGAACGTTGGTGAGGCTGATAGGCCGATACCTATCCACATCAATTGCGTTTTTAACTGTTCTGAGCACAGGAATAATGGTGCTCTCCCGGTATTGCGATGGAAGGACGCCATAGCACCAGATCAGGCTGAAGATTGCGAGGAGATGTCGCTTGTAGTCGGACGAGAGATGTTTAATCATCTGACTGTGGAACCGATTTGGCCCAGGAGATGTGTCGGGGCAATGTGCAAGGGTGCTGAGGAGGTCTCATTCTGTAAATGGTGCGTTACAGGGTTCACTGTGGCATGTAATGAACAAGGGGACCTTCCCTTCCATCCGCTGTTTGAGGGTGCGAAAGGCTGGGGGGTAATTTTCCGATGCAGAGGCTCGAGCTTAGTAGTGCTCAGCAGAGTGCTCGGTAATCGCGTTTGTGTCGGTAGATAACACGCCATGTATATTAACGCCAGGGACACCTGTTGCGGTCTGGTAGCCACAAACAAGTCTGGTCTTCATCCAGACTTGGAAAGGTGACATGGCACCCAATGGTCGAGACCTACCTCTCCCAACACTCCTGTTCCAGTCTTTTTATAAGCTGGCAAATGCGGGCACAGAGTTGTTTAAATCCTACACTACTGGCCATTAAAATTGCTACACCAAGAATAAATGCAGATGATAAACAGGTATTGATTGGACAAATATATTATACTAGAACTGACGTGTGATTACATTTTCACGCAATTTGGGTCCATGGATCCTGAGAAATCAGTACCCAGAACAACCGCCTCTGGCCATAATAACGGCCTTGATACGCCTAGGCATTAAGTCAAACACAGCTTGGATGGCGTGTATATGTACAGCTGCCCATGCAGCTTCAACAAAATACCACAGTTCATCAAGAGTAGTGACTGGCATATTGTGATGAGCCAGTTGCTCGGCCACCATTGACCAGACGTTTCCAATTGGTGAGACATCTGGAGAATGTGCTGGCCAGGGCAGCAGTCGAACATTTTCTGTATCCAGAAAGGACCGTAAAGGACCTGCAACATGCGGTCGTGCATTATCCTGCTGAAATGTAGGGTTTCGCAGGGATCGAATGTAGAGTAGAGCCACATCTGAAATGTAACGTCCACTGTTCAAAGTGCCGTCAATGCGAAGAAGAGGTGACCGAGACATGTAACCAATGGCGCCCCATACCTTCACACCGGGTGATACGCCAGTATGGCGATGACGAATACACGCTCCCAATCTGCGTTCACCGCGATATCACCACACACGTATGCGACCATCATGATGCTGTAAACAGAACCTGGATTCATCCAAAAAAATGACATTTTGCCATTCGTGCACCCAGATTCGTCGTTGGGTACACCATCACAGGCGCTCCTGTCTGTGATGCAGCGTCAAGAGTAACTGTAGCCGTGGTCTCCGAGCTGATAGCCCATGCTGCTGCAAACGTCGTCGAACTGTTCGTGCAGATGGTTGTTGTCTTGCAAACGTCCCCATCTGTTGACTCAGGGATCGAGACGTGGCTGCACGATGCGTTACAGCCATGCAGATAAAATGCCTGTCACCTCGGCTGCTAGTGATACGAGGCCATTGGGATCCAGCACAGCGTTCCGTTATCCCCTGCTGAACCCACCGATTCCATATTCTGCTAACAGACACTGGATCTCGACCAACGGGAGGAGCAATGTCGCAATACGATAAACCGCAATCGCAATAGGCTAGAATCCGACCTTTATCAAAGTCGGAAACGTGATGGTACGCATTTCTCCTCCTTACACGATTCATCACAACAACGTTTCACCAACGCCGGTCAACTGCTGTTTGTGTATGGGAAATCGGTTGGAATCTTTCCTCATGTCAGCACGTTGTAGGTGTCACCATCGGCGCCAACCTTGTGTGAATGCTCTGAAAATCTAATCATTTGCATATCACAGCATCGTCTTCCTGTCGGTTAAATTTCGCGTCTGTAGCACGTCATCTTCCTGGTGTAGCAATTTTAATGGCCAGTAGTGTATTAGATGCTCCAGGGAAGGGTGCCACTTTTGTCGCTGTAGAGCTCGCCTACGCTCTTTGATGGCCTCTGGCGACCACCAAGGTACTGTCTTTCGCTGGGGGCACCCTAAGGAAGAAGGGATCGATTGTGCCACCGCAGAAACGATCGCCCTGGTGACTCGCTCAACCATCACATCGATGTTACCGTGTGAGGGAGATTCAGCGGTGATGGAACAGGTGAAAGCTTCCCAGTCTGGCTTGTTTGAAGCCCATCTGGGTAGGCGTCCGAGGGCATGACGCTGGGGGATGACAGGACGATGGGGAAAGTGGTCACTACCACACAAGTCATCGTGTGCTCACCAGTGGACAGACGGGAGAAGTCCTGGAGTGCAAAGTGATAAATCAATGATGGAATAAGTACCAAGAGCCACACTGAATTGTGAAGCCGTCCCAGTATTTGGGAGTCAGAGGTCTAGATGAGACAGTTAATTTTCGAAATCTCTACCTTGGCCAGTGAGCATGGTGCCGCCCCACATGGGGTTATCTGTGTATAAATCTCCCAAACGTAGGAAAGGTTTAGGCAGTTGATATATCAGTTTAGCCAAGTTTAGTTCAAGGGTACTGCATCATCTGGAGGAAGATAAACGTTGCAGGTGGTTATTTTGTGTGTCGTCCTTATACTGACACCCACAGCTTCAAGAGGAGTTTGAAGGGGCACAGGTTCACTGGATACCGAGTTCAGGACGTAGACGCAAACCCCACCAGACATTATAAGGTTCTTGAAGTAACCCCTATAGCCACGAAGGGCAGGGGTTCTGCATTGTCAGAAACCAGGTTTCCTGGAGAGCAGTGCAGAAAACAGGTGTAAAGCTTAACAGTTACTGTAGCTCAGCGAGGTTATGGATAAAACCGACGCAGTTACACTGGAGGATGATTGTCGTCGTGAGGCTGGGAAGGTATGAAGCGAAAATGGAGGCAGTTTATGCCTCAGGGTCACTCGCTGCCACCGACTTAGTACCAGAGTAGTCTATATTCATTGTGTCTGAGGGTCTGGCGAGATATAGATCCTCAGTAGACACCCGAATCTCCACTTCATCCTCAGACGCAGAGCTTGTAGTTAGTGGTGGTGTGGGTGCCACCGCAATTACCTTGTTTTGGGGGTTCTCCTTTTTAGATTTCTCTCACTGCTCATTAGGTTTCTCTGGCTGGGAGGGCTTCACTGAGTCTATCTCCAGAGCTGAGAAGGATCTTGAAGCCCTAAAACCAGTCGCTGTTGGGCATTTCAATCACAGTCGGGTGTCATCTTTCCCACTGGTGGAAACCTGGGAAGGAAGTGACCCAAGGTCCCCCTTCCCAGCGAGAGGAACCAAAGAAGACTGACGCTTCTCCGGTTGACAAGTGGGGACTGATGTCCCCGATGTTTGGGAGGGCATTGCTCCTGAAGTAGGTGGTGTAGGAGCAACAAGGATAGGAGTGGCCCCCACCAGCAAGGGGGTGGGTGTAGTCTTGAGGCCATGAGGGCCAAATGTCAATGGCGGAACGGATGGGGCTGGAACAGTAGTTATAGTGGCGGTATAAGATGATGTCATATGCACGTGATGAAGCCTTTCAAATATCCTCTTAGCAGCAGTGTAGATCAGTCGGCCCAGGGTCTTGTACTCCATGACTTTCCGTTCTTTCTGGAGAATCCTGCAGTCTGGTGAGCAAGGGGTATGTTGCTCGCCGCAGTTGACACAGATGGAAGGCAGGGCACATGAAGTTTTGGGATGTGATGGACGCCCACAATCGCGACATGTGATGCTGGATGATGATAAGATCTATGGCGGAGGGCGCTAAACAGCTAGGTCATCAGCGCCCTAGCATTAATGTTGTACCGAAGAAGATTTTCACAGTCTATGGAAGGAGAAAATAAACTGGAAAATCACGATTGATCTCACCACAGGAAACGTAAAGCAGCCCCAAAAAGGTGAGTTTCAGAAAAACCTGTAATAAAACCTGAGCGAGACACAGTGTGATAACTAAATAAAATCATGGAGGAAACACCTGTAAAGATGCTGTTAAAAAGGGACAAATAACCGTGTGTGGATGATGACTTAGAAATAATACATAACCCAGCCACTCTGACACACATTAAGATCGCACACCAAGTATTTTGGGAAGAATTCTGAGCAACACACAAAATTTTACGATATGAACCACACGCGCCTCGTTATCAGTTAAAATAGGGGGAAGATCCTGTGGGAGACCCAGTTCAACCGTCAGGTCGTCATATAAAACGCACTCACTTAAAATATGTCGTACTGACAGCTGTGTCTCGCATCTCTGACATACTGGGTGCTCCTCCCGACGAAAGAGGAACCCATGCATCAATGGACAATGTCCCACGCTAAGCCGAATAAGGGCTACTTCTTTGCACCATCGCGAGGGGAAAGAGGTGATCCACGGTCCCACTGAAGCCTTGATGGAACGTAGTTTATTATTCCTCACTTCCTGCCACTGGGACTCCTACCAACATATGGCCTTCCTAGTCACAAATGAAGTGACAGCCCACAGAAGGACTGAACATCGGGCAGGAGGAGGAAGGCGTCAAGCCTCCTCTAATAGCAGCATCAGCGAGTTCAGGTCCCTGGATGCCTCTGTGCCCTCAAACCCAGCAAAAATATGACTTCCTTGTTTAGCCATCGCAAGAGAAGGAGAGCGACCTGCACTTGTTGCACCATCCGATCTGCTGGGTACATCTGCCCAACAGCGAGAAGGGCACTTTGAGAATCGGAGCAGATGATAAATTTTTTTCACGACGCCGCCTCATCTGCTCCATTGGCCCTCAGGATAGCGTAATAAACTGAAAACTGTTCTGGGAACTCTATCCTGAGGACAATGTCAGGGAACAATGTGAGGAACATCTCCCTGCTTAGAACCATCAGTGAAGACGGTAATAAATTCTGGGTGGCTACATAAAATTTCATTAAAATTATTTTTGAAAACATGGTCTGGGGTACATTTCTTCTTGTAAGCAGTCAGTACTAAAAGCAATCTGGGCCTTGGCAACAGCCAGGACGAAAACCCTACTCCACCCCTGGCTTTGGACCTGAATGCCCCCTACCTGTAATAACTCAAGGCTCTCCCTTGCACAGATCCCAAATGGCCATGTGGCCTGTGGTCGTTGATCGAACAACCGTTCCAGTGGCGGCTGAACAACGTAACTGGATGCTGGCGATGTAGGAACGGACAATGGCCTATATGCTTGGCGTACCACGAGAGGAAGAAGTCGAATAGACAGTGGAGGCTCACCAGCCTCCGCACACAAACTAACAACGGGGTTCCTGCGTTTGGACCCTGATTGCCGTGGCATCCATATTCAAGCCAGGGGTGCACAAAGTCCTTATAAAGTTGGAACAGACGCGCTCTGTCGGCTCCCCAAGACTTATGACTGACACACGTAAGGATGTTTAAGGCCTTGAGACACCTCAGTTTCAGTTCTTTAATGTGTGGCAGCTTTTCATCAAAGATAATACCCTGATACTACACCTTTTCCTAAAAAGTGAGAACGGTGTCTCCAGTTTTCAAACGGGGAAATGAAATAGACAGTGGGAACGATTAAAATCAACACAAACTGTTTTCTGTAATGAGAATTTAAAACCTGTGGTGCAAGACCATTCCTCCAACAGCCTGATCATCAGCTGCAATTGCCGCGTAGCCATGGCGAGGCTGGAGGATGCACGGAAGATGGAGAAGTCGTCCACAAACAAGGAGCATAGTACTGGACGTCGCATTGTGGTTGTAATGCTGTTGATTGCGATGGCGAAATCCATGACACTTAAAACACTCCCTTGAGGGACACCATTCTCCTGCTTAAAACGGTCAGACAGGACATTCCCAAACCTGTATCCAAAATATCTGTCTGAGACGTTGGTAAAAATCCACGGAATCCCCACTGGTGGAACTGTGACAAAATATTATGCCTCCAGGTAGTGTCGTAGGCCTTTTCCAAATCGAAGAGCCGGCAGTTGTGGCCGAGCGGGTCTAGGCGCTTCAGTTCGGAACTGTGCTGCTGCTACAGTCACAGGATCGAATCCTGCCTCAGGCATGGATCTGTGTTATGTCCCTAGGTTAGTTAGGTTTAAGTAGTTCTAAGCCTAGGGGACTGATTATCTTAGATGTTAAGTTCTATTATACATAGAGCCATTTTTTTGCCAAATCGAAGAAAAAACCGATAAGGTGTTGCTTACAGATGAAAGCTCCTTGAATTGCAGCTTCGAGCAGGGTCAGGTTATCCAGAGTGGAGTGATACCGACTGAACCTACGCTGGGAGCGACTGAGTAGGGACCTGGTTCCCACAACCCACACTAGGCGCCGATTGACCATACGCTCTACTGTCTTTCCTGTGCAGCTTGTCAGGCTAATATTACTACAACTACCAGAGTCTGTCTGATCCTTTCCTGGTGTTGAAACTGGTATTAAAATAGATTCCTTCCACGTGTTGGGAAAGTCGCCAGTCATCCAAACTTTATTGAAGAGCTGAAGAAGGACTTCCTTCGGCCGTCAGTCCAACTGTTGCAACACGCTGTAGTTTATCAGGTCGTTTCAAGGGTCTTATCACAAGCAACTGACAATGCAGAATCCAGCTCCCACATAGAAAAAAGCTGATAGTATTCTTCCATGTTGTTGGAAAGGAAATCAAGATCAGCCTTCTCCTGTGCCTCCCGATATCGAGGGAAGTGGGATTCTGGCGGGAATCGGCCATAATGGATTTATATGATTCAGCCATTGTCTGAGCTATGTCTCTTGGTGATGTTACCAGAGACCCCTGTATTCGTACAGCTGCTATTGGTGGTCAAGATTTGTGCCTTGAGATCCTCCTCTAGGCTTCCCATACCTTTTTCCCATGCTGTTTTTATGAAGACTGACCCAGATCGCGTTTTGGGCAATCCTTCCACCTCCCCAAACTTGTCCTCTAAATGCTCCACAAAAAACTGAGGCTTCATCGACCTGAAGGATTCCCCATCAGCTCTCGTACATACAAGGCGCTGATCACCAGCAAGTGATGACATAGTACGCTTCATCACGTGTCATCCGCCCTGCTGCCACCCACTCCGACCAGAAACCCTCCTCACGGGCGCCACCCAGCCACAGCAAAAGTCACCTTGCAGGATGACCATTTCTGAGAGTTCCGATCTCCCAGGGTGAAGGGCATATGCTTAACGGCACAGGTATCAGCAGAGCGATCCCTGTGTAGTCAGGGGGCTACAACTAACAGGGTACATGGTGGCCCAACCGCAAATGACTGGCTCCCGTGTTGGATATGAGAAGGTTAGGGTCATCGTCAGCGCAGAAAACGTCACTGCATGCTGGGTGGAGGAAAACACACCCAAGAAGGTGTTCTCGCCCAAGAGATGGAGAATGAGCGGAACTGCAAAGCAACAATGATAAAGGGTGTTGAAGGTCTCAGAGCACGATGGATACGATGCACATGGTAAGGCGCCCCTCCCCAGTTGGCTTGCTCTTAGGAAAAATTGGGAAAACTGGGGGTCAAACCCTACAGGGGACCATCGCATAAAGGCCGAAACATGTGAGATTCTTTTTAGTCGCCTCTTACGACAGGCAGGAATACCTCCGGCCTATTCTAACATCCTAACCCGCAGGGGGAGAGCATGAAAGTATTCGCACTGTGCACTATAATGTTCACAGCTGTTGTGGTGACTTCAGTTGCTACCAGTGGTTCGATGGAAGTCCAGGTGAACGTTTCTTACCACAATGCCATCAACTGTTCACACCTGTGGCGCGATTTGTTTCGAACAGCCATTCGCGTGGTTGACGGTGTATCCAGACACGACCATCACCTGATATAGCAAGAAACGTCATTCATCCGATCAGGTGACAGGTTTCCATTAACAATTTTGTAGAGTTAACATGAGAACATGTAGACGTTTCCTGCTGTGAAACCACATGTCCTAGCACGCTGGACTCGCATTCGGGAGGACGACGGTTCAAACCCACATCCGGCCATCCTGGTTTAAGTTTCCTCTGATTTCCCTAAATCGCTTCAGGCAAACACCGGGATGGTTCCTTTGAACGGGCACGCCCAACTTTCTTCCCCATACTTCCCAAATCCGATGGAATCGATGACTTCGCTGTTTGGGCCCCTCCCCCAAATCAGCCAGCCGACCAACCACATTTTCGTTAATGTGCACTAAGCTGTGTACTCTGGATCACTTGTGCAATTACCAGAATTTTCTTGAGAGGAAAAAGGTACTGTCGAAAAATCAGCACCTATTTACAAAGCATCACTCGTGTGAATCTCAGCTTGCCCTAGCGTCACATGAGACTCTGCGAACTGTGAATGAAGGGAAACGGTCGGATTCCATTTTCCTAGATTTCCATAAAGCACACACTCCTGACTGTTAACGAAGGTACAAGCACACATAATAGGTTCCCAGATATGTAAGCGGCTTGAAATCTTCAGAAACATAACCCAGTAAACTTGTCCTCGACAGCGAGTGTTCATCAGAGACCATGGTTTCACCGTCCTTCAACCAGTTTCCATAGATGCTTAAGACAACAGCGCGCGAACAGCCAACTAGATTCGCCGTTTCCGAGATTCCCGTTCCAGGACACCCAGCCGTCACAAACTGTCCTTTGTCTAAGTCACTTCTGACAGTGGATTTCCCCCTTGGGGGGCCCTATGGCTGCTAGAAAGATTAAACTGTCCTTACCGCGTTAGCAGTTGCAAAAGTTACGTCAATAAGCATTACTTACGAACCAAAACTACGCAAGATTCCTGGAAAAAAACCATTAAAAAAGAAAAATTACAAATGGATAACATGGGAAACAGACTTGAAATCACTAATAAAACGTTCTTCAGCTCTTGTGAGTGCAAGTGAAACATGGCCGATGTGAAATCTAGAAAGGACAAGCGCAAGACGTTAAAAGTAAATCACTAATCCTGAATTTCAACAGATGAGTTCATAAGACACTATTACCCCAGTTATCATGTCCTGAAACGTGCCAGTTAAATGAAACCTGACTCACAAGTGAACAACAAGGCAATTTGGGTACTTTTTATGATTTTTGCTACACCTACAAGATCTTTAGCACAGCGCAACGGGATAATGAAAGAATGATTATCATTTTCATTACAGGTTGAAGAGCTAATCCTTTCAGTGCATGTCATCTGACTACTCGCTGTCAGTGTTATAAGTATAATTCGTGCAAGGCACGTATGTATGCACTCTGTACCCTACAGACTTCATAAACTGAAATTAGTTCATATAGCAGTCAAACATCGACGTCTTCGCCACCAATAGCGCGTTCCTTAAAGTTCCACTACGAGACACACTTACCCTGTTAGCGGAAAACTGCATTTAAAAACAAAATACTCCCTCCACTGAAGGCCGGTCATTCACATTCTTTGTGAAATATAATAAGTCTGAATATAATTCTCTCCTGGATGAGGTTGATAAGAGAGCACATGTGAGACTTTAAACAAAGATCAACGAAGTGGAAAATAATTTCGCAGAGTCACAAATTATGTGTGATGGAGGACGGGGGAGCTTTGAAGAAAGGAAATACGGCTGTAGGCTAGTATGTGGAATGGTGACGATATAAACGTTTAGAAGAAACTGTTGGGAAGACTGTGGATACCGATAAAGACCTGAGGTTTTGGAAGGGACAGTAGAGAAGATGAGCCTTAATCTACAGAGCGGAGAGGAGGAACTTTTGTAACTGGTAGCTTGTATGACCGTTAGGGCGGATTTTGTGGTCTGGTACTTAGTAATTCTTAGAGAAAAATCTAGAAATTGTGTAGATGAAGGAATGGAGGGATGTATTTGTAAATGCGTAGCAGAGTAACAAAGAATTGGTATTAAAAGTCATTGGGCATCTGGATTTGAAATGATTAGTAGAATTTTGAGGCTGCATAAGTAGACGCTTCATTGACACTGGTAAGGATAGGAAGATGGGTTGATTGGTTGATTAGGAGGAGGGAATCAAACATCGAGGTCATCGGTCCCATCAGATAAGGGAGAGATGAGGGAGGAAGTCAGCCGTGCTCCTTCAGAAGAAGCACTTCGGCATTTTCCTGAAGCGATTTAGGATAATCACAGAAAACCTAGATCAGGATGGCCAGACATAGGTATGAACCTTCGTCCTCCCAAATATGAGTCCAGTGTGTTAACCACTGCGTCACCTCGCTCAGTAAGGATAGGAAGGATTTGCATTTTGTATACGTGGACAATCAAAAGATGCAGTCGATATGGTTATTTTTTTCTAATTTATGGAAATGATTCTCATTCATTCTCTTCTGCAGTCTGTAGAAAACATGATACAATCATCATTTGTATATTGTAAAATATTCTTTGATCGATGGATATTTGATTACTAGAACCTAATACCAATATTGGGTGATGAATGTTTCACATAAAGGGTTTATCAAATAGGATCAGCTACGATATAAGATTGTTCGCTGAAAGTGCTTTAGTGTAGAAAGTAAAGTCTTTGGACTATCACAAGGTGTTGCAGAAAGGCTTGAACAAAGTTTCCACTGCGTTTAGGGTATGGCAGATCTCTTTAAATGTGAATAAATGTAAGATAATGCCTCTAACATTAATAGAACGCGACAGCATCTGGTTACAAGACTAGCTGTGGTTAAGTTGAAGCATCGATACGTGATACCATTTTACGTGACTGTCCCATTTCATATCACATACTACGAGGGTAATCCCAAAAAGTAAGGACTCCTATTTTTTTATAAGTACATAGACCTGTTTATTTCTACAGTGGTTTACATCAGTCTACAGCTTGAACATTTAGCTATTTTTCGACATAATCACCATTTCTTTTGATGCATTTTTGTAGACGTTGTGGCAGTTTTTGTTTGCCCAAGTCATACAAGCTGGCCGCCATTCTGTTCAGAAAGTTACGAACCTCTTCCTTCACCTCGTCGATGGGGCTGAATCGCTGGAACCACAATTAAGGCTGACTCTGAAAAAACTCAAACGGACAATTCAGAACCGGAGAAGAGGAATGTTGAGCAAGGGCGTTCACATTCTCCACGACAACGCTCGCCCACACATCGCTCGGCAAACCTTTGCTCTCCTGCAACAGTATCAGTGGAACATAATCACTCACCCACCCCATAGTTCTGACTTGGCGCTCGGTGACTATCACCTGTTCCCTCGGTTAAAAGAATATTTGGCCGGAAAGCGATTCAGCTCCGACGACGAGGTGAAAGAAGAGGTTCATAACTTTCTGAGCAGCATGGCGGCGAGTTTGTATGACACGAGCATACAAAAACTGCCACAACGTCTACAAAAGTCCATCAAAAGAAATGATGATTATGTCGAAAAATAACTACATGTTCAAGCTGTCAACTGATGTAAACCACTGTAGAAATAAACAGACAGGTCTATGTACTTATAAAAAAATAGGAGACCTTACATTTGGGATTACCCTCGTAGTATGTGAAATGAAATGGAACAGTCACGTAAAATGGTATCACGTATCGATGCCAGTCTACTGGCGTATCATTATTGGCAACTGACTCGCAAGTTTCAATCTGAGACCGACAGGGGTCGCGCGAGACGTGGTGGACCCAAGGAAACGTGTTCGCTGGGCCACACCTCCAGCTGCTCTGCACCATGACCGCCCTCTATCGCCGCAGTATATCGTGGTCGGCGGTAGCGACTCAGCCCAATCGCGCTCTAAGCCACATCGCTAAATGAAGCTATTCAGACACCGGCTGGTCACAGCTCCGTCTTCATCATTCGTGCTTTAGTACAGAGGACGTTTCTTCGTGGTCATTGTGATAGTTGGACCCTGTTTTGCTCACGATTTGTTCTGAGTCTTCGAACATTTTGAGAAATGCAGGCTAAGTAAATCTTCTGTTTGCTGTATTACTTGTTTACTGATCATTTCTGCTCCTGTCCAGCTTCTCTACAAAGACAGTTACTGCACCACTCCGTAGCCCACCTCTGCTTACCTTTGTCTACGAAATCACACACAAAAAAATAATGTATTAGGGCAGGCAAATGGAACACTTAGACATTTTCCAAGAGTTCTGGGAAAAATGCATCTGCAAAGTAAATCAAATTCAAGACGCTTATGCGACTAATTATACACTCCTGGAAGTTGAAATAAGAACACCGTGAATTCATTGTCCCAGGAAGGGGAAACTTTATTGACACATTCCTGGGGTCAGATACATCACATGATCACACTGACAGAACCACAGGCACATAGACACAGGCAACAGAGCATGCACAATGTCGGCACTAGTACAGTGTATATCCACCTTTCGCAGCAATGCAGGCTGCTATTCTCCCATGGAGACGATCGTACAGATGCTGGATGTAGTCCTGTGGAATGGCTTGCCATGCCATTTCCACCTGGCGCCTCAGTTGGACCAGCGTTCGTGCTGGACGTGCAGACCGCGTGAGACGACGCTTCATCCAGTCCCAAACATGCTCAATGGGGGACAGATCCGGAGATCTTGCTGGACAGGGTAGTTGACTTACACCTTCTAGAGCACGTTGGGTGGGTGGCACGGGATACATGCGGACGTGCATTGTCCTGTTGGAACAGCAAGTTCCCTTGCCGGTCTAGGAATGGTAGAACGATGGGTTCGATGACGGTTTGGATGAACCGTGCACTATTCAGTGTCCCCTCGACGATCACCAGAGATCGCTCCCCACACCATGATGCCGGGTGTTGGCCCTGTGTGCCTCGGTCGTATGCAGTCCTGATTGTGGCGCTCACCTGCACGGCGTCAAACACGCATACGACCATCATTGGCACCAAGGCAGGAGCGACTCTCATCGCTGAAGACAACACGTCTCCATTCGTCCCTCCATTCACGCCTGTCACGACACCACTGGAGGCGGGCTGCACGATGTTGGGGCGTGAGCGGAAGACGGCCTAACGGTGTGCGGGACCGTAGCCCAGCTTCATGGAGACGGTTGCGAATGGTCCTCGCCGATACCCCAGGAGCAACAGTGTCCCTAATTTGCTGGGAAGTGGCGGTGCGGTCCCCCATGGCACTGCGCAGGATCCTACGGTCTTGGCGTGCATCCCTGCGTCGCTTCGGTCCGGTCCCAGGTCGACGGGCACGTGCACCTTCCGCCGACCACTGGCGACAACATCGATGTACTGTGAAGACCTCACGCCCCACGTGTTGAGAAATTCGGCGGTACGTCCACCCGGCCTCCCGCATGCCCATTATATGCCCTCACTCAAAGTGTGTCAACTGCACATACGGTTCACGTCCACGCTGTCGCGGCATGCTACCAGTGTTAAAGACTGCGATGGAGCTCCGTATGCCACTGCAAACTGGCTGACACTGACGGCGGCGGTGCACAAATGCTGCGCAGCTAGCGCCATTCGACGGCCAACACCGTGGTTCCTGGTGTGTGCGCTGTGCCGTGCGTGTGATCATTGCTTGTACAGCCCTCTCGCAGTGTCCGGAGCAAGTATGGTGGGTCTGACACACCGGTGTCAATGTGTTCTTTTTTCCATTTCCAGGAGTGTAGAATAACACTATAGAGTTTTAACTCTTTGTCAATTAAATATGACAAAAGATATCGAACAAATTCAGAGATTTTCTGCTAAAATCATAACACGACAGTATAGCCCATATGATTGTATAGATTTAGTGATATATGACTCTGGGGTTTCACAAGATAAGTATATGAAAATTACAAGGCACACAGACAATAAAACACACAGCAGTAGATAGGGCATCTCTCCAGGTTTCTGACATTACAGGTGCTTAGTATGACCACCGTTGGTTTTGCTGCAATCGTCCGTACATGCGCACAGTACAGTGAAGTTGATTCTGCTTCTCCCTCCTGGGAAGGCGCAACAACGACAGCCCGCCTTGGAGAACTATTCACTTGTTTGCCTAACTGGAGGTGCGAACTGATCCAATGTCACAGCACGGAGAAGATGATTTGTCTCATGTGGTGCCATGCATACCCCCTATGGGGTGCTCTGGAACTACGCCATGGCGTTTATTACGAAGGCAAACATAGAGGGACGCTCTGTCCACTGGCTGCGTCAATTCTGTGTCTGTATTGAGATTTTTGTACAGTTATCTTCTGAAACCACAGAGATATGACCATGAATAACAGAAAGGTTTGGCAAACTTACCTGGCACTCCCTGAATGAAGCAGTGAAAAGGGAAGATTTGAGGACATGCTGGTTACTGTAGTGGAGGTTACAAGGGGAAGCTTGTAGACAAGTGGGAGTTTTAGAGCTTCTTTTCTCAAGTGTGCAACGAGTGTTTGCTGTAAACCTCTTACCACGAAAAGCCGAATAGATTTGTTGGAGCTCGGTGCGATTTCCATCGAGAGTTTCATTTATTCCCATGCGTTCCCTTGGTGTCTTCGAAACCTTTCAATCTTCGGGTGAGAAACTTTGAAGCCAGTGGTACCTCTAAAAGGAAGAGAGGTGGTAGTGTAATCTTCCCAGGCAAAAATCAGACCATACTTTTTTGGAGATAAACACGGTGATGGTAAACTGTAAACGTTACGCTGGTATGTTGCTGACATTTTCTCTGCCTCAGCTCAACACCTCTGCCCCAGATGAAGAAACACTCTTCCACCAGGATGACGCAACAAGCCATACTGTTGCACAGCAAACGGATTTGCTTCGACTCGCATTTTCCAGTTGTTTCTTTAGCAGAATGTCGATATTTCATTGCCTCCATGTACGGCCAATTTATCGGTTCCAAATCTTTGTTCTTCGGGATTTCCTCAAGTCCAAAATTTTTCAGGAAAAATTGGAAATTTGTGATAAGTTCCTATGGGACAAATTGCTGAAGCCATTGGTCCCTAGTCTTACATACTACTTAATGTAACTTAAACTAACTTAAGCTAAGGACAACACACACGTCAATTCCCCGGGGAGGACTCGAATTTCCGACGGGGAGCGCCGCGCGAACCGTGGCAAGGCGGCCAAGACCGCACGGCTACCTCGCGCGGCATTTTTTCAGGATAACCATCCAAAAAGCATAGATGATGTGAAAAAACGAATTACCCAAGAAATAAACATGCCGTTGGAGAAGGTACGCAACGTCATGGACGGATCCACCCTGAGATTCCGAAAATGTGTACAAAACCAAGAACGACATCTGAGTGACTCCGTATTCAAGAGTTGACAGCTTTGAAGGTGAACTGTTAAATTCCACGCATATACAGTCGATTCACATAAGAAAAAAATTGTTTAACTCGCCAGTTTGTGCGAATTTTTTGAATCTTCCCATTCCAATACCTGTAGTTCTTAAGGATATTTAGAAGATCTGTGTCCGAGAAGACTGTGCGATCATTATACTGCCACCACTCTATATATCACGTAAGGATCATGAGATAATGTTAAGAGAGATTAGGGCGCTTACAGAAGCATAGAGTCAGTCTTTCTCCCTCGCTCCATACACGAATGGGATATGAAAGTAAATCGATAATATTACTACGAGGTATCCTCCACCATGGACTGTACCTACAATGGATAAAAGGAATATACCGGGTGATCAAAAAGACAGTATAAATTTGAAAACTGAATAAATCACGGAATAATGTAGATAGAGAGGTACAAATTGGCTATATGCTTGGAATGACATGGGTTTTATTACAACCAAAAAATTACAAAAGTTCAAAAAATGTCCGAGAGATGGCGCTTCATCTGATCAGAATAGCAATAATTAGCATAACAAAGTAAGACAAAGCAAAGATGATGTTCTTTACAGGAAATTCTCAATATGTCTATCATTCTTCAACAATACCCTTAGTCGAGGAATAATATTGTGAACAGCACTGTAAAGCATGTCCGGTGTTCGGTGAGGCATTGGCGTCGAGTGTTGTCCTTCAGCATCCCTAGAGATGTCGGTCGATCACGATACACTTGCGTCTTCAGGTAACCCCAAAGCCAATAATCGCACGGACTGAGGTCTGGGGACCTGGGAGGCCAAACATGACTAAAGTGGCGGCTGAGCACACGATCATCACCAAACGACGCGCGCAAGAGATCTTTCAAGCGTCTAGCAATATGGGGTAGAGCGCCATCCTGCATAAACATCGTACGTCCCAGCAGGTGTTTATCAGCCAGGCTGGGGATGATGCGATTCTGTAACATATCGGCGTACCTATCATCCGTCAGATAGCAGTTACAAAACCAGAATCACGCATTTCCTCGAAGAAAAAAGGCCCGATAACGGTAGATGTGGTAAATCCAACCCATACCGTGACTTTCTCGTCGTGCAATGGAGTTTCCACGACAGTTCTAGGATTTTCGGTAACTCAAATTCTGGAGTTGTGGGCGTTGACAGACCCTCGGAGCGTGAAATGAGCTTCGTCGGTCCACAAAACGTTACTCAACGAATCGTCATCTTCCGCCATCTTTTGAAACGCCTACACCGCAAATGTCCTCCGCTTCACTAAATCGCCAGATAGCAGTTCATGATGCCGATGGATTTTCTACGGATAGCATCGGATAGTACGCCTAAGTGCCAGCCAAACAGTAGTGTATGGAATGCCGGTGCGACTGCACGAGCACTGACTTCCCGGTGCACAGACGAAGCCGCTACAGTCTCCATTTTTTCCTGAACTGTCTCAGCAGCATTACGCCAGCTCGGTCGGCCACTACGGGGTCTATCGTCTAAACAAACCGTGGCTTCGAACTTCGAAATCACTCTCGCCACAGCTGCATTTGTGAACGGACCTTTACCCGCTCGAATCCCCTTCCTATGGCGATAGGATCATAACGTTGAACTAGCACATTCCCCAAATGATAATACAGCTTCACTAAAAGCGCCTTTTCGGATACCTTCAACATGCTGCGACTGCTGGAGCATCTGATTCTCTCTCTCTCCCCCTCTTTCTTTTTCTTCTTATTTCAACACCTTGTACAAAAGGTGGGCCGGCAGCGGCAATACTCGTAGTACGCCGCTCTTCGGCCACAGTCAGTACAAATAGAAACAATGAAGACACAGAAAAACAGATCATAACGGTGGACAAAAAACAGTAGACACATGAGTAAAAAGCACGGAGCTGTTCACAGGTGTAGTAAAAAGATAAAAAACGGTCAGCACTGTACACGAACACTGAAGACTTAGATAACACACGTAAACGATGGAGAGTGGTGCGGTGAAAACACTGAAGCACTAACACAACGGCACCAACACAGAACCGATGGCGATGATCTTTGGCGCGCGAATGTTCACTTGACGTGTGCGAGTCTGGGGACCTGCCAAAAAGGGAAAAGGTAGGGGAGGAGGGTAGATGCCAGTGGCAATGGAGATGGGAGGGGGAGAAAAGAGGACACGGGGGTAGGAGACGCCTGGGGGGAGGAGGGAGGGAGGAAGGGAGGAGGGAGAGAAGGGAGAGAGGATACCCTAAGGAACCACAAGGAGGGGTTAGGGAGGATCAAAGTTGATATGAGAGGTAGATGGAGGGGATGAGGGCATCATCAGGGAGGGGTAGTTGGTGGAAGCCACCTTGGAAGAGGATATGGAGGTATGGAGAGTGGAGAGACGGAGAGCAGGTGGGACGTGGGAATGCAGGCGCGGCAGCAGACGGGGTTGGGAGAGGATGGGAGAGACAAGTAGTTGAGGGGGATCGAGTTTACGGGAGGTGTAGAGGATCCGTATCAGTTCGAAGAAAAGGAGGCGGTGTGGGAACGGAATAAGGTCATACAGGATCCACATGGGGAACAGGAGATGGATGCAATAGGCGAGGTACAGAGCATGGCGTTCTAGGATTTGAAGGGATTTGTAAAAGGTAGGAGGGGCGGAGATCCAGGCAGGGTGGGTGTAGCAGAGGATAGGATGGATGAGGGAATTAGATTATCTCTCTCATTACAGCTCCATTTATACACGATTTGCGGTGTGGGGTAGTAGCCATGTATGTGAAAAACGGCATCCCATTTGAGTCAATTGATGTTTCAAAGTACTGCACTGAAAAGGTGTTTGAATGTTGTGCAGGTGTGGTTAAATATAACGGAGCTAAAATTCTAACTGTTGATATTTATAGATCCCCAGACTCCGATTTCACAACATTTTTGCTAAAGCTAGAGGAGGTTCTTGGTTCAGTTTATAGGAAATACAAAACGTTAGTTATATGTGGTGACTTCAATATTAATTGTATAAGTGATTGTGCAAGGAAGAGGATGCTGGTAGACCTCTTTAATTCATATAATCTTATGCAAACCGTATTCTTTCCAACAAAAGTGCAACGGAACAGTAGAACAAACAAAGACAACATTTTTGTTCATTCCTCATTACTAGAAGGGCATTCTGTCACAAAAAGGTGAATGACCTTTCAGATCATGATGCACAAATTTTAACTCTAAAAGATTTTTGTGCTGCAACACGTGTTAAATATAGTCATCAGCTGTTTAGGAAAGCTGATCCAGTTGCTGTATAGACCTTTGTAAACCTTATCGAGGAACAAGAGTGGCAAGATGTTTATAGCGCTGATACAGTAGACGATAAATGTAATGCTTTTCTCCAGACTTTTCTCGTGCTCTTTGAAAGTTGCTTTCCGTTAGAACGTTCAAAACAGGGTACTAGCACAAACAGGCAGGCTGGTTGGCTGACTAGAGGGATAAGAATATCCTGCAGAACAAAGTGGCAATTATATCAAAATGTTAGAAACAGTCAAAATCTAAATGCAGCAGCCCATTACAAACAGTATTGTAAGGAGCTTAAAAATGTTATTAGGAAGGCAAAAAGTATGTGGTATCCAGATAGAACAGCTAAGTCTCAGGGTAAAATGAAAACCATATGGTCGGTGGTAAAGGAAGTGGCTGGTCTGCAGAGACAGGTCGAGGATATAGAATCAGTGCGTAGTGGGAATGTCCATGTTACTGATAAGTCGCATATATGTAAATAATCACTTTCTGAATATAGCAGGTGAACTAATTAGAAACCTAGTCCCAACAGGGAATCATATATCGCTCTTAGAAAAAAGTGTTCCGAGACTGTTACCTGAAATGCTCCTCCATGATACTGACAAGAGGGAGATTGAGTTAATAATTAAATCACTAAAGACCAAGAACTCTCATGGATATGACGGGGTACCTAGCAGAAAATTGAAGTATTGTTCTATGTATGTTAGCCCAGTACTTAGCCATATCTGTAACTTTTCCTCAAGGAGTGGTCGGTTTCCAGACCGATTAAAGTACTCGGTAGTGAAGCCACTTTATAAAAAGGGAGACAGGGATTATGTTGACAATTATAGACCTATTTCTATGCCATCGGTGTTTGCTAAAGTTATCGAGAAGGTTGTATATACAAGGTTACTGGAGCATTTCAAATTCACATAATTTGCTGTCAAATGTTCAGTTTGGTTTTAGCTGGTTTAACAACTGAAATGCTATATTCTCTTTTCTCTGTGAGGTTTTGGACGGATTGAATAAAAGGTTGCGAACGCTAGCTGTTTTCTTTGATTTAACGAAGGCTTTTGACTGTGTTGACCACAAAATATTATTGCATAAGTTGGACCATTATGGAGTAAGGGGAGTAGCTTACAATTGGTTCGCCTCTTACTTTAAGAACAGAAAGCAGAAGGTAATTCTCCGCAATATTCAGAGTGGTAGTGATGTTCAGTCCCAATGGGGCACTGTTAAGTGGGGCGTTCCCCAAGGGTCGGTGCTGGGGCCACTGCTGTTTCTTATTTATATAAATGATATGTCTTCTAGTATTCCAGATGATTCAAAAATATTTCTGTTTGCTGATGACACCAGTTTGATAGTGAAGGATCTTGTGTGTAATATTGAAACAGTATCAAATAATGTAGTTCATGAAATAAGTTCGTGGCTTGTGGAAAATAATTTGATGCTAAATCACAGTGAGGCTCAGTTTTTGCAGTTTCTAACTCACAATTCGACAAGACCCGATATTTTGATCAGACAGAAAGGGCATATTATAAGCGAGACGGAACAGTTCAAGTTCCTAGGCGTTCGGATAAATAGTAAGCTGTTGTGGAAAGCCCATGTGCAGGATCTTGTTCAGAAACTAAATGTTGCTTTATTCACCATTAGAACAGTATCTGAAATAAGTGACACTTCAACACGAAAAGTAGTCTACTTCGCATATTTTCATACGTTTATGTCGTATGGTATTATTTTTTGGGGTAATTCTTCTGATTCAAAAAGGGTATTTTTAGCTCGAAAACGGGTTGTTCGAGCTATATGTGGTGTAAGTTCGAGAACCTCTTGTCGACCCCTCTTCAATAGTCTGGGAATTCTGACATTGCCCTCAGAGTATATATTTTCTTTAATGTCGTTTGTTGTTAGCAATATTAGCTTATTCTCAAGAGTTAGCAGCTTTCACTCAGTTAATACTAGGCAGAAATCCAATCTGCATGTGGAATGCACTTCCTTGACTCTTGTGAAGAAAGGAGTGCAGTATTCTGCTGCATCCATTTTCAATAAGCTACCACAAGAACTCAAAAATCTTAGCAGTAGCCCAAACTCTTTTAAGTCTACACTGAAGTGTTTCCTCATGGGTCCCTCCTTCTATTCTGTTGAGGAGCTTCTGGAAGAGCTAAAAAATTAAACAAATCCCAGTATTACATTGTTGATTTTCTTTATTTAAATTTTCGACTTGTCACCTGAATATGTTTTTTTTATATTTCATTTTATCTGTTTCTAATATCGTGTTATAATTTCATGTATTGACTCGTTCCATGACCATGGAGACGTCTCCTTAATTTTGTCCCACGGAATAATAAATAAATAAGTAAATAAATAAAATAAATAAATTGTCATGTGCAGTCACTGGCGTTTTGCTGTCCAGCGCCATCTATCGGACTTTTGTGAACTTTGTTTTTTTTTCTTTGTTCTAATAAAACCCCATGTCATTCCAAGCATGTGTATCAATTTTTACCTCTCTATCTACATTATTCCGTGGTTTATTAAGTTTTCAAATTTATACTAACTTTTTGATCACCCGGTATGTGTAAATGTAGATGTGGTATAAAAACTGATACAGTGAATTTCATTATGTGGTGAATCGTTCGTGTGCTTCAGGCTTGTTGCAAAACTGCAACATGAGAATGCGGTGGTCAAAATGACGGGCAGCTTGAATATTCGAGACGCCGTGTGCCTGTTGTATGATGACAGCAGAATTCCTGCGGTGAACCGCCGGAGGGCGTGGCACACCGGCCACAGGAACGTCAGTTAAAGCGGTCGCTTTGAAATGTATCACAAACTGCGGCCGGCGGCTTTCCCATTTGCGCGCCTATCGCTGCCGATGCTTTGCCGGCGCAGAATGAGCGCTTTCAGCAGCCTCTCGGCTAGAACACAGCCCCGCATCGAGTTGATGACACAGCATCAAGTGTAATTAAACTGCTGCCGTACCAGGCCGAGTGTTGCTTGTTAAATGCTTTGTGACAATCGGGTAAAATTAAATACAGGCCTCCAATAACCTCTGTACCGAACTTACGGGAACAGACCACGTATTTATAAACACGGTGACTGACATTCTCCGTCAATTCTGACTACGTTGAAACACATTTGTGTTTCAGTACTTGTGCTAATTTAATCTGAGCTACTTAATTAATGTATATGCTGTATTTTAATTTGCATCTCGTGCACAGAATATAGATGAAATATTAGGAAAAAATAGCGTTATGGATAGACGGAATGCTGTAACTGGTGAAAAGCGGACATTTAAATAAGTAATACACAATTGTTACAAACCATGCAAACAGTGCAGGTTATATAAAGATGTACATCATGAAAGGCAAGTGACCGCCATAAAAATCACAACAGATCAATTAATGACATATTCATTACCGAAATTATAACATTAAAACAAGAAAAGCCTTCCAAGATGAGACGAAATAAATAAAAAAACTAAATTTATTAATTTGTTTGAAAAGGAAAAAATATGGATATGGATCTTTAACTTTAGAATTTTTGAAAGCTTTTTAAGGACTGTAGTGACTGGCTTTGAATGCCTAGATTTTGCCTGAAATATAATGTACATTTCCCATTAACAGTATTTTGGAATTTTACGGAGTTGTCGATTTATTCAGAGTCCTCACCTTAAACGTGGAACTAGTTCTTCTGCCACAATATTAATTCATTGGTCGCCGTAAATGTTCTTCTCTTTGTTGACCGTACGTTTGTTGCTAAAGCTGCGTCGGTTTCTTTAGCGAAGACGGTGGAACAAAGTAATACAATGCTACGTCAATTGAAATAATTCTCGCAAGACTGGAATATTTTTCTCTATTTTATTCACGAGACAATAAGACTTTTCTGACGCTTGTCGCACAAATCGTTAATACTGACAATATGGCTGCCTTGCGGCACACTTTAAAAAAAATGGTGTCCGTCACATACAAGGTAACAAGCGAGAGTTTTTAGCTACTTCTTGGAGTACGAAACAAAAGTGAATCAAATATGGACATTACAGAGATGATTTTCTACATTCCTCTCAATTTAATCTTAGGCGTAGTATTTAAAGTACTGTATCTCTCTGCGTCGTAATGTGTCATTACAAAGAGACTCGCGCCAATCGAGACAATACTTATGTAAATCAGTAGCTTATTTAAGCTCAAGCGTCTGTTCTTGATCTGTATCTATATACATACTCGCAACCTACCATATGGTGCGTGGCGGAGAGTACCTTGTACACCTTGTAGTCATTTCTTTTCCACTCGTAAACACAGCGAGGGTAAAATAACTGCCTATATGCCTCTGTACGAGTCCTAATTTCTCATACCTTCGTGGTCCTTAGACGAAATGTATGTCGGCTGCAGTGGAATCGTTCTGCAGTCAGCTTCAGATGCCGGGTGTCTAAATTATTTCAGTAGTGTTTCGAGAAAAGGACGTCGTCGTCTCTCCTGGGATTCCCCTTTCAGGTGACGAAGCATCCACTTAATATTCTGGTGTCAATCGAACTTGCTGGTAACAAATCTGAATTGCTTCATCATTGTCCTTCAACCGCGGCAACGGCCTTGCCGCAGTGGATACACCGGTTCCCGTCAGTTCACCGAAATTAATCGCTGTCGGGCAGGGCCGGCAGTTGGATGGGTGACCATCCGGACCGCCATGCCCTGTTGCCTTTTTTTGGGGTGAACTCAGCCTCGTGATGCCAACTGAGGAGCCACTCGACCAAATAGTAGCGGCTGCGGCCAAAGTAAACCATCATAACGACAGGGAGAGCGGTGTGCTGACCACACGCCCCTCCTAACCGCATCCTCAGCTGAGGATGACACGGCAGTCGGATGGTCCCGATGGATCACTTGTGGCCTGAAGACGGAGTCCTTTTTTTCCTTCAATCCGATCTGGTGTAGGTTCCAAACATTCGAATAGCACCCAAGAATGAGTCGCACTAGTATTCTGTTCGCAGTTTCCCTCACAGAAGAACTACAGTTTATAAATCACCATTCGTCTTCCCTAATACAGTGTTTACGTGTTCGTTCCATTTCAAATCGTTGTACAACGTTACGCCTAGACATTTAACCGACGTGACTGAAGTCAAGCTCAAGACTACCAGTGCCGTGTGAAATGTCCCCTTAGAACAATTATAGAAGATTGTGCTTAAACAGACACACAATATTTTTTAGCGCAACGCAATCTGAATTCCAAAAATTCCTACAAAAGAATGGCCCTGACTAACAATAAGCTATACCTTTCATGAATCACTTACCTCACAAATATCTCCGTTACTCTAGCTACTGCAATACAGCGAGCGCCAATACTGCCAGGTAAATAAAAGATTCTAAGTACTGAAGACACTAACTACTGATAGGCATACATAGCAAATGAAAGATTTTGATAGGGAACAAACAATGTATTTACCTTAATAGTCATAATATATATATCAGTTCATGACATCCAGTCTTACAAATTTCAAACCTCCGCCATCTCTCGCCCCACATCCACCACTGCTGGCGGCTCAACACCAACTACCCAACGCTACGCGCTGTTCACATCCAACTGCCCAACACTACTATAGCGAATATTCCAAGAATGCCAACCAGCCATAAACTGCACACAGCACAGTCAGTGGTTTTCATACACAGTACTACGTGGCATTACCAACGTAAAAACATAAACAGCCTACTTACAATATATCTGGGAACCTAATCCGTATGCTCGTTCCTTCCTAGACAGTCTGCAGTGGGCCATCTAGGAATATGGAAATGGCCTGTTTCCCTTCATTCTTTATTCGCAGAGTATCACATGAGAAAAAGGTAAGTTGTGTTTCGCACGAGACAAAAGCCTTCCGTCTCAAAGAAATTTAGTAGATTCAGACTCATAATATGCTAAAGAATTCTGCAGCAAACCGATGTTAAGGATACTGAAGTGTAATTTTGCGGGTCTGTTCTCTTGAGGAGTTTGCGCTTTTTCCTGTCGCTTAGGACTGGGAGCTGTATGAGAGACTAGCGATCAATGCGAGCTAAGTAAGAGACCACTGCCGTAGAGTACTCTCTCTAAAACTGCATTGGGATTCGGGGTGGCTGTTACTAAGTCTTCCATACAACAGCATGATTAACAATCGAAGTACATGCTATTGAATTTCAGTTGCCCGAAAGATGCTGCACTATTGTATCTCTCCTGTGGAGATGTTTGCATTCCACAAAAATAGGCCAGAGATCTGCAAGTGTTCGATTAAACTATTGGTTATAAATCACTAGAAACAGTAGTAGCTGCAAGATATCTGGGAGTAAACGTCACAAGCGACCTAAAGTGGAACGGTCAAATAAAAGCAGCTATCGAAAAACAAATGCCGGAGTTTCATTGAAAGAATTTTAAGGAAATTTAATTCATTTCAAAAAAACACTTGTCGGACCTATTTTTTAGAATTTCTCGTCAGTCCGAGATCCTTACCGGGTTGGACTGATAGGAGAGATTGAAGAGATCCTACGAAGAATGCAGCGTTTCGTAAAATTTGCAAAATTTTTGACAAGTTCAAGGGGCCAAACGCCGGAGGTGATCGTTGCCTAGGCTTACACACTACTTAACCTAGCTTAAACTAACTTACGCTAAGGACAACACACACACCCATGCCCAAGGGAGGACTTGAACCTCCGACTGGGGGAGCCTCGCGAACCGTGGCAAGGCGCCCTAGACCAAACGGCTATCCCAAGCGGCAGAGTTTCGTCGCAGGATGGTTTGGTAATCTTGAGATCGTTATGAATCTTTATCTAGATAGAAACTCCAACGTGAAACACCACAAAAGAGGCGTTGTGCAACACGGAGAGGTTTACTGTTGAAATTCCAATAACATATCTTCCAAGAAGCTTCGGCCAACATATAGCTTCCTCTCATATATGTCTCGCGAAATCACGAGTGGAACACAGAAGACATAAAATGATATCCCAATATCAAAGCATTGGAAGCGTTGTTCTCCACAATACTTTTGACGATACAGTATGTCCGTCGCCATTTATTAGTCTGTCAGATCCATCACGGAATTTACCATTATATTATCTCATTACGTTACTATACGATGTCACTTTTGCGGTAAGTGCTACAGTCCCATTAATTTATACACAGCAACGTATTTTACCTGAAGAAACTACGCTATAGCCCTACGTTAACGGAACCAGCAGCCACGGTAATACGTTGCCACCTAGGTGGATACGTGGCTGACCTCCAATTGCAGAGTAAAACTTATATTGTCATATACTCTACATGCAAAATCACAAGCCCGAGAGCGGACGACGATATTGCTAAGGACCTTATAGATAAAGAGACCAGGCACGTGGCTGAAGATAGTATTGCCTGGCTGGAGACCACTGCAAAATGGATCGTATATTTGATCCTGTGCAAAGCAGTTTAGGTATGTATTTGATGACTTTTCAACTACTCTGTTGTGGAGTATAATTTCGTACCTTAGGCAATTATTGCTAATTCAGCACTGCCTTTGCCGGTCTAACCACATTATCTTCCGTGTATTCCGACGTCGATATCTTCATCTTTGCAAAATGCGCTGTAATGCTGTTACACTGCAATGTTGAGGCACTGTGCCTCGTAATATTTAGAGGCATTTTGTTTACGCTTTGTTTATTGTAAGTCCTAACTTGGACGATGTGGTTGACGGCTTGATATTAGGCATATATTTCAGCTGGGACAGCGTCATGGGCTAACAGAGCCTCTAACGTCATTTCCGGCTGTGATCCACTAATTTTGTTTTTAGAACTCGATGACTTCCATATCTACATATCTTCAAGTTACATACACTAGCATCACTTTGATGCACACCGTAGCATTTATAGCTGCAGAGAGTAGTCATAAATGTCTTGCTTTTGGCGTATTATAATTTTTTTGTGTCTGCGGGGCATACGAAATCAAATTTTTGTAGCGATTTCGTTTGTATTACGAAAAACACACATTTTAATGTATTGAAGAGACAATTTAATGAAGGAATATTTAATTTGTGCTTGCTGAGTGTGAGACATCTTGCAATATATCATGATAAATCGTTTTTTTCTGAGATATCGAATCTGACCTTCTTTGGGTATCACTGGTATCGCCTTTGGTTGTATGTTTACAAGCTGTACATTTTCTTGTGTTGTGTAAGTAATAGTTTTGATAATAAAAAACACCTCATTCTTTCCTTCCTTTCGTAATAAAATAATTGTGTTGTGTGTGTGTGTGTGTATCTGTGTGTGTTTGTGTGTGTGTCTGTGCGTGTGTGTGTGTGTGTGCTTTTGTGGTGTAGTTGGCTGCAGATTTTTATTTCGCAGACTGAATGCACACTTTGCATATTTATGCTAACAGTGTTGCTGATGTACTTATTCAGAATATTGTGAGTAATTTCTATTGGACAAATACAGTCTGTACAGCTTTTAGGGAGCCTTCTGACTGCAAACTGCAGCTATATACGTAGTCTTTAGTAGGCCTGTGTCAATTGAAATAGCAGCAATAATTGACAACAATAACACTATTTATATTTCTTCTAGTGAATAATACGGTGCATTATCTCTGTGCCTGTTAAAATGGTGCTTGGATACTATTGAAAAATACTGAAATATAGACTCAAAATATGTGTTGTGAGCAGTCTAATTCCGTCTCTCTATTTGCCTGCTTAACTAACACATAATTTACTGCAGTAATGAGGTCAGGATTGTTGTAAGATCGAATTTTTAGGCCTAAACCTGGTCAAGATAGTTTAAGGGCATCAAGATTTGAGACACTTGTTCCAAAACTGAATTATCAAAAACAGTTTTTGATCTGGCTGGATAGTTTCCTCTATTAGCCATTATCTTTGTTTTATCGCTAGATATCTTAAAGTTGTACTTCTTGTAAAATTCGTTTCGCTGTTATACTGATCTTTGGAGGTCATCTTCATTCTTTTGAATAATAACGATGTCATCAGCAAACGAAAGAACATTCAGGTATTCCTCATCTGTTGTCTTAATTCGTCTGTTTACTTTACATTTCCATCTGCGAAGAATGAAGCCAATGTAAATATTAAAATGGATAGGTGATCGTCTACACCCTTGTCTAACGCCTTGGTTAATAATTACATGTTCTAGTCGATTCCTACCTGTGTTTATTACAATGCGTGTAGTTTTGTAAAGACTTTTCACCACCTGCATTAGATGATACAGATATCCACATTCAGACAAAATCTTCCATAGATTTTCACGGCTCACACGGTGAAAAGCCTTCTCAAGGTCGACCATAAGGTTTTCTATATTAAATTCTCTGAGTTTTTCTATGATGTTTTAAATTACAAACACATTGTCTGTAAATGAACGGCCTGATGAAAACTACTTTGTTCTTTAGAAATAACAGCTTCTGTGATATTCTTCATGCGATTATTGATATCTGTGAGTACAGTTTGTAGCCAGTGTTGAGAAGACTGTTGCTACGATAGTTTTTATTGTCATTATGTTTCCTCTTTTAGGAATGAGAGATTGCTTCCGCTGTATACAAAGGGTCCGGGCTCTTGCAGTTCCATCAGCATTGATTTATTAACTGTAAAAGTCTTTTATCCCGTGTCAGTCATCCATATTTAATTAACTCTGCATTTATTCCGTCTATTCCAGCAGCTTTTCTGTTCTTCATGCCTTTCAAAGCCTCATGTAGTTCGCCCGTAGTAACTGGATCTGCTGTTTCATTGTAACACTTGTAAGAGGTCCATAATTAAAGAGTTTGTTGCTAGCGCACTCAAGCTGATGTAATTTCAATGTATTGCTCACGCGCTGCCTGCGATATGTAAGCTAGAAGAGAATCTGAGACCAAAGAGCAGTATTGACTGCAGTAGGGACTGTGTAGCAGTAGGAGTAAGTTGTTGCTAGCGAGCAGTCGTGTCTGGTGTATCGTGTTGGCTGGGCCGGTCGTGTGCAGCGATGGCAGAGCCTAAGCGTTGTAGGATAAGGTAAAAGCAGCCTCGCGCATATGTAGTATTGTTATCAAGTCCCATGTAAATGTTTAAAAAAATCTGTTAATAATAATCTTTCTCATAAAAAGTAACTTTTGACATTAATCTCAATTTAAACAATTCAATAATTTCTCCAATCCTTGGCCATCCCGATTATTGAAAAGAAAAATCAGTTTTTCTCTTTTATATAAGACAAATCCATCGGCCAGCATTGCACTTAGCTGCGCCAGGAAAAATTTCTTATAAGAGCAGATATATACGCGTTATCCGGCGACCTAATTAAGGTAAGTTTTTTCAGCTTATTCAGAATGATGTATCAGGGCCATGACGCAGCATTGCTGACGTCCAAAATTTACCAGATTAACTTGACTGTCAATTATTGAAAGGTTATAGATTTGTCACATTGTATTATATTTTCACTGTTGGGTAGTTACGCTAAATGAGAGTATTATTCATATTATTTTAGTTTTGTGGGGAGGTTACACTTGGCGACCCTGCCAGGATCGAATTTTTGTGAATTTCTGAGAAGTGGTCAGCTATATATCTGCTCTTATTTACTTAATATTAAAAGTAGTTTGCATCTGGCGCAACGCATTTACTAATTTGTCACTTTTTCTTTCACAGATCATCGGCAATTTATTGCTCTTTGTTGTAACTGTACTTGTTCCATTTTTGCTTTGTCTTTGTTTGATTTTGTGCTTAACTATGAGTTGTGAAAATGCCGCGCAAAACTGCTAACAGTGCATCGCGATGTGCAAGGAGTGAAAAAGCTGACTCGAATAATTTGACTGATAATAGTAGCGACACTCAGTGTAATAGTAATAATCCTCTAATTACAGATAATCAGTGTGTGTCGATCACTAGTAATGATTTTGATGCTAATGATGAGCAAACAAATTCAATTGTGTCCTCTGTTAATTTAACGACAATTGATGACGCGGCACGTTCCGTTACAATGAACGCTGTCCTTTTGAAACACCTGATTTGCAAAATTTACGTAGTGAACAGATAATTGTTTCTAACGAAGGTGACCAATATACACAAAGCACGTCAGATTTATTTGATTCCGCTGTAGTGACCAACACAGCACATCCGATTAGCAAACCTTTTTGTGAATCAGACAATGACCAAATGGTTATACAAAACGTGACACATGCAGATACACCATCACACAGCACAGAGAATACAGCAGCTAATTTTGGCATGGATCGAGTTATGGCATTATTGCTACAACTGAATGAAAATCTCAAACAACAAATTAATTAATCGAACAAACAACTTAATGAAAAACTAGACAACAATTCCAAACAGTCGAATGAAAAACACGACAGGTCGATGAAAGAAATTACTGAGAACTTTAAACATATTAATGAACAGATTGCAGCTGTTGCCGTACAATGTCATGATACTAAAGAACAATTACTTGAGGAAATTAAGGCTTGTGCTAGGAATAGTAGTGAAGAAATTAGATCCGTTCCACAAGAATTAAGTAATACACATGCAGCCACAACTAAATTACTTAGAGATGAAATTAGTGCAGTCGCTAAACAATGTTCTGAAAACGCAACACAGTTACGCGACGAGTTTAAATTAATGTCAGCAGAACTTTCACACACGCTGGACGCGAAAGTAGACAAGAAATTCGAACAAGAGAACAGCCTAATTGACGAACGTTTTAATCACCACCTACAAAACAGTGAAACGCGTTACCTTAAATTCATACAGGAACAGAACAAAGTAAAGAAACAAGTCATGGAAACAGTTACTGCACAGAGACAGGAAGATAAGCGTAAATTATTTACGAAAGCAAAAACATACGTAGACAATAACATTGCTACAGTATCAGACGAAATCAATACTATTAAACAGTTGAACACCGAATTGCATGATGAAATCTCCGATCTTAAAACAAAAACAGACACACACACACAGTAGACTTTCAGACAATGACCAACAGACTTGAACAATTAGAATTAATACAAGATCCCGATGCCATTAAAGCAGACGTTAAGAAATTGAACAAAACTACCCGTAAAATCCAAAAACAAATTAATGCTTGTGACACTAAAAATGATGATCAGGTTAAAGCATGGACTGAAAAATTTGATGAATTGGCCACTCGTATTGACGTTATCGAAAATAACAATGACACCAAATCAGACGATACGTCACCAGTTTCGTTTAATCAAACATCCGAATTCCAAAATTTACAGCAGACGATTAGTGAGATAGTTTCGTCCAATAATACATTACGTAGAAAATTGTCATCTTTACAGCACGAATTGACGGAGATGAAAAATATTTCAGCCTTTAACACATCACAGCATACGCCACTTTCCGAACATTTCTCACACTCACACAGCCAGTACAATTTAGGTAATTTACAGAGAGTACGTGACTTAGATTCCAAACAGTCACAGACAAACAGATTATCATACAGTCCTGAACCTGTTGAGACATTCAGAGACGAAAATTTTGATTACAAGCACTTTCTGTCCGTTAGGAAATTTAAGGTATTTAAAAATGACAGAACACAGATTCACCCTTTGGATTGGATACAACAATTTAGCTTTGCTTTTTCACCAACTTGGCCCGTGACACACAAACTTGAATTTATTTGCAGTTTTTTGGAAGGCGAACCGGCAACTCGTATGAGACCGATCGCGAGACAGTGCTACTCGGTAGAAGAATTTCAGAATGCCTTTCTGTCAGCGTATTGGTCGAAGACGACACAGCGCGGAATCAAGGATCAATTAATTAGCTTACCAATTTATGAGAACTCAAATTTTCCCACTGTCACGCAGATTTTTGAGCACATGGTCCAACAAAACCAATACTTAAGTGAGCCATACAGTGAATCAGCACTTATCCAATTATGTATTTCTAAATTACCACGATCGTTAAGAGTATCACTTTTAACAGGTCAGCAGAAATAAAATATTTCGGCATTCAGAGATCTGTTACAGCTTTTGGAAGTTCAGCAATCAGACTATTCCTTCATTAACAAAAATTTTTCACATCATAACCAAGGCAAACAAGCATACGGAAATTACGATCAGCCACGCTATTTTAATAGCAAAGGTGATAGACGGTCCAGGAATGACAACCACCAGAACTTTAAGAACAGACAAAATTTTAATTATCAGTATCCTCATAGTTATCAAGACAGCAAAGACATTTTGGCAACAATATAGGCTTTTCCCCAGAACATCAACAAAACCAGTCGGTTAGCATACCTAACCAACAATGTAGTCTGCAAGGTCAACCAAGCTTTAATGTTTCGCCGCCTACACGTATAGCGTCGGCTCCACCAAATAGTAACGCACAGCAACAAGGAAATCACTACGTACAGAAAACAGGCCATTTCAACTCATATCGCAATGCGCCGTATAGCAATGATTATTATGTCAGACGTAAAAGTAATGAGCACAGTTTTCAGCGTAACAGTCGGTCTTACCAGCAGCATAATCAACCACAACAACAGATTATCATGAATGAACCAGACAATCGGTATCATCCAGCACCTAATACGTCAGGAAGAAATAACAGAACAGTACAAATAGTCGAGATGCCGCAGCAGCCCGCAAATAACAGCACGTTAGAAAGAATTTGACTAGATACAGTACAGGTTGCATCTTCCAACAACGTAAGCACTACTTTTGACACGCAGAATGCTATTCACGAGAATGTTATTACTTTTGATGACATCCGAGACACTCTTTTGCATGAAAAACCAGTTATTCAAAAAACCGTTTCCCACCCTGTCATTGAAGTAAAGATTGGATCATCCACATTTTCAGCAGTAATCGATTCTGGATCACCTATGTCAGTCATAAATGAAGAAACCTTCAATGAATGTAACAAAGAGAATACTTATCCTACGTTACCATTAGGCAGAACTAAAGTAAAACGAGCAGTATCTGGTAAAGGAGTAGATGTAAAATTACAGACACACTTATCATTTTGTATTGCAGGTCATACGTACCACTCAAATTTTTGGATTGTTCCCGTATTGACAACAGACGTTATTTTAGGTACGAATTTTTTGGTACAACACGACGCAATTATAGACTTTCAAAATTCCTATTTAATGTTAAAGGATGAAAATGTACAACTGGCATTAGATTTTCAGCACTCTTTATCTGAAGAAGAACAAACAATTAATCGGACAGAGGTCATTTCTGCATCACGTAACATAAACTGTCATTCCACATTGTACACAGATACGTTCGTACACAACTATAATATACGAGACGAAGCCGACTATGACGTTATGCAAATGATTTCTGATAAAGTTAAACAGAGCAGCGCAAATACAGACGACGAACGTACGCAACTACGCAGAATTCTTTTACAGCAAGCTCCAGTTTTTGACAACATCCCTGGTACTATGTCCGGTTTCATGTATGAATTTCAAGTTAAACAGCACGACACGTTTAAAGCCAAACATTATCCCATTCCGTATATCCAAGCTATGCTTGACCAAGGTATTATTGAACCAGCAGTTAGTCCGTACATAAACCCGCTCCATATTGTTAAGAAAAAGGATGGCTCACTTCGCCTCGTACTTGATTCGCGTCACATCAATGACATTATTATTAATGAAACAGATCGCCCACAAACACTAGAAGAACTTCAACAGAAATTTCATGGCAGTGTTATTTATTCCACATTACATTTGAGATCGGGATTTTGGCAAATTCAGCTTCATCCGAACTGCAGAAAGTACAAGGCATTTCTCTGTTTTGGTGACTGTTATCAATTTTGTAAATTACCGTTCGGTTTAACAATTTCTTCAGCAGCATTTATTCGCGGTTTGAATACTATACTTCCGACAGAATTAAAAGACAGAATCACAACATATGTAGACGACATCCTTATTGCAGAAGCTAACTGGTCTGAACACAATTTGATTCTGGAACAACTGTTGCAAACTTTTCGTGCACAAGGACTCACAGTTAATCTTAGCAAATCACACTTTGGCAAAACTTCTATAAAATTTCTTGGACATGTAATTTCAGCAGAAGGCATTGCGCCTGACCCGGAAAAACTTCAAGCTTTACGTGACATTACTGTTCCAACGACGAAGAAACAACTACGCAGCTTTCTGGGGTTAATTAATTTTTTTCGTAAATTTATTCATTACTCTGCTTTAGACACCCCTAGATTATGCCAACTGACGGGTAAAAACGCTATTTGGTCCCGGGATAGCCAAGCACATGCTGAATTTGTTAAATTGAAACATGCCTTGTTGAACGCACCACTTTTATCACACCCAGATCTCACTAGAAATTTTTCCATTGCCACCGACAGTTCTAACACAGCATTAGGCGTACACATTTTTCAGGAAATTGAAGAAGACGGTAATACAGTAATTAAAAACATCGCTTTTGCAAGTCGCGTTCTGTCACCTGCTGAACGCAATTATTCTGTTACAGAACTTGAAACATTGTGTGTTGTATGGGCATTTACCCGATTTAGGCATTTTCTTTATGGAAGACATACTACCGTTTACACAGACCATAGAGCTATCCAGTTTTTACTTTCCGCTAAATTTACACATGACAGATTAAGCAGATGGAAACTGTATTAACAGGAATTTAATTTTACAATTGTTCACATTCCCGGTACACAAAATATTGTAGCAGACGCACTATCCCGCTGTCTCTGCAACAATCAGCAAGACATCGCAACCAACTTCTGCGAAGCAAATTCTAGCGTCATGTATATTCAACATGTCGCATTTGAAAATTTTATTTCATCGTCATTAAGAGACATAGCACAAGAGCAAAGTAAAGACAACGTAGGGAAAGAAATTAAACACCTTTGGCAAGATAAAAATAACGTTACCATTAGAAACCATTACACGATACGCAATAACATTCTGTTTCGCCGCTCTCACTCTGACGGCAACAACTGGTTATTATGCATTCCTGACGAACTTGTTAACAAATTAATTTGGTATACTCATTTAAGTTACGCACGTTATGAAGCCAGAAAATGTTTTCTTATACTGAGACAGAACTGTTATTTTGCCAACATGGAGAACGTATTCGACGAGTTTTAGCGTCATGTAAAATCTGCCAGAAAGCTAAATCAGACACGACTTCACATATTCCTCCGTTACATCCCATTGTACCTGTTAAATTGAGACACATGGGCGCTGTAGACATTTTTGGACCGATTCCCAGAACTAATAGAGGTTTTTGCTACATCTTTGTCGCTGTTGAACTCACTTCGAAATTTGTTACCTTCACTCCGTTACGCAAAGCTACTGCTAAATCTATTTCGAATGCATTTGTAAAACATTTTTTATTTCATGTAGGGCATGTATTGAAAGTAATTTCCGACAATGGACCACAATTTCGATCTGCGATATGGACACGTATGTTACGAGCTAGAAACATTTCTCCGATCTATATATCCAACTATCACGCTTCTTCGAACCCTTGTGAACGACTGATGAAAGAAATTGGTAAACTGTGTAGAATATACTGCCATAAAAGACATATCGATTGGGATACACACATACACTCATTCCAGGATGTAATTAACTCCATACCAAATGAATCCACTATGCTATCTCCGACTGTTATATTGAAAATTGTTGAACCACCTAACAAAATCAAAGAATTAGTATCCTTTCCTACATCTCGTCGACTACGCCACCATGAAGTAATTGACATTGCGCTCAACAACATCAAACGTGCCGCAGAGCGCTGGAGAAGACAGTAAAAACAGGTTTGTACACTCCGTGACTTTCACATTGGACAGAAGATATTAGTACGCACACACTATTTCTCCAACAGAGGAAAGAGTAGATGCAGTAAATTTGAACTTCTATACGCAGGTCCATACAGAATTCGCAGCATTCCTCATCCCAATGTGGTACATGTTGAAACTTTGAGAACCAGAAAAAGCAAAGGCAATCACCATGTCTCCAATATTAAACCCTTTATTGAATGAAAATACTTTATGATATCACATTTTAATGCCTTTTCCGGTTATTGATATGAACACTTACTGATGATTATCATATTTTTTCCTGGCAAGTGCCCGGCAAGGTAAGGTTAGCAGGTCGCTTTTCTTGTCGTTATATATCAGACCGTGAACATTTTCCATTTTTTGTGTATGTATGATTGTTTTCCTGTCGAAAGTAGAATTTTTGTCTGTATGCACTATGACATGTTTAAGATGTAACAAACACAAATTGACATTGACATTTTGATTATGATATCTCAACATCTTGACTATTTCACATTTTTTGCTACTACATTATGATACTGTGTGTACATTTTTGCACTTGGAAACTGACTATGTTTTTGACCTAATACGTTTTCTGTCATGCTATGCTGTATGCTTAATTATATTACTAGAAACAAGTTTTTATTTAATGGATATATGAATTAAATGCAAGATATTAATCCATATTCATCATTTTTCAGAGAGCAAAACCGTGTAAAAGAAATTAATTAAACAACCACCGTGGTTTACTATGAAATAGAAATTTTACCATCAGAATGAAGGAAAGAAAATGCAATATCTTGTCATGAAGAGTAAATGGATCAGAATTAACATGCATTAACCAGAATATACTATACACATCGTATGATAGCAGTCTTGACTAATTATTTTTCTTTCAGAATATGAGGCGATTATTGCAGGCTGTCAGACAGAACTACACGTGTTAATTTTAGTGATGAAATATGCTAGAAGTAAGAAACTCTATACTATATGAAGTAATGAATGATAGTGAATAGTTGTATGAACTAAATGGTAATATGAATATGCATAATGAAGTGTCTATTTTTTGCAGATGATGATAAATGATGATGAATAGTTGTATGAAGAATATGGTAATATGGATAATGTGTGAAGAACATGGTAATATGAATAACGAAGTTTTTCTTTACAGATTTTTACTGTTAGTTAAGAAATTCTATGTAGTTATTTAAGTATTTGTTGCAGTTCCTTTTGACAGTATGTCTTATGTCCCATAGTATAACGACTGAATGTTTTGGGAAAGACAGCTAGAGTACATACATATTAAGTACACGTTTCATTACCTGTTAATTCGAAGTTCACTACTTTTCAGCATAATATACATTTTTTCTTTCAGGTCAATAACCCATTTTGTAATTTTTCCAGGAGAAGCTTTTCAGGATATTAATATGCTATAAGCTGTTAGTTATTAAACCTGTTCTAGTACTTGCATTTTTTTACCAAGTTGTGTCTATCATTTATGAATGTGATCACATATACTGTACTTGTTTCATAACCTTGCTACAGCTGACTCATGACGAACGACGTTAATAATCCTTATTTCCAGCAATAAGTCAAAAGCAAATATTTTCATGCCCCAGCAATTAATTATCGATCCCAGTGCAACGCATTGCCAAAAAAAATATTAAAAAAATATTACGAGTCCAACTATTACCAGTATACAACTAAATAATGCTACTAGGTTAAGATATATTTTTAGTCCTAAAGATAATGCATATTTTCTGTGTATTGATTCCAATTTGTTATGTATTATTGGACTACCGACCTTGAGTAATAGTTCCGATGTCTTACATTTTAAATATGTCTTATGTCACTTACATGATATCATATATAAACACTGGTAGCTTGATGCTACACTCAATAACTCCTGTTTAAATGATGTTTTGTGAATAACACCAAATAGTGTTTTGTAACACTATATGAATACTTTGTAACTAGCCAATGAATGTCAGTAACTCAATAGCTCCTGTTTTAAATGATGACTTGTTAATAACACTGAATAATGTTTTGTAACACTATATGAATACTTTGTAACTGGCCAATGAATGCCACTGATTGACTTGTGAATAACACTGAATAATGTTTTGTAACACTATATGAATACTTTGTGACTGGCCAATGAATGCCACTGATTGACTTGTGAATAACACGAATAATGATTTGTAACACTATATGAATACTTTGTAACTGGCCAATGAATGCCACTGATTCAGTCAGATGAGTTATGAATAGTGTTTCGTAATACTCAATATTGTTCATATAGGTTGATACACTAGTGAAATTCTATGATGACTAGCATAAGACTTAATGTGTCCTTCGCCTTCTGCCCTAATTACTGCAATATCCGTTTATCCTGTCCATCCTCATGATCATGGAGCACGATATTGGTTTTTGCACTAATTCTACGTTGCAGTAAGAGTATTGATTCTACAAGAATATGGTGTTGACATATCAAGCTGTCCACAACCTTGAACGATGGAGATGTTATTATGGTCCCACTGTTTGGTGTACCTAATGTACTACCAAAATGATAACACTGAATATTAATACAACATTTCAGTGTCTTGGCTACGCTAATTAATACTTCAGGGAAGAGAACTTCAGATTGTCTCACTTGGTGTTGTGCTTCTGTAGAAAGATATGGACTTTCAGTGCAGCTACGTGCAACCTACTGTGCTACTACCATGATGCAATCCTTCCCATTCCTTTCCTAGTTCCTCTAAAATAGTAAAGACTTATACAGTGCATTTAAATTCTTGTAAAATGATATGTTTTGTACTCAGTGCATGTGCACTCTATTTAATTTCTTAATATGTTCTGCACTTATCAATGATGTATATACTCTGTGATTGTAGCCTTAGTAAACTAAATAGATTATAGAAAAATTTGTTGCTCATGGCAAGTCCAATTGACTCACCATCGCTGCCAAATTTTTGCCCCCCAGTGGAGGGTTATGTAAGAGGTCCATAATTAAAGAGTTTGTTGCTAGCGCACTCAAGCTGATGTAAATTCGATGTATTGCTCACGCGCTGCCTGCGATATGTAAGCTAAAAGAGAATCTGAGACCAAAGAGCAGTATTGACTGCAGTAGGGACTGTGTAGCAGTAGGAGTAAGTTGTTGCTAGCGAGCAGTCGTGTCTGGTGTATCGTGTTGGCTGGGCCGGTCGTGTGCAGCGATGGCAGAGCCTGAGCGTTGTAGGATAAGGTAAAAGCAGCCTCGCGCATATGTAGTATTGTTAATCAAGTCCCATGTAAAGGTTTAAAAAAATCTGTTAATAATAATCTTTCTCATAAAAAGTAACTTTTGACATTAATCTCAATTTAAACAATTCAATAATTTCTCCAATCCTTGGCCATCCCGATTACTGAAAAGAAAAATCAGTTCTTCCCTTTTATATAAGACAAATCTATCGGCCAGCATTGCACTTAGCTGCGCCAGGAAAAATTTCTTATAGGAGCAGATACATACGCGTTATCCGGCGACCTAATTAAGGTAAGATTTTTCAACTTATTCAGAATGATGTATCAGGGCCATGACGCAGCATTGCTGACGTCCAGAATTTTCCAGGTTAACTTGACTGTCAATTATTGAAAGGTTATAGGTTTGTCAGATTGAATTATATTTTCACTGTTGGGTAGTTACGCTAAATGAGAGTATTATTCATATTATTTTATTTTTGTGGGGAGGTTACACACTTTCTTCAGCGTCATCTCGAATGATTGTTATTAGACAGTTGAGAATTCTAGCTTCCTATGATGGTGATTGTATCTTGAATTATTGTTATTGGACAGCCAGTTGAGAACTCTTATCAGAATGGAGGCCCCTGTCCATCTGGAGGCCCGGATCTAGATTCCCCCTACGCTCCCCCTCCTCCCTTAATCCAACTTAGGGACGAGCTATGCGGAACTTACAGAGTCTCTAGAAAATCCTGTCTTTGGCCACTTACTGCGTTTTTTGGATTTCTGGACGTCACGGGGATAAATTCACTATCAATCTACAAAGCCCAGGATTCTTATTCAGACGAACCTGTCATTCGTCGAAATTTCCTAAAAGAACTAGCTAAGGAGCTTGTGAAAGGACATGTGTTTCATCGTTCTACATTGAAACACTTGCCCTCGCTTATCACATCTGCTGTTAGGTCCATTTCTGGAGTGGAAGAGCCAAGAGAGATATTGTCTTCTGGGGGATGTGGATGCGTCCCCGGAATAGGACCGGAATACCAAAATTACGTGCAACACTTGCTAGAGGTTAATATGTAACAAACGGTTATTTTCAGTTTATGAAGAATGTACTAACAAGAAAAACGAACTCTCCAGAATATTCTGTGTTTGTGAGATTTAATTTTTGTTATTATGATAAGTGAGTGTTTACATTTTAAAAACAAATACACCCTAAAAGTTCTCTAGTGTTGTAATGTATGGAGGTGTTTTCGAATTCTTGAATAGTTTGATAAAATATATCTTTATCTTGCTGGGGTTAAGGATATCCCACGTTTGTAGGACGTTATAAAAATACGCGCGTGTGCTTACGGGTTAAATGATCACACGTCTATCCAGGACGCATGCAGTGTTCGTAATTCGTTTTCGAGTGTCGTTTGTGTTGGGCCCTTCTACTGGGCCACTCAATCGCTGATCCAGCCCGGAGGCGAACCAGCGACGGTCGCAACGCTAGCGCCGAGCCAGGGAAGCCGTGAGAGCAGCGCATTGTTTGCAGCCTTTGTTACGGGAAATCCTCGGCGATGCGACGGAGCCGGCCAGCTGCTGACCCCGTGGGAGAGCCGCGATTTACGGCCAGCCCTATATCTCCCCAGTTCCGAATTATTGGGGGACTCATTCAATGGCCCAAAACAGGATATATCGCCGACGCAGAGCGCGCGCAGAGAGCGCACCGGGGGCAGATGCGACCAGAAACCAGCCGAGTCCTCACAAGCTTCCGTTTATCTGCATTGTGTAATTTATTTCACTTTGAATACTGTCTTACAGTATACCCAAATCGCCGCAACTACGGACAGCATGGGGAAACCGAAGTGTTAAATTTTGAGCAATTACTTTGCTTCAGGAAAGTAACACCGCCGTACCAATATTTTGAAGTGACAACATTTCCGCCATCGACTGTAATTATTGTTTATCTATATTACTAAACGGATAACCCGGGGGCTCCGTCTCAGTTCAAGGTCCTAACAGCTTCCAATACAACAAAAAATTTATTTCCAGTATTTCATACAGTGGTTGACCGAATTTAAAATGTTGTCAACAAGCTACTGATTAAGAGCTATAATCGTTTGTTAAACACAGTAAATAAATTATTACAGCAACAAACTATCTGTGTCTAGAGGCAACGTAAATTAGCCCGTCAAATTACCCAGACTTTATTTATCCAGTATTTGAGAAAGAGAGCACTTAGTGACTCCCAACGAATTTTATACATAATTTCAAACATATTCGAAACTTGTTCTTCCTGCGCTGGCACACCACCTTCCAAAAAAATTATGATAGGGAAAGAATTTATGGCTTACTACATTTTCGCTGTTCATGCATTACAATTGAGTTCAGATATGACTTCTTAATTTATTACTGCTCTAATACTAACTGTTCTAAGCACATTTTGCAGATAGCATCCACATACGCTACCGAATGTACCAGCAGAATTATATTATTCCATGAAACTTGGTTCGGGAGATATTACTTTTATACATAGAAGGTATTTAAAGAATCGAGGTTGGGTTTACCAGTTTTCCACTGCTGACCGATTTCGGATATTATGACACCATAACTCATGTGGTAGCTGACGTACGTGAGGGCAGACTACCACGCTAACCACCAGTATAAAGTGGGGATACATAAAACGATAGTCTGAACACGTGGCTAAGTTTCATGTTTGTCCGCCATATGCTGGTGGCTACACACCTTGGTAGTGTATTTCCATGCGCCTCAACTGTCGTATGCATATGGCGTCACAGTTTTCTTTTTTTATTGTGCCAGCCTTTTCATCAAGGGCAGTACTTGCAAACTAACTCCTCAATTATTTTCTGGATGTATTCCAATCGTTATCTCCCTCTACAGTTTTTGCTCTCATCAGCTCCCTCCAATACCATGGAAGTTATTCCCCGATGTCTTAACAAATGTCCTATCATCTTGTACCGTCTTCATTTCGGTGTTTTCCATTTAGCCCTTCCGTCGGCGATTCCACGTAGAACCTTCTCATTTCCTACCTTATCAGTCCATCACAATATTCAACATTCTTCTGTAGCACTCTTGCTCAAATGCTTAGATTCTCTACTGTTCAGGTTTTCCCAAAGTCCACGTTACTCTACCTTACAATGCTGTGATCCAAACGAATTTTCTCAGGATCTCTTCCTCAAATTAAGGCCTATGTTTGATACTAGTAGACTTCTCTTGGTCAGGAATGCCCTCTTTGCCGTTGTTAGCCTGATTTTTATGTCCTCCTTGCTCCATCCGTCATTGGTTATTTTGCTGCATAGGTAGCAGAATCCCTTAACTTCGTCTACATCGTGATCTACAATTCTGATGTAAAGTTTCTTTCTGTTCTTATTACTGTTGCTTCTCATTACTTTTGTCTTCGTTCGATTTATCTTTATCCATGTTCTGTACCATCTGAGTGTTCATTCCATTCAACACATTCTTCACTTTCACTGAGGATAGCAATGGCGTCATAAAAGCTGGAACTGGCCAATTAGTGAAAATAAACAATAGCTGCAGTCCGTGGCGGAAATGCTGCCATTCCAGGAAGTTTCTGACCTTTTTTGGAAGAACCCACAGCCATCATAATCTTGGTCGTTATCCACAGACCAAACTTTACGTTTTTCGTACAAAAGAAAATTGATTTCAAACAAACCAGTCCAAAACATGCAGCGCGTTTCTATTCTAACTATTAAGACACTGTAACTCAACTACGTCTGAGTTTCTGGTTCTGATTAAATGAAAATGGGTCTTCATGAAAATGGCCTGGATAAGAATCCCTTTCTACGTAAAGTTAAGACACAGGTTACAACGTAACCTGGCAATATTTCAAACAAACACATTCAACAATAGTTAATGCTTACTTTTTGCAACGAAAAAAATCGAGGTATAAATAAATACTTAAGTGAATTTTATGATCACAGTTACTTCTAGCAAGTGTAGATAACCTATCTTATCGGTGAATTATGGGTAATGAGCATGTGTCACTCTGCCTGGTAACCGAAAGCACTTCTGCACAAAACCTGAAATCAGTGATGAATACAGCTACTTTCCCCCGGGGGGGGGGGGGGGGACATATAGCTTGACCGGGGGTTGGGGGGGGGGGGAGGGGGGGGGGGACGACAAAGTATTAGGCTTAAAATTTAAGTTCTAAGGACGTAGCAGCGCTATCAATACTTAAATTTTTCATGAATAGCTAATATATAATTAAATAATGTGTAGTTTAAGTACTAAGTTGTTAGGCTAAGCCTAAGTTAATTATATTAAATATAAAATAATTTTATTGCATGCAAAAAAACTCACATTTACATCAAATACGTCAAGGCTTTTTTACGGCATATCTCTTGATGACGTCATCAATGAAACTTCCTGTTGGCACGTCGTCTCCTTCACTTGAAATCTTCACATAAGCTTAATTTTGTCATCACCCTGTCCATTGTACTAAATGACCTTTCCACACTGCAAGTCTAAACAGGAATGCACAGTACACATTCAGTGAGCGTCCGTAGTGCTTCGTAGCCGATGTCGGCTCTCAGAATGAAAGAAGCAACATCAGAAGACGTATCATCTAATTTATTACTAACAACGTACCTCAAAGAATGCAAGTCTGCAATAACAGCGTCGACGTTTGTAAGTCCCAAAATCAAGCACAGTTCTTTACAATCATTATCACTAAACTCTATAAATTTTTTAAAACTTTCAAAAGTGAACTTAGTTCTATCTCTTTTATTGCCTTCTCATCAAACCTTTGCTCGGTTTCATCAATCACACTTTTAAAAAATTTCCTTGTTCTTTTCATAGCTCGAATCTGCTCCTCTACGTTCGTGAATAGCACACCTATAACTTCTGTTGCGTCCTCCTGCAATTTTTTTAATTTTATTACGAGTTTCATTTTCTGCACTATGTCCATCGCAGTCACAAAGACAGTCGATGTGGCTTAAATGTTCAAGAGTTCCAGAAACAAGTAGAGGTATTTGAGAAATTTTAAGTGATTGTCTCTGCAAAACTTTACATAAGTTTGGGACTGCATTTAACGTACTTGTAGGTTAGGAAAATAGCATGAGCTGTGCGATAGGTACTTAACCATCGGAAGTCAACAGCTTCGAGTATTTTTAAAACAGGTTACTCTAAAGCACACTGAATTTCATGCAAAACATTTTCTCGTTTGGAAGAACTATGAAAAAGTTTGTAAATGTCTTTAACAACATGTAATGTGCGTTTTATAATGTAGTGTTTATTCCTAGAGTTGGTGGCAGCAATTGACAAAACATGTGCTCTACAGTGAATGTATGGCAGCTTATGGTCCTTTCTCTCTGACAACCGAGCGCGGACCCCTGAGTAAGGACCACTAAAATTAGCAGCACCGTCGAAAGAACAAGATAATAATCTGTCGTAAGAAAGTTTTCTTTTCTTTAGTTCAGTATCAATTGCTGTAAGTATGGATTCAGCTGAAGTGCTTTTGAACTCAACAAGACATAAAAATCTTTCCTTCACTTCAACCGATGGAGACGGTGCAACATATCGAACTACTAAAGACGGTTCACTTAGGTTAGAAAAATTTATAGATTCGTCTGCCATTAATGACAAATATTTGTCATGGAGAAGTGTTTCATCCTGAAAGTCTAAAGACTCTCCCAAACAAGTCAACAATTCTGACGCAGTATACTTACTAAGATATGTCAACCTTTCGATCTGAAATTTTAACCACTTTTCAAGATTAACGTCGCTTTTCAGTACTACCTTACGAATTACAGGTTCATATTTTGTTCTGTGGGATATTTCTTCCTTACTAAGGAAATAAAGACTTCGAATTAACGATAACAATGCTTGGCGGTTTAATGGTTTTTCATTTTCAATTTGTTTGAATATCTCTGTATGAACTGGAGCGTTTAATCCCTGTATTCTGCAATTTTCAAGTGCAATGGCTCTTGCACGTTTTTCTGAGTTGGCGTGCTTTTCTATTTTTCCCGTGTTTCCGGTAGCTTTTCTAACTTTAGTGAAAGGTACAGAAATGAACACTTCTCCTGTTTTCAGTAGAGCTTCGATATCGGTTTTTTAAATGCATTTCACACAATTTGCAGAAATCCCCACCCCGCTCGTGATCAAAGTACAACCAATTGTACTTACACTCCCATTTTTGCTGATACTTAATCTCGCGTTCAATACTTTGTTTAAAATTGCAATTTACGGATGGGCCAGAAATAGCACATTTATCGTTTGAAAACTGTGGAAGGGAACCTGAAGACTTGGTAGACCTATGCAATTCATTGTCACAAACACTAGCACTTCTTTCAGTAGACTCACACTCGTCTTTGTCTTTTGCAATACACTGTCTCTTATTAGAAAAGAAAGAAATTAATTTTGTTGTTTCGACGTTGTATTTCGGCACTAACACTTCTTTTTATGTTATAAACTGACGAAGACTGCACGTAGTACACTACACAATCACATCACACTTCCATAGTAACCTGTCGACTGACTGTTACAACCTTGCAACAGTTTCAACAATGCACTGAGTTTTTATACAACAATGAAAGCTTAGATTATACTCGTAGAGCAGCGTTGCCAAACGTCCCAGCCATGGTGGAATGTACCGCATCTTTAGGCAAAAACTGAGTATCCCCATGGACACTGCGAAAATCATTGTCAAGTGTACACAAATATTTGGTTTCAGCTTTGGACTCATCGATTAGGAAAAATCTATATGGCTATTAAATCTTGGAAATATTCCTAGTAATGCGATAAAAAAATTAAAACAATCTTTTATAATGTCAGATGCTACTCCCAATTCCGTAGCAATACCTGGCGACGCGTTTTGCGACTTCAGGTCTATTCTAATGGCAAAAAAGCATAGATACGAGTGGCGGAAAAGAATAAAGTTCGCAGCGAGGGTGGGCTGCGTAGCTAAGGGATCAGCTTACACGTTAGGTCGATTGGAGGTGCAGTGAAGGAAGACGTGAGAGAGGAAAGGCCGACTTACTCCACAATCGGCGTTGCCAACACACCTTGCAACGCTTAGCTTTACCACACACTTATCATAAAGCAACTGCTAATTTGTTGGTCTTGGCAATAAGAATAATAATAATGAAAACAATCGACGCTAAGTGTTCCAAACCAAACCGATAAGTAAAGAAACCAAATTATAGGGACCCAGCCGCCACCTAGTGTTACACATTCATTTTGCTTGTAAAAACTGCATGTCATAAGGACTTCTACATAGTTGTCTCCAAACAGCATCTGGCGTAGTTTAAATTTTGTCACAACGGTGCAAGTTAACAGACCAGGTGATAATTTTTATGTTTCACCAGAACTATAGATATACGAATATTTTGGGGGGGGGGGGCTAATTGGAGGTGGGACTTCCCCCCCCCCCCCCCCTCACACCGGGCCACCCAGGGAATTCATTTCTGCCAGCCTGAGCCAAATGGTTCAAATGGCTCTGAACACTATGGGACTTATCTTCTGAGGTCATTAGTCCCCTAGGACTTAGAACTACTGAAACCTAACTAACGTAAGGATATCATACACATCCATGCCTGAGGCAGGATTCGAACCTGCGACCGTAATGGTCGCGCGTTTCCATATTGTAGCGCCTAGAACCGCTCGGCCACTCCTGTCGGCAGCCTGAGCCACTCGTGGCAGGAGACCAACCAGAAACACAGACAGGAACCGACTACAAAGCTTTGTGTGCTTTTAATGTGCACACACACCGAGAGCACACGGCTGCTCTTGCCTCCCATTGGCTCCCGCTTTTACCCGCAGAAGTAGCTCTCTTCAGACGTGGCTTCACAGCTAATCACTGACTGTGATAGTGATACCTTCAGCAATCAATCACTTGGAACAAAGTGCTTGTGATTCAGAATACGCAGAAAAAAACAATTCTGAAAGTTGATACTGTGACAGGAAATTTAAAAGTGTTTACTGTCGAAGGTAGCACAGTACGAGGATGAAGTTTCATCCAGTCTCGCACAGTGACACGAATACAAACTCTGCGTAGAGACATACAGGGCCATTGTTCTACAGCCGGGAACAAGTTGCTCTACAGTCGTCGAATAACATTAGGTCAGTTTTAATCATAACTATTACAATGAAAAAAAAGTAACACGAAACTGAGAGGACTACAACATTTTTTCATGTTTCAAAAATTTCGTGTTAAATGATCCATGTGCAAAAAAAATTACAACAGTTTATGCCGACGATATCCAACTGTACATAAGTGCAAGCCCCAAAAACATTGCTGGCGCAGTAGCGAGTATGAACGCAGATCTTTGTTCTGTTTCTCGATGGGCACAGAACCTAGGTCTGAAACTAAACCCCAAGAAATCCCAGGTCACACTTATATCTCATCCAAAGTTAATCAGCCGGTACTTTCGCGAAACAGTCCCTAAAGTACTCCTCAATGGTACCCAACTACCATACCAAAAAACAGTAAAAGACCTTGGAATAATCTTGGATGAACACCTAAACTGGGAAGAACAAACAGTCACAGCTTGCCGGAAATCGCTCTCCTCCCTACATGCAATTCAAAAGTTTAGAAAAATATTTCCAACCCATGTTAAACAAAAATTAGTCCAAACACTAGTCTTGCCTAATCTTTACTACTGCGATGTAGTTCAACACGGCACAAATAGTGAAAATTCTAGATGCCTCGAGCTAGTGATGAATGCTTGCGTTAGATACGTGTGCAATATTCGGTTGTATGATCATATCAGTCCTTCATACTCCCAGCTAGGTTGGATACGCCCACATACGGCACGCGATCTCCACACGATGTGCTTACTTCATCGATTTCTTAGCCACTGGTGCCCCCAATACTTATCTTCTCACATTAAACACCTATCGTCATTCCACAATCGCAACACCAGATCGGATACGTCTATCATCTTGGCTGTACCTTTACATAACACAAAATCTTTCTCCGTGTCATTCTCCATCTCAGCCATACGACTATGGAATGCGCTCCCCTGTGATCTGCGTCTTATCCAGAACTACTCAACATTCAAGAGGGAACTCAAAGCTTACATATTAGGGACGGTATAACCACCATTCTTGTGCCCCTCCCATCTCTTTCTTTCTCCTCTCCATCACAGCTTCGAATTTTACCGTTCTATTTCTCTTCCTCTAACCTATCTACCTCTTATATATCTCTTTCACCCCATTCTATCGTCTTATGTCTCTGCTCGATGAGAATAACTCACAAGCTGCAAGAACATAACGAGAAAATTCCCAACTAACAATGGGACTGACATTCAGAAAAGAAAAGTATGTTTACTTTCATATACATAGTCATTATTATTATTATTACTATTACTATTATTATTATTATTATTATTATTATTATTAATATTATTGATTGTTATAATTATTTTTTATTGTTATAATTATCATTATACTACTGTTATAATATCTATTTTTTTCTTTAACATCAATACAGCATAATAGGCTATATGTCCTTAATGTTAAGTAGAAACTGTAACTCGTTCAACCTGAGTATGCCTGGTTAGGTGTAAGAGAGGGCCTGAAGGCCCTAATCTTGCCAGGTAAAATAAATGCATAAATAAATAAATAAATAAACTTTATTACAGTACAGTAATTTCATGTTAAAATCCTCTATTTTGGCTACAAACTATCCAGTGGAAATCTATATACAGTATAATATTGATTTTTTTTTTTTGGGGGGGGGGGGAGAGGGGGACTTAATGTTTACGTTGTCTCCTTTTCAGGAACAAATTGTTCGATATCATCCATCGTTATAGGCATCACGCCTTTCAAATGCGCATGTAAATAACTGTGCAAACTCTTCATTATGTTCAGCACTTCTGATGTAGGCGACAGGGAATGTTGTTTTCATTGTTTTTTTGTTTTTTGGAAATTTGTTGTAAGGTTCTATGGGACCAAACTGCTGAGCTAATCGGTCCCTATGCTTACACACTAATTACACTAACTTAAACTAACTTACGATAAGGACAACACACACACCTATGCCCGAGTAAGGACTCGAAACTCCAACGCGGGGAGCCGCGCGTACCGTGGCAAGGCGCCTAGACCGCACGGTGACCCGCGTGGCGTTTCATTGTTAAATTCATCGCCGTAGTCTATATGGATGCGATCTTTTCAGCCCTGTATGATGTCTCAAATGCCTTCGTCTGTCATAATCAGGGTTCTACACACATCTTAACTGCATCAAATTCACCCAGTGATATGGTAGAACGGTCTAATAATGTACGAAATTTCCCAGGCATTACATTAAATATTTAAATGTCGACTTGGTCTCAATATCTAGTGATGCTTGATCCGCCAAAGAAGGTGATACAGTGTAGGATACCACATAGCGAGAAGAATTTTCAGTTGTCTTTGGTGTCATTAAGTTCGATGTAGAATGCAACATATGTAACGTATAGCAAGTAAATATTTTCTTAGCAACTGATTTCGATAGATAAAGTTTAAGTTAAGTAGAGTACTTGACTCACGCATTTGCAAAACACTTGCGGTGTTCGGAGGCAAAAATATAAGCTTTGTGGATTTTAATTTACCATCGTGGTATGCCGGAAAGTTATAAACAATATCTGCGACTTAGCGCTTTTCTTGTAAAAATTGTTATCAAATTGAAAATTCATTCGTTGAACACTGTGCCCGCTATCCATGCTTTCTTTTTCGCCGTGTATTAGACTGGTAACGTTTTTACATTTTTAAAACACTCCCTGTTTTAAACATTTCCTAGTGACGACATATACAGATAGATTTCCGGATTCATTAGAACTGCATCCCACCAATAACATCATTCATCATTCCCTCACTAGAGATCCCCCACCCCTTTACCCCCACAACACGACTGTCCATAACTGACAAATTTTTAGCAGATAAGCAGCGGTAAAATAAGACAGTTAACGTCGGCGTTGACGTATTTCATATTGAAGGCAACATAGTCCGCAATTAATCTATTGTCATCGTGGATAAAACTTGGCTAGGCTCATCGTACAATTTATTTTAACACTTTTCTTGAAACATTCCAGACTGGGTTTTCAATAAAGGCCCTGTTATGGGAGCATTCTGAAACCTAGCTTGGCCGGCCGCGGTGGTCTAGCGGTTCAGGCGCTCAGTCCGGAACCGCGCGACTGCTACGTCGCAGGTTCGAATCCTTCCTCGGGCATGGATGTGTGTGATGTCCTTAGGTTAGTTAGGTTTAAGTAGTTCTACGTTCTAGGGGACTGATGACCACAGATCTTAAGTCCCATAGTGCTCAGAGCCATTTGAACCATTTTGAAACCTAGCTTCTGCGAACCAAAGAAATAACAGACTCTCAACATTGTCCTGTTAAGCCTTACGTTTTCTGTCTCGAACACTGACGTAATTTGATCATCATTTTTGATAAGTGTTAGAGTTAGCAACGCCAAACTCTTAAAAGGTTTACGGTCTTCCATTTTTGGCCTTCGTTTTTCATCAACTGCGTTATGCAGCTCCATCTGCATTCTAAACAAAAAAGTGTTTTCTTCTCGTTATGATTTCTCTGCCATTGCGAGTGGAATAGCCTACTTAATTTACAGTAACTATGTTTAAACACAAAACAAACGACACGAAACGAATTTGAAATAAAACCGACTAATTGTAAGACACAGTTCATTGATTTCGACACAACCATCACAGAATCCGAAAACGTATGACTTTATTGACATTGGCAATATCCAGCGACAACCGGTGACGAAAATTTGAAGTGGTAAACATGGGTTACATGCATGGGCGTCCCCATAATTTTTTCTAGGCGGAATGGAGGCAGGCAAGACTTTAAAATTACCATTTTTATATAAATGAGATGGTTTGCTCCCAGATGTCATGCCACAGAATTTAAACTTTATACATGACTAAAAACATATTACGTGCTGGAAAGTTGAAGTTATCCAGTCTATATGTGAATAAAAACACTGCACTCCAGATTAAGTGTCATGATTATCTCTCCATTGGCAAAAGATTCCGGAATAGTCCCCCTTTCGTACATCCAGGTGGAGTTCCCAAGGGGGAAGTGACCATCAGAAAAAAGTGAATAACCAACGAAAATATAATGTTCTACGAGTCAGGGCGTGGAATGTCAGACGCTTGAACGTGGTAGGGAGGCTATAAAATCTGAAAACGGAAATGCAAAGGTTCAATCTAGATGTAGTAGGGGTCAGTGAAATGAAATGGCAAGAAGGCAAGGATTTATGGTCAGATGAGTATACGGTAATATTAACAGCAGCAGAAAATGGCATAACGGACGCAGGACTCATTATGAATAGGGAGGTAGGACAAAGAGTGAGTTACTGTAAACAGATAAATAATTGCGTTGTTTTCACCACAGACGACAGTGGACCAACACCAACAATAGCTCACGTATACACGCCGACGTTGCAAGCCGAAGATGAAGAGATACAGGAAGTATATGAGGACATTGAAGGAGTAAATCAATACATAAGGGGAGACGAAAATATGATAGTCATGGGGGACTGGATGCGGAGTAGAAGGAGTAGAGGAAAAGGTTACGGGAGAATATGACCCTGGTGCTAGGGAAGAGAGAGGAGAAAGACTGAGTTCTGTAATAAATTTCAGCTAGTAATAGAGAATACATTGTTGAAGAATCACAAGAGGAGGACGTATAATAGAAAAAAGGCCGGGAGATGAGGGAAGCCTTTAGTTACATTACTTCATGGTCAGACAGAGATTCCGAAATTAGGTACTGGATTCTAAGGCGTACTCAGAAGCAGACATAGACTCAGATCACAATGCAGTAGTAATTAAGAGTAAGCTGAAGTTAAAGAAATGAACCAGGAAGAGTCAATACGCAAAGAAGTGATATACGGAAGAACTAAGGAATGAAGGGACTCACTTGAAGTTCTCTACGAAAAAAGTGGCTCTATGGGACTTAACGTCTGAGTTTATTAGTCCCTTAGAACTTAGAACTACTTAAACCTAACTAACGTAAGGACATCACACACATCCATGCTCGAGGCAGGATTCGAACCTGCGACCGTAGCGGTAGCTCGGTTCCAGACTGTAGCACCTAGAACCGCTTGGCCACCCCGGCCAGCCTAAGTTATCTACAGCTATAGACACTGATATAAGGAATAAATTAGTAAACAGTACAGTTGAAGAGGAATGGACGTCTGTGAAAAGGACAATCACAGAAGCTGGAATGAAAAACATAGATACAAATAAGATAACTGCGAAGGAACCATAAGTAACAAGAAATACTTCCGTTGATCATGAAAGAAGGAAGTACAAAAATGCTCGGGAAAATTCAGGAATACAGAAATACAAGTCGCTTAGGAATGGGATGAACAGGAAGTGTAAGGTAGCTAAGACTAAATGGCTGCATGAAAAATGTAAGGAAATCGAAGAAGAAATGATTGTTGGAAGGGCTGACTCAGGATATACAAAAGTCAAAACAACCTTCGGTGAAATCAGAAGTAAGGGTGGTAACATTAAGAGTGCAACGGGAATTCCACTGTTGAATGCAGAGGAGTGAGCAGATAGGTGGAAAGAATATATTTAAGGCCTCTATGAGGGGGAAGATCTGTCTGATGAGATAGATTTAGAAGAGATAGGAGATCCAGTAACAGAATAAGAATTTGAAAGAGCTTTGGAAGACTTAAGATCTAATAAGGGAGGAAGGATAGATAACATTTCATCAGAATTTCTAAAATCATTGGGATAAGTGGCAACAAAACTGCTATTCACGTTGGTGTGTAGAATTTATGAGTCTGGCGATATACCATCTTACTTTCGGAAAAATATCATCCACACAATGCCGTACTCGGTAGGAGCTGACAAGTGCGAGACTTATCGCACAGTCATCTTAACAGCTTATGCTGACAAAAATAATATACAGAAGAACGGAAAAGTAAACTGAGGATGTGTTATATTGTATTGTATTGTATGGAAGTGGGGACATAGAAACGACGGAGAGGCTTCGTCCCCGCCGTAGCCCTCAGTGCTTCACAACCCCACAATAGGCTACAGCAGTCCACTCACCCCACCGCCGCCCCACACTGAACCCAGGGTTATTGTGCGGTTCGGCCCAGCAAAAGGGCAGTTAAATCAGATAAATAATTATGAGAGAGCAAGAATAAACAAAGCCATGTGACTTCATGTTCACACGAAAGGAAATTTTTAATACAGTGAGAAGACGAATGCTAACACTTCTGTAAAGGCGATATAATACGAGGGTTGGAACTTAAATAGTGGCAACTAGTTATTCACAACCGATACAAAAGAGTTACATGTTTGCCCCTGTTACTGTCCTTCAAAGTAATCACCTGCGTTGTGTAGAACCCGTTGCCAGCGATGTGGAAGGCATAGTATAGTGGTAGCAGAGCCTGTCTGGCGCAGTTGTTAGATCGGTTCCTGCTGCTACAATGGCAAGTTATCAAGATTTAAGTGAGTTTGAACGTGGTGTTGTAGTAGGCCCACGAGCGATGGGACACAGCTTCTCCGAGGTAGCGATGTAATTGGGATTTTCCCGTACAACAATTTCACGAGTGTACCATGAATATCAGGAATCCGGTAAACCATCAGTTCTCCGACACCGCTGTGGCCGGAAAAAGATCCTGCAAAAACGGGACCAACGACGACTGAAGAGAATCGTTCAACGTGAAAGAAGTGCAACCTTACCGCAAATTGCTGCAGATTTTAATGTTGGGCCATCAACAAGTCTCAGTGTACGAACCATTCAAGGAACCTGAGATCATATTATCCTTTATGTAGCCTATCATGCGCATGGCCTACTCAGTTTGTATATTTTGCTTATTTTTTCATAGCTCCACACAACTTCATGTTTTCTCGATTGATCTGTGTTCAGTTTTTCAAGGCCTATCCACTGCACCAACTTATAACTAAATCTGAGGGGTGTGCGATGGGGAGGTTCCCTTGTAAGGAATACCGTTCTCTAAGGTAATCTGTCGACATGTAATTCAACACTACGATGTTGCGAACACTAGGAAATGCATCATTAGAGACGAAAGAGTCCTTAACAGTTGTGAACTCAATTTTTTTACAATACGTGACATTTGAAGATCACTACCACACTCATTAGAATTAGAAAAAATTAAATATTTTTATGACTAATAGATTTTACACATATTCTGTGACAATTAGATTTATTTTGCTGTTTAAAAGGTTTTCCCACACCTGCCTCCTGTCATAAACTGGATGTTGAACTAACCAGTTACAAGCAACACTATTAACTGTGGAAACCTCAAAATGAACATCGTATCACCAGTAATTTCTCTGTACTCATGACTGAGCAGTTATTCGCCTTCAGATTTGAACTTTAAAAGACATGACGAACTTTTCTGTTTTGTATCTGGATTTTCAAAAGTACCTGCAGCAGTTGTAACTAAGCAAAGCTTTCTTGCCTGCCTGAGACTCGACCACACCAACATTCTTCAAGGATGTCTAGGCAAAAGAAGTATCAGCTAGCAAATCTGAAATTGATAATTTTTCTGCTCTGCCTGGAATCCTGTCAGGACCATTACCTCCCTGTTAACTGAACACGGAAACAGTTTAACGTAAATCCAAGTAAAAAAGTTTGCACGTGTTTAAAACGAAGAGCCATATGTAAAGTTTTGTGACGGAGACTCGAGCCCAGCTTATAATCAGATTGTTAACTAAGTAAAATCAGATGTTAGATATCGAATTTTTTCATCAGCAGCGAGATGTCTGAATTGAAATGACGATACAATTTATTGCTTGATCGAGAATAGAACCCAGCAGCCGGCCGGAGTGGCCGAGCGGTCCTAGGTGCTACAGTCCGGAACGGCGCGACCGCTGCGATCGCAGGTTCGAATCCTGTCTCGAGCATGGATGTGTGTGATGTCCTTAGGTTAGTTAGGTTTAAGTAGTTCTAAGTTCTAGGGGACTGATGACCTCAGAAGTTAAGTCCCATAGTGCTCAGAGCCATTTGAACCAGAATCCAGCAGTAGTAGGGAGTTGGTGGCACGAGGGCAATTTTGATATCAAATTGATATGAAAGTCATTAAATTTATAAATTAATCACCCTCTGACCACACACATCCGCACCCGACCACGCCCACACCCACCCCTGAACACGCCCAACTACACCCACAGATGAAGTCACGTGTTTTTCTCAGCCTGCACGTAGGTCTCAGCCCCTCTCCCCCCTCCCCCAACCCGCCCTGTTGGCGGAAAATTCGAATTTTTGTGGGAACTTCATTGTCCCATGGCCGTAATGACGTGCTCACCCCGCACCCCTCCCCACCTGCGAATTGATGGGAAATACAAATTTGGGTGTGAATTTTTTTTTCTCCACTCACATGAACAAAATTGTTGGGACACGTTCAGTCTACGCTGAGCTGTTGTTGTAGAAGCATCGTAATGTGTTCAGTCAACGAGATCAATGTGAAGAACAGATCAGCTTTCAATAGCTGTAATACATGTACACATTCGAAGGAGGACTGTAGGCACAGTTCACTACATGGAGAATGGAAGACTATGGTAATGGAAGAGTGTAGGAGAAAGAAGCAGAAGAACTCAGTTCCGCAGGTTGCGACAATGCAGGGGGATGGAGCCAAGATGCATGTCGTAACCAATACATGCTCACGCACATGCGCAAACTGCCGAGATATTCCACATGAAGTATTCACTCTTCCAAAATGGAAGAGGCGAGCAGTTGATGCTTCAGTGAAAGCATACTCGTATACGTGATGTTGAAGCGCTTCAACTGCTCATCCCCATCCAGTTCCTCCTCCACCAACCCATCCTTGCAGCTGTGAGGAATGTGTTCTATCAAAGAGCTGTTGGTGTCTGACTGGGAGGAGTTTAACAGCCACGTTGCCTGTAAGCTTACAGCCGAGGACTGCACCCAAAGCCTCCTACATGCAGAATGGCATGGAGTTACATTGGCTAAGTGCCTATAAAAGAATACTGTTCAGCAGATAATGGCTTTGCAGCAGAATGGTACCAAGTTGCATTCTGTAAGTCCGGCGGACCAATGCTGTTGTAACTGCCAGCCATTTTTGAAATCCATGATCTGTTATCCACCTCATATAGGGACAAAAAGAGGGTCACTATACTTTCAACTACCTACTTTCAACTACTTTTCAAAGTCATCCGACTACCCACTTTCCACAACCGAAATATATGCCCACTGTGCATAGGAAATGTCTTAGGACTTTTGGTAGATTAGCGAATAAGCGAAGCAAATATTCTAGTACCAAATCTTTATTAACTTTTTCATTTACGTTTACGTACAGAAATAACTATTTCCTTATTTTTGTTAGTTGTAGTTTTAATAATGTCCAATTTAATTTTTAGCTGAATCGGAATCATCTATTTCTTTCTCCAGCCAGCAATTTGACAAATACAGGGAAGGTATGTTTTCGAACTCCCGTATATATCTAATTCTTTTCCTGTATACTTCCTCTTTTATGGCCTTAACAATTAGTTCTGTTCCTTCCGGCAGTTCTTCTAGACGAGAACATTCAGGGATTTTAATTTTTATTTCCTGCATGACAGTGTTGTTACAACATTCCACGTCTCCCTGAGTGTAAGTTGTCAGTTCTTCTGCTGCACATTCTTGCGGAGTTTCGGCATAGAACGTTTAAGTTTAGAACTTTTGCAAACGTATTCCTTTTAAAGGTTGTTAAGGTAAGTGTGTGACACTGAGCCCACCACATTTCGATATAACGTATGTCTCTTTTTTAAGCCGATCCAAGGAGGAATGGAGTTTTATAAAGAGATTTTTCGAGTTTCCTTTAACATAGTAAACGTGCTCCAGTCCGTTGTTTTCGGCCAGTACTCCAAAATATGGCCACTTTCCACTGCTCTTTACAGTAAATTCTGTTATCTTGTATCTCCCGTCGTAGCCAGATTTCTCCATACACTGTTTTTAAAGCCATATATAAACCTGGTCTACCGCGTAGCCTCTTCCGTTTCCATTTGCAGCTTATATTCCTCCTTAGAGCAGTTGTCTTCCCTGTGTTCCCCAGTTTTCTTTTCTTTATTTCGATATCTTCCATTTCCAGATTCCTTTTTCGTGCACATAACACATTAATTGTACTTAAAGGCGTAATTTCTTTAGTGGGAACTGGTTTAAGTCCGTGTGATACATTACTCTTTTTCTTAGGACTTGTGGCATAACGTTGCTCGTGTCAACCAATCCCAATTTTGCAATGTCTATATCGGACGGTATTGTGGAGAACAGTGTTCTAGACTGAGAAAAATAAGTTTCCCCTTCTTTAACATAACACTTTAGTATAATACTTACATGGTCTCTATTGGTGTCAGAGTTAAGAATCTCCACGTAGTTTATTGGTAGATAATTAAAATTGTATGAAGACAGAACATAGCTGATAAGCTTTTCTCTGTCTGGAGTATCTGGAAGACTTACTTGTACACCTTTCAATTTTCGGGTATTCTTATTACCCCAGTACACAAACTATAGAGCGTTATTAACCACAACGCAACAGGTATTCTGAATGTTATCCCTTAAACGACGCCACATGCAAGTGGGACAGAGTAAATACTGTCTATTGCTGTCTAATACACGTAAACATTCGTGCACACGGTCGAATACACGATCCATTCTGTAATTGTATATTGTAGCCTTCAACCTGGTAATGCCATACTGCTTATCCAAGGAAAACTAAAAGTTTCTCGTAGTCGCACGTCTGGACACTTTATAAAATCTATAATGTGGTTACCAATGTGTTTGTTCACTCCTGGACTTGTGATCTGACATATACATTTGTTATATATCTTATGCTACAGCTGGAGCTTAACCACGTTAGACAGTCTATTCCAGCTGCCTTATCGTTGTCCACAATCACAGAAACAGGAATGTTTCCCTGGCGATCTACTTCCATGCAGAAGTTCTGGGTTGACATTAAGTAGTCGCACATCTCCATTTTCTTAAAAATTCCGGCGAAGTCTTGCGTTACGTCCAAATCCAAAACGTAATACTTGTCTACACGTAGCTGCTGCAGTATTCCAGGCAGCTCTTCCATTAGAACATCCATTTTAACGTCAGATAATTCCACTTTATATGGAATAACCACAGGATTTTTATATTTCTTCGAAATAGTTTCCAGTATTTCCTTGCCGATTTTTTTCGTATTCCTCTCGCTGTCACACTGTCGTTCCCGTGTAGGAGAAAGGCAGCTTCGACTTGACACCATATCTTGCAGTGACGACAATTTACTACATAGATAATACTTAAATGAACCACACATCTCCATCTTTAAAACTACAGACCGTCCTCTTTCTAATTGTGCTTGGCTGTCCACTTGATCACAGTTTTAATCACCATAATGTTATCACAAAGCGGTTCTGTAATAGGTGTAAGCACATTTATATTCTTCTCGCTAAGTAGTTTACCACTTTCAGTGTAATTTATGTTGCCAATGTCAGAAGCCAGATTATCCAAGTTCTGCCGTTATAACCACAAACCGAAGCGCTCGTCTGTTGGTCTTGTCTTCCTCCCCATTAGCTGACGGATGTTCAGCACTTTGGAGGAATCCACGTTGACACTTTCAACTGCCGCGGAAGACTGATCAGTTGCGGCTGTCAAGTCTTCTTTTATCCAAGATGATTGCACTTCCGGTCACGTGATTTCCGGTCATACACTCTGCTTAACTCCTAGCCCAATTGCGCTATTTTGTGAGTAAGGTGTCCGTGGCAGGGAGGGAGAAAATTGTTTATCGCTAGTAGTTCGGTGTGCGTATGCTAGGGCTTGAAATGAACCCTTATTATTTTTGTGCTGGCCGAGGATTCGAAACCACATATCTGCGTTTAGTGGTGACCTATCGGAGTTTGCAGTCTCAGGAAAAACAACGAAATGATCGAACTATATCGTTCGAGTGGATCAGGTATTATGACAGAAGAGATCCGAATTCGAAGTCCAGCAGATTTCCCAACATCTCAAGATCAAATAAAATAAGATCACTGTGACCGTAAATGACTAGTTGCTCGTTAAGAAAGATAAAGTTTCAAGTGTGAGGAAGCTCACTGGCGACAGAGTTTCTATTAGCCGCTACCCTCGCCTTTGCTGTGGGCCAGCTAAACATACAAAACGATTAGCAACCGAAGAATGAGTTCATCCACAAAGTGAGGTGTATTTGTAATAGGGAAACCACAGGAGTCTGTCTGTCCTCGTCTTCATCCAACGACATTGGAAGTCATATACACAAATGTTTACAATACTGCGAGTACTTTGAACGCTACAGCTGACGTTGTCCTCCACAAAAAACTAACAATTCTTCGTTTACAACGAAGCGGTAGAATTGGAACCCGCTAACAATACATTAAGAACTCACCACTTCACCTACTCCAATATCTTCCCACTTGTATGAAGCGCTGTTACACATTTCTGTGGTGTAATATGTGAGGTAACACTGTTATTGAAAATACGATAGCAGGCGCAACATGACCGGCATTACAACGTGAAGCTAAATTTTACCTTTTAAGGAGTCCTTAAGATTACTGCGTATGATGTTTAGAGACAAAATACATTTACACGATATTCTAAACAATAGTCACGAGGAACTAATTTATTAAATCTTTCTTCAAAGCATGTAAGAGACTTTTCGCGGATGATGCTCTAGTATACAGAGAAGTCAGAGAAGTGGCAGCATTAGAAAATTGCAGCGAAATGCAGGAAGATCTGCAGCGGATAGGCACTTGGTGCAGGGAGTGGCAACTGACCCTTAACATAGACAAATGTAATGTATTGCGAATACATAGAAAGAAGCATCCTTTATTGTATGATTATATGATAGCGGAACAAACACTGCTAGCAGTCACTTCTGTAAAATATCTGGGAATATTCATACGGAACGATTTGAAGTGGAATGATCATCTAAAATTAATTGTTGGTAAGGCGTGTGCCAGGTTGAGATTCATTGAGAGAGTCCTTAGAAAATGTAGTCCATCAACGAAGGAGGTGGCTTACAAAACACTCGTTCGACCTATACTTGAGTATTGCTCATCAGTGTGGGATCCGTACCAGGTCGGGTTGACGGAGGAGATAGAGATATCCAAAGAAGAGCGGCGCGTTTCGTCACAGGGTTATTTGGTAACCGTGTTAGCGTTACAGAGATGTTTAACAAACTCAAGTGGCAGACTCTTCAAGAGAGGCGCTCTGCATCACGGTGTAGCTTGCTCGCCAGGTTTCGAGAGAGTGCGTTTCTGGATGAGGTATCGAACATATTGCTTCCCCCTACTTATACCTTCCGAGGAGATCACGAATGTAAAATTAGAGAGATTCGAGCGCGCACGGAGGCTTTCCTGCAGTCGTTCTTCCCGCCAATCACACGCGGTTGGAACAGGAAAGGGAGGCAATGACAGTGGCACATAAAGTGCCCTCCGCCACACACCGCTGGGTGGCTTGCGGAGTATAAATGTAGATGTAGACTAATGAATTTCACTTCTGAGGCGAAGGAAGTGCTCTCCACGTTGTATCGCACTTCATTTCATCCTATCTTGTCGGCACTTCCTTACCTGACAATTGACACAACTCAAGGAATTTGAAAAACGTCGCACTCTTGCGTTTTATGAAAATGTCCACGTCAATCATCGTCATCGCCCTGGACGTCCACGGACTATTGTGCAGTACCAGGACAATAGCATACTCCATTGCAGTGATGTAGACCTTTTCTCGACTAGCACCGTAATTAGCAACATCCTCCAGATAAGTGTGAGCAGGTCAACCATTCGTCGTCGTCTCAACGAGAAAGGAAAGCATGAGAGAAAAGAGCGGTTAACGAAATCTCGGAGGATTGCGAGATTAAACATCGCACTGGCGTGCTTAAGAAAGTTATTTGTAAGGTGGAGAAGCGTTTTATCCTGCAAAGTATGTCGACCAAGCGGAGCGAGATGCGACAGCAACACGAGAGGAAAAGATGTGGCCGAACTGATGTCGCAGCTCGGGGATGGAGGTCAGCAAGTGGTTGGGGCGTTCTGTGGCAACTGGAGAGTCCTTATTCTAACCATTTCTGCGAGGTACTGGAAAACGTAATGCTTCATTCAGTTTTTTGAGATTGTCGGGAGGCAGAATAATCTTGCAACATGTCAGTTCTGGTGTCCACACGGCGAATTGTGTAATCCACTGGTTTCAAATGGATAAAGAAACGAGCTGTTAGACTGGCCTCCCGAAGGTGCTGACCGCAGGTCCGTAGAGCTCGAGGGAGAAAATTATGAGGTTTAAAAGACCAACACAGACAACCAAGCCAGCGCTGTTTGAAGCAGTTCACGACGCTTGCTAAGAGTTGTCACAGAATAACAGATTCATCGGGAAACTTGTCCCCTCTATTCCCCAGCGGTGAAATGAGTTATAGAGGAGGGTGGAAACTGAATACGTTACTCAGTTATTGTGTTGTTATGGAGATAATTTTATTTCTCAAAAATGAACGTTTTGTTTTCCCTCGAAGAAGAGAAAAATCAAATTACGCATAAAAACTAAGGCGTCTATTTCACTCTCTTCACTCACTCAATCGATTCTTTTATTTTAAATAATTTTACGATCATTGATCACAAACGACGGAGACAAACAAGAAACAAGTTTTTCTGGTCACATAGTGAATGGCATCAGTGCCGATTTATTTATTTATTTATTTAATCGTGTGGCTAGGGCCCCCCGTCGGGCAGAACGTTCGCCGGGTGCCGTCTTTCAATCGACCTGCAGTCGATGAGGATGATAGGATGATGATGAGGACAGCACAACACCCAGTCCGTGGGCGGAGAAAATTCCCCGACCCAGCCGGGAATCGAACCCGGGCCCAAATGAGTAACAATCCACCACGCTGACCATTCAGCTACCGGGGACAGACAGTGCCGATGAAGGCATCAAAAAGAAAGTATTCAGTTTTTTTTTTACATTGAGAAAAAGCATCATATTAATTTGTGTTCTTTTTATTTTCACGCAAACAGTTATATACATTAAAATTATGAATACTTAATCATTTCAGCTGTCATCCTAAACTAATAACTCTTACTACGAAGAGCAGTTCATGGAAGTGACAGAATTTGAACTCCCTACCTGCGCATAAGAAACTGACCGCCTTAACCATTACACCACTCTAGCAGTCGCGTATGCTACACTTTCGAAATGGTGTCATATGATATGTGATGACACACCTTTTCCATGGAAAACAAGCGATATACCGAGTGAAATTGGCGCAGTGTGTCTTCAACAGAAATGGACACAGTCCATCTGACTTTGAATTTCATGAACGGAGTTGTGAAGACCATAAGCTAACTGAAAATGACACACTAGGTATTCTGGCAGCCTATATCAGATCTGCTTGTTTTGGAATTGCGGTGTTCAGGAGAGCGTCAGAAGTTAATAGCTGCTAACGTAAGTGTCATAGAATTTCGACACAGTGATAGTAGTTACTCACGTAGCAATTGATTGTACATAAAATGGCTTGAGAATCTTTGGAGCATATATCCTATCACTAGCGTTCAAAGGTATCAGAAAACGCAGCTGAATTATAGAATTATTACGTCTATCATAAGACGAGAGTTTGATGTAATGAAATAAACCTATTTGTTTCAGTCATAGTTGTAAAATGATTTACGTATATCACACACTAATCGAAATGTACATTTACAGGGAAAATATTTATCTTATGATGTACATTCAAAAAGAAAGATATGAAAAAGCGTGCAGTTCTGCTATTCAATTGGTTTTTCTTTTCACCTCCACGTTACCATAGCATGTTCATTGCTACCGTAACGTTTGTCTCGGGCGACGATTCCCTAAACGCCAAAGAACACATTAAACACTGTTATTAATGATCCCTTTGAACCTTTTCTGAGCCTTTCTTGTTAAGTAACTCAGTATTTCCAACACAGACACCGGACAGTGTGAGATGGCTTATGATGCAGATCTTGTCATACGGTTTAGTCACTGAATTTCATTCTGGTCGTTTACAGTTTAATACAGGAAAGGAGAGAAAGACTTCTACATCTCAGCATTTCTCAAGCGAGATGCGAACTGTCTTGCGTATTAACCAGGGCACTGCAAATCGAGCGAGTTACGGCTACGCCAACTGTTGAGGTCAAACTTTTTTCATTATGTCCACGCTTCCTGATGCACACTCATGTTCGTAAATTAAGGATAATGCTGATACATGGTGAAACAACGCTCTGGTGTGCGGTTTTCGGGTTTAAATCACCTTGGGGTATGACCATGCGGTGTATTTGACCTGCGGTCGTCGCACGGTGGCGCCGGAAGCAGTCCACATGCGCGGAGGTGTGTTAGTGCATGTCAGAGTACGGTGCAGCGAGTGTGCTAATGGTGAATGTGTGTTGATAATGGCTCAAAGAACACATTTGATGACGTTATGAGGGGTAGAATACCAGGGCGACTGGAGGCTGGTCAAACACAGCAGGTCGTAGCACGGGCCCTCTGTGTGCCACAAAGTGTGATCTCAAGACTATGGCAACGATTCCAGCAGACAGGAAACGTGTCCAGGCGCTACAGTACGGGACGTCGACAGTGTACAACACCACAAGAAGACCGATATCTCACCATCAGTGCCCGCAGACGGCCACGGAGTATCAGGTAGCCTTGCTCGGGAACTTACTGGAACAGTTGTCATCAGACACACAGTCTACAGACGACTGAACAGACATGGTTTATTCGCCCGCGGACCTGTAAGGTGCATTCCACTGATCCATGGCCACAGGAGAGACCGTAAAGCCTGGTGTCAAAAACACAGTACCTGGTCATTGGAACAGTGGTCCCAGGTTGTGTTCACGGACGATCCAGGTATAGACTGAACAGTAATTCTCGCCGAGTTTTCATTTGAAGTGAACCAGGAACCAGATATAAACCCCTTAATTTCCTTGAAAGGGACCTGTATGGAGGTCGTGGTTTGATAGTGTGGGGTGGGATTATGATTGATGCACGTACACCCCTGCATGCTTTTGACAGAGGAAGTGTAACAGGTCAAGTATCGGGACGTCATTTTGCACCAGTATGTCCGCCTTTTCAGGGTTGCAGTGGGTCCCACCTTCCTCCTGATGGATGATAATGGACGGCCTCACCCAGCTGCCATCTTGGAGGAGGACCTCGAAACAGAAGATATCAGGCGAATGGAGTGGCCTGCCTGTTCTCCAGAACTGAACCCCATCGAGCAGTCTGGGGATGCTCTCGTTCGACGTATCGATGCACGTCTTCAAACCCCTACGACACTTCAGAAGATCCGACGGTCACTGGTACAAGAATGGGAGCAGCTGCTCGATCACCTGATCCAGAGTATGCCAACTCGTTGTGAGGCCTGTGTACGTGTGCACGGTAGTCATATCCCATATTGATGTCGGGGTACATGTGAAGGAAACAGTAGCGTTTTGTAGCACAGATCTGTGTCGTGTGTGTTCCCTATGAGCCTATGCTATTAGCGCCAGTTTTGTGTAGTGCCACGTTGCGTGGCACCACATTCTGCAATTATCCTTAGTTTACGAGCATCAGTGTAGATTACACAGAACCTGATATGAGAAAGCAATTGTAAGTTAGGTGCCAAACATGAAACTTGGGTTCAAACAACAAATTTTACTTAATTATTGTCCATGTCCAGTGGAACCCATTCAAAATATTTCATAACATGTCAAAGTACACTATTAATCATACAACCTGGCCGATGCCCGTCTGCCGCAGATATAAAGTCCAAGGCGTCCACTTCACGCTGCCACCGTCCCGTCCACCCCTCAGAATTACAAGTATGCCTGATCTGGCTACATTGTGGGATCCGGAAGAGTATGTACGAAGGGCTGACAGTCTTCTCGGGCTGTTACGAAAATGTGTGTGATATGGTCGAGTGGTAAGCTTTATGCTCCGTAAACAAAAAATCGTGCATTCGAGTCCACTCCATTCCCTACATTATTGAGACACTCTGAGGTGTGGTCACCTTTGTGCTCATGCGGCAAAGACTACCATATCCACCGGCTAGTCCCTCAAGCGTTAGGGGTTAAACCCAATGGGACGCGGGGCAAATAAGGCTAGCAACCTGCTTCCCTGGTACTTTAAATATGATGCTGGCAACAATCAGAGCAAAATGCCTCGGACCTCTAACTGACAAACCAGGGACTCCTAAGAGACGACTTGGCAAACAAATGGTAATGAGATGGGGAGCTATTAATATCAATGGGGGCTACTCTGGGAAGAAGGTAGAGCTGGCAGAGGCTGCAAGTAAGATGGGGCTGTACGTTTTAGCTGTTAGTGACATTCGGGTAAGGGGTGAGAAATAAGAGGAAGAGTGAGAATACAAGGTCTACCTGTCAGGAGTCAAAGCAGGAATAGCACAATGGTGTGTAGGGCTTTACATCAGGAAAGAAATGGAACCCAGCGTAGTTGCAATAAGGTATGTAAACGAACGACTGATGTGGATAGATTTGACACTGTCTAGCAAGAAAATTAGGATTGTGTCAGTATATTCGCATTGTGAAGGAACTGATCAAGATACGATGGATAGTTTTTATGAGGCACTCAGTGATGTAGTTGTTAGAGCAAAGGACAAGGACAGTGTTCTGCTCATGGGTGATTTTAACGCCAGGATTGAAAATCGAACAGAAGGGTATGAAAAGGTTATGGGTAAATTTGGAGAGGATATGGAGGCCAACAGGAACGGGAAACAACTCTTGGATTTCTGTGCCAGTATGGGCTTAGTAATCACAAACTTATTTTTTAAACATAAGAACATTCACCGGTATACTTGGTTCAAATGGCTCTGAGCACTATAGGTCTTAACATCTATGGTCATTAGTCCCCTAGAAATTAGAACTACTTAAACCTAATTAACCTAAGGACATCACACAACACCCAGCCATCACGAGGCAGAGAAAATCCCTGAACCTGCCGGGAATCGAACCCGGGAACCCGGGAACCCGGGCATGGGAAGCGAGAACGCTACCGCACGACCACGAGCTGCGGGCGTATACTTGGGAAGGCAGGGGAACCAGATCTGTCATTGACTATATAATAACAGATCAGGAATTCAGGAAGGCTGTGAGGGACACACGTGTATTCAGGGGATTCTTTGATGACACTGATCATTATTTAATCTGCAGTGACATTGGGATTCTGAGGCCGAAAGTGCAGGAGGTCAAGTCCATATGTAGGAGGATAAAACTGGAGAAACTTCAGGATAAGGAAATCAGGCACAAGTACATAACAGCGATCTCAGAAAGGTACCAGTTAGTTGAATGTAGTCAATTACAGTCATTGGAAAAGGAATGGACAAGGTACAGGGACACAGTACTAGAAGTGGCTAAAGAATGTCTTGGAACAGTAGTGTGTAAAAGTAGGATGAAGCAAACAGCTTCGTGGAATAACACAGTCAAGGCAGCCTTTAAAAGGAAAAAGAAGGCGTATCAAAAACGTCTACATACTATAACTCAGGTAGACAGAGAAAGTTATGTTGAAGAAAGAAACAAAGCCAAACAGATAATTGCATCATCCAAGAAGAAATCTTGGGCAGACTTTGGAAACGGGTTGGAGACTATGGGTCAAGCTGCTGGAAAACCATTCTGGAGTGTAATTAGCAGTCTTCGAAAGGGAGGTAAGAAGGAAATGACAAGTATTTTGGACAGGTCAGGAAAACTGCTGGTGAATCCTGTGGATGCCTTGGGCAGGTGGAGGGAATATTTTGAAGAGTTGCTCAATATAGGTGAATATACGATCAGCAATGTTTCAGATTTCGAGGTAGAATGGGATAGGAATGACGATGGAAATAGCATCACATTTGAGGAAGTGGAGAAAATGGTCAATAGATTGCAGTGCAATAAGGCAGCTGGGGTGGATGAAATTAAGTCGGAACGCATCAAATGCAGTGGAATGTCAGGTCTTAAATGGCTACACAGGATAACTGAAATGGCCTGGGAGTTGGGACAGGTTCCATCAGACTGGACAAAAGCAGTAATCACACCAATCTTTAAACATGGGAACAGAAAAGATTGTAACAACTACAGAGGTATCTCTTTAATCAGCGTTGGGGGGAAAATCTTCTCAGGTATTGTTGAAAGGAAAGTGCGAGTATTAGTTGAGGACCAATTGGATGAAAATCAGTGTGGGTTTAGTCCTCTTAGAGGTTGTCAGGACCAGATCTTTAGCGTACGGCAAATAACGGAGATGTGTTGCGAGTGGAACAGGGAATTGTATCTATGCTTTATAGATCTAGAAAAGGCATATGACCGGGTTCCTAGGAGGAAGTTATTGTTTGTTCTACGAGATTGGGAGGCAAACTTTTGCAAGCAATTAAAGGTCTTTACATGGATAGTCAGGCAGCAGTTAGAGTTGACGGTAAATTGAGTTCATGGTTCAGAGTAGTTTCAGGGGTAAGACAAGGCTGCAACCTGTCGCCACTGTTGTTCATATTATTTATGGATCATATGTTGAAAACAATAGACTGGCTGGGTGAGATTAAGATATGTGAACACAAAATAAGCAGTCTTGCATATGTGGGTGACTTAGATGTGATGGCAGATTCGATTGAATGTTTGCAAAGTAATATTTCAGAGCTATATCAGAAATGTAAGGACTATGGTATGAAGATTAGCATCTCCAAAACGAAAGTAATGTCAGTGGGTAAGAAATATAAACGGATTGAGTGCCAAATAGGAGGAACAGGTGGACGGTTTCAAGTACTTAGGATGCATATTCTCACAGAATGACAACATAGTGAAAGAACTGGAAGTGAGGTGTAGCAAAGCTAATGCAGTGAGCGCTCTGCTACGATCTACTCTCTTCTGCAAGAAGGAAGTCAGTACCAAGACTAAGTTATCTGTGCACCGTTCAATCTTTCGACCAACTTTGTTGTATGGGAGCGAAAGCTGGGTGAATTCAGGTTACCTTATCAATAAGGTTGAGGTTACGGATATGAAAGTAGCTAGGATGATTGCAGGTACTAGTAGATGGGAACAATGGCAGGAGGGTGTCCACAATGAGGAAATCAAAGAAAAACTGGGAATGAACTCTATAGATGTAGCAGTCAGGGCGAACAGGCTTAGATGGTGGGGTCATGTCACACGCATGGGAGAAGCAAGTTTACCCAAGAGACTCATGGGTTCAGCAATAGAGGGTAGGAGGAGTCGGGGCAGACCAAGGAGAAGCTACCTGGATTCTGTTAAGAATGATTTTGAAGTAATATGTTTAACATCAGAAGAGGCACCAATGTTAGCACTGAATAGGGGATCATGGAGGAATTTTATAAGGGAGGGGGGGGGGGGGGGGGGTATGCTCCAGACTGAACGCTGAAAGGCATAATCAGTCTTAAATGATGATGATGATGATGATGATCAGATATCTGCTTAAGTTATCAGTCTGATGGAACTTCAGACATAATTCGTTCCATTCTCTAATCCAAATGCAATACCAAAAAGTTCCAGAGCTATTTCCATCAAAACAGCCCGTGGCTGCATCAAGATGAGAACAGTTTACTCTGGAGGGTTTCCGCGCCTCACCGCAGCTGCGCGATACCGGCCATGCGCCTCCCACCGTCGACGTCAGGCGTCTCCGATCAGGTCCACGTGGCGCGGCACTGTCAATGTATTTACTGTCTGTCGCTTTCTTATTTGAAGTTGTCGTGTTCATTTCGTAGTAACAATTTCGATTTTGCATGCCTGAAACTTAGGAACGATGTTCAGGTGTGACAAAATACAGACACAATAGGAAAAAATTAACATTTGCAACGTATTGTTTGAAGTGCGACCATTTGAGTATCGTGCGACATTTACATTCAATAGGTTCAGAAGTCGGGATCAGTCGTACTGCATACTCCAATCCAAAACAACGAAAATCAAACATGTGACTATTAACGCATTGTTGCTTGATCGTCGTCATTTGGCTCATTGTGACTTCCAACATAATATTCCCACTTGTGACTAGTTATTATGTTTTTTTAGTGACTTCTTAATAATAATTAATGGCTGAGACCTAACAAAAGACATATGCTCGAGCAAAGGGCAGTGTGAACATGACAGTTTGTTCAGAGATAGTAGGTTTCTACACTCATGCTCATTAATAGAGGATAATGCTGATACATGGTGAAACAACGCTCTGGTGGACAGTTTGTGGGTTTAAATCACCTCAGGGTATGACCATGCGGTGCATCTGACCTGCGACCGTAGCACGGTGGCGCTGGCAGCAGTCCACATACGCACAGGTATGTTGATGTATGTCAGAGTATGGTGCAGCGAGTAAGTACGCAGACATTTTCAGACGTGATAATGGCGACTGTGTGTTGAAAATGGCTCAAAGAACACATATTGATGACGTTATGACGGGTAGAATACTAGGGCGACTGGAGGCTGGTCAAACACAGCAAGTGGCAGCATGGGCACTTCGTGTGCCACAAAGTGTTATCTCAAGATTGTGACAAAGATTCCAGAAGACAGGAAACGTGTCCAGGCGCTACAGTACGGGACGTCCACAGTACACATCACAAGAAGACCAATATCTCGCCATCAGTGCCCTCAGACGGCCACGGAGTACTGCAGGTAGCCTTGCTCGGGACCTTACCGCAGCCACTGGAACAGTTGTCTCCAGACACACAGTCTACAGACGACTGAACAGACATGGTTTATTCGCCCGGAGACCTGCGAGGTGCATTCCACTGACCCCTGGTCCCAGGAGAGCCCGTAAAGCCTGGAGTCAAGAACACAGTGCATGATCATTGGAACAGTGGTCCCAGGCTACGTTCACGGACGAGTCCTGGTATAGTCTGAACAGTGAGTCTCGCCAGGTTCTCATCTGGCGTGAACCAGGAATCAAATACCAACCCCTTAATGTCATTGAAAGGTACCTTTATGGAGTTCGTGGTTTGATGGTAAGGGGTGGGATTATGATTGGTGCACGTACACCCCTGCATCTCTTTGACAGAGGAACTGTAACAAGTAAGATGTATCGGGACATCATTGTGCACCAGTATGTTCGCCTTTTCAAAGGTGCAGTGAGTCCCACCTTCCTACTGATGGATGATAACGCACGGCCCCATCGAGCTGCCATCATGGAGGAGTACATTGAAACAGAAGATATCAGGCGAATGGAGTGGCCTGTTTGTTCTCCAGACCTAAACCCTATCGAGCACGTGTAGGATGCTCTCGTTCGACGTATCGATGCACGTCTTCAAGCCCCTACGACACTTCAGCAGCTCCGACAGACACCAGTTCGAGAATAGGAGGCTATACCCCAGCAGCTGCTCGACCACCTGATCCAGAGTATGCCAACCGGTTGTGCGGCCTGTGTACGAGTGCATGGTGATGGTATCTCATACCTATGTCAGGGTACATGCGCAGGAAACAATGGCATTTTGTCACACACGTGTTACGGGACGTTTTTCTCAACTTATCACCAATACCGTGGACTTAACAGACGTGTGTCTTGTGTGTTCCCTATGTGCCTACGCTATTAGCGCCGGTTTTGTATAGTGCTACGTTGTGTGGCACCACATTCTGCAATTATCCGTAATTTATGAGCATGAGTTTAGAAACTTTGAATCATTAAACTACCTGCGGATTGTCAGACTGTTTTAGATAATGTGAGAGAATATCCTGTTGATTAATTTATCTCTGTTATTTACTGTTGCGTTTAGTAAAATAATCGACAACGCTATTGAAATATGAACTGTCCTAATTCAAATGAAAGATTATCACGATATCTTTACGAACGAAAGCTTATTTCAATGGCTGGAGCATGCCTATATTACCACGAATTAGTAAGATATTACTCATTCTGGACTTCAGAACGGTCTGTGTTTACTTGCTGTCCTCTGTCACAATGAAGCAGTATGGAAATGTGACATTTCATAAACAAAATAATTGTTATTCTCCCTTATTGCTACAGTGATGGCCTAGGACACATAAACTCAGAACGTAAAAGACGAGATTAATTGCAATTTCCACGTCGAATTATTTTCCTGGATTCAAAACCAGTAATTGATAACTTTATTTCACAACTTATCGAATATCAGTCAGATTATGTAACGGAAATGGTATATTCGTGACAAATGAATTTTGTAGACTAATTCTGTGTCGCCCAGGAAGTATCTCGTCGATCACAGCGCTGCCACACATATCCTGCATTGTTACCATAATTCAGTTATGCTTCTAGCAGGAAGAACATCAGCCTTGAGGTGTCGAGGAAGAGACTACAGTTCGTGTCTCAAAGACTTGGCAGCTGCGTGCGAAAATGCACAAAGTATATTTTAATAAATATTTTTTGCGTTTCTGTAACTTGGTTTAGGGACTAGAGCGGGCCGGCCGCTGTGGCCGAGCGGTTCTAGGCGCTGCAGTCCGGAACCGCGCGACTGCTACGGCCGCAGGTTAAAATCCTGCCTCGGGTCTGGATGTGTGTGATGTCCGTAGGTTAGTTAGGTTTAAGTAGTTTATAAGTTCTCGGAGACTGATGACCTCAGATGTTAAGTCCCATAGTGCTCACTAATAACAGTCAGGTGTGCCAAATGCAAACTAAACAACACAGACGAAAAGATCGAACTGACACAAACTGTGCAGAATTTATTTTTAAAAGTTTTGCTACGTGGATAATAAGTTTTTCTTATTCAGTAAATTTGTGAACGTCAGTGCTTAAGATTTTTTAAGAGTAAACTAAATTACTTTGTCTACAACTACGTTAAAATAAATCTTGTTAACAGCATTAAATAACGGTTTGTGAAGCGATTACTGGCCGCAATTTGCCACATTTCGCTGGTTAGAAAGGAAAACACTTACTGACCAGAAAATTAATCTCCCAGAAAAGGAGGAATGAAACGAAACCTACATACGTTTACTGAATCTGGAGTCCACTGAGTTAGAATTTCTGTCTGGCGACTAAGTGTATGGTCTCTGAGTCGGATGTCGATTCTACAACGTTGAAATATTTTTCCATGTTGTTGAGGTCGATACTGCAGTCGGAATAATTACGCGAAATTGTGAAAGTGGACCACGTAGAGTGAGTTTATCGGAAAGAAAACAGCTGATCTGCAATTTTTTCTTCCTTGTACTAGTTGAAATAGGTGACGTTGACCAAGTCATCTGGAGAGAATGATCGGGACATTTATCGAAAGACATTAACATCCAATGGCTTTGATAGTTGTGTTTACCGCCAGTTTTATCATTTTTCAAGCGTTGTTCACTGGCGCAAATAAATAAGTAGTGCATAGCAGTTTCTGTTACGAAGTAACATCGTCATCAGTTGATTCAGTTTTAATGTAATCTGATCCACTTGCCACAGAACGCCGAAACCACATGCTGGTATCCATATACTTATCCGTTTTTGGGCAACTGCTTCTAAAAATTGTAAGACGTCGTGGTCTCTTGACCTTCATTGCTTACATACTCCGCCCTCACAATCATATTCAGCATATCAAGACGCTTCATTCGTACCCAAACTCGATAAGATAAAGTCAGTGTCGTATGAATTCATGTAAACGATATGAAAATAACAAGTAAGCGCACCACGGTTGAAATACTTGAGGCTGGCGTACACACATACATTCCAGACACGACGTCACAGGAGCTTTTAGTTCGCGAGAGCAACTGCACGCCAGGAGGCCGGTCCCAACCTACATACGTTGGCCGGTAACCGCCCGTAGAGCAGACAGCGTTTGCCCGACCCCGTGTTCGGCTTAAAAGCAAATTCCGCTACATTGTGTGGGAGCGCCAAGCTTATACATTCTTTACAAATATAGCATGCAATTTCAGAGATTTTCACAGGGAGACAGCAAACGCCAAACGCCGATGCTACAGATTTCCGGATTGGTCACCTTAAACAAAACATCACCCTCCAGTTTCAGAAGAGCAATGCTGATTGGCAGACGACATTCCTACCGTCTTGAGCTGAAGGAGTAATGGAAGAGACCGAAAGTTATACCCCTTCACGTCTGGCATGGAGAGGGGCCATTCCGTTGTCGCTCTTGGAGCGAGGAAAAAGTATCTCCTCAGTACTTCACTGGGCGAGCACCTCTGTCGAGAGCGAATCGGAGTGCGACTGTATATATTGAGTCCTTGCGATTAAGCGTTGTTCACTGTGTTGGCTGCCACACTTATTGTGCAGTGTGAATGGACAGAGTTATACACTCCTGGAAATTGTAATAAGAACACCGTGAATTCATTGTCCCAGGAGGGGGAAACTTTATTGACACATTCCTGGGGTCAGATACATCACATGATCACACTGACAGAACCACAGGCACATAGACACAGGCAACAGAGCATGCACAATGTCGGCATTAGTACAGTGTATATCCACCTTTCGCAGCAATGCAGGCTGCTATTCTCCCATGGAGACGATCGTAGAGATGCTGGATGTAGTCCTGTGGAACGGTTTGCCATGCCATTTCCACCTGGCGCCTCAGTTGGACCAGCGTTCGTGCTGGACGTGCAGACCGCGTGACACGACGCTTCATCCAGTCCGAAACATGCTCAATGGGGGACAGATCCGGAGATCTTGCTGGCCAGGGTAGTTGACTTACACCTTCTAGAGCACGTTGGGTGGCACGGGATACATGCGGACGTGCATTGTCCTGTTGGAACAGCAAGTTCCCTTGCCGGTCTAGGAATGGTAGACCGATGGGTTCGATGACGGTTTGGATGTACCGTGCACTATTCAGTGTCCCCTCGACGATCACCAGAGGTGTACGGCCAGTGTAGGAGATCGCTCCCCACACCATGATGCCGGGTGTTGGCCCTGTGTACCTCGGTCGTATGCAGTCCTGATTGTGGCGCTCACCTGCACGGCGCCAAACACGCATACGACCATCATTGGCACCAAGGCAGAAGCGACTCTCATCGCTGAAGACGACACGTCTCCATTCGTCCCTCCATTCACGCCTGTCGCGACACCGCTAGAGGCGGGCTGCACGATGTTGGGGCGTGAGCGGAAGACGGCCTAACGGTGTACGGGACCGTAGCCCAGCTTAATGGAGACGGTTGCGAATGGACCTCGCCGATACCCCAGGAGCAACAGTGTCCCTAATTTGCTGGGAAGTGGCGGTGCGGTCCCCTACGGCACTGCGTAGGATCCTACGGTCTTGGCGTGCATCCGTGCGTCGCTGCGGTCCGGTCCCAGGTCGACGGGCACATGCACCTTCCGCCGACCACTGGCGACAACATCGATGTACTGTGGAGACCTCACGCCCCACGTGTTTAGCAATTCGGCGGTACGTCCACCCGGCCTCCCGCATGCCCACTATACGCCCTCGCTCAAAGTCCGTGAACTGCACATATGGTTCACGTCCACGCTGTCGCGGCATGCTACCAGTGTTAAAGACTGCCATGGAGCTCCGTATGCCACGGCAAACTGGCTGACACTGACGGCGGCGGTGCTCAAATGCTGCGCAGCTAGCGCCATTCGACGGCCAACACCGCGGTTCCTGGTGTGTCCGCTGTGCCGTGCGTGTGATCATTGCTTGTACAGCCCTCTCGCAGTGTCCGGAGCAAGTATTGTGGGTCTGACACACCGGTGTCAATGTGTTCTTTTTTCCATTTCCAGGAGTGTAGTTAAACGCCTCCGAGCGAATTTTTGAGTGGGATCGCGATGGTCTGGTTATCTGACCGGTGTACCACGCCAATAGTTACACTAGGGGTCCTTGACTTCATCAGGGCATGGGGAGAGTTTGATTGGCGAAGGTCAATCCAGATAGAACGAGAGTTATCTTATTTGTCAGCAGCGAGCGGCGCAGACAGCAGTCATCGCAGCTCACGGTATTGTGCGCTACAGCTATTGCGAGCGCCATATTTCCTCCACAACGGTACACTTCAATGCATTTCACACGCGACAGCCTCGACCGTACCTAGCAACATTCTAACGGATAATTATTCAAGTTGAGTACGTGCGGCTCTCAGCCATTGTGCCAAGTCAATAACAATCTTAAACTTTGTATAGAAATTTCATTAGCGAATCCTATCCTTTAGAGGTAACGTCACAGCCCGAAAAGAACCTGGAAATAACGTGTTCAGTTCATAACTAAAAGTGCCATTGTGATTTCTCAGAATTTTTGCAAAAGTAAATAATAATTTTCGTTAGTTTCATGTTTTTCTTACACTAACTAGCACTACTCCAGTATCCAAGTATCCCACTACTTATGTAAGAAATTTTGTGAATTTTTGTGTCATTTCCTTACAGCGGACGGCTCCAGAAGATATTTATTGCTGAAAGTTTTTCAGGTATTTCTCTTTATAACGTTAGGAGCGTCTGTCTGACTTCTGTAATAGTATGGGGGTGGAAATTGCATCTTGCAGGAGCCACAGGGTAAAGGGTACATCACAGATTCATCCGTTGCGCAGAATGACAGAATAGCACCCACACGACCACAAAATGACCAACAAGCATTAAATGCTTTCTCGAAGCACTCGTGCAGGAGCAGCAGAAAGAAGAAGTTAATAGCAAGAATGGCAGTTATAATCGAAGTATTTGGTAACTTCATATTCTGCAAAGGTATTTCTCGGTATAAGAAACTTCTTGAAATAGTGAAAACCTTAAGATGGATTCGAATCCAGGATGTAATGGCTAAAAGCGCGTTTACATGCCGCTGACATGACACTAGCATTATTTCCTTAGAAAATGTAGTCCATCAACAAAGGAGGTGGCTTACAAAACACTCGTTCGACCTATACTTGAGTATTGCTCATCAGTGTGGGATCCGTACCAGATCGGGTTGACGGAGGAGATAGAGAAGATCCGAAGAAGAGTGGCGCGTTACGTCACAGGGTTATTTGGTAACCGTGATAGCGTTACGGAGATGTTTAACAAACTCAAGTGGCAGACTCTGCAAGAGAGGCGCTGTGCATCGCGATGTAGCTTGCTCGCCAGGTTTCGAGAGGGTGCGTTTCTGGATGAGGTATCGAATATATTGCTTCCCCCTACTTATACCTCCCGAGGAGATCACGAATGTAAAATTAGAGAGATTAGAGTGCGCACGGAGGCTTTCAGACAGTCGTTCTTCCCGCGAACCATACGCGACTGGAACAGGAAAGGGAGGTAATGACAGTGGCACGTAAAGTGCCCTCCGCCACCACCGTTTGGTGCTTGCGGAGTATAAATGTAGATGTAGATGCCTTTTAACTCTCTACGTACAGTCATTGTGTTACTTCAACTGCTGGTTGCACTTTGGAACTCGCGAATGGTTCCTTGTGCTATTAGTATTAGTTGAAAATAGTCTTAGTTGAAATTTTAGTTTTTTTTTATTTATCAGCTACGCGTTTCACCTTATTTGGGAGTCTTCAGGCTGATCTACATGGATAACAGAGAAGAAATACATCTATTTAAGGATCGCGGTCGCGCTGTGCAGACTTGAATAACTTAAAAGCATGTATAAACAGATCAACTACTGAATGAGCAAATACCTTAATTTGGTATTTCTTAGGACGATCCTTTAGACAGTGTAGCTAAAGGGCGTCGTCGAGTACATCAAGCCAACATCGCCTACATTAATCTCAGTGAATACTAGAAATATAAAATAATAAAAACGGATAAGAGAACTGACCAATGATCGAATACTCAGAATGCAATCATATTGCCGAGGCCTTATGATCAGGCCTTACGTTTCTAGATGGTCGTGAGTGACTCCAAGACCTGCATAACGCGACGCGTTCACAGGAGCAAATAATAGAATAAGGTGGGGCTTAAGTAGTTAGCATAATGCACCACACCGCCGTGTGCTAGTACTGTGCTAATTTTTACAGACACCCTCCGCAAAGCCCCACGGTCGCTGTCCGTCAGTACATGAGGTCTGTCCGGTCTTGGTTTAGCTATGGTTGTTGCTTCACTTTTCCCCTTCACAAACATATCAACAGCTGGGGCTGCTTTAGATGGGCTGAACTGTTCCTGAAGAATGTCTTACTCAGGTGACATACAGTAACCAGACTATATTCCAAGTCATAGACCTCTCCCATTCCAATCCCAAAGAAATCAGGTGTTGACAGATGTGAAAATTACCGAATAAGTCACGGCTACAGAATACTAACGCCAATTCTTTACAGACGAATGGAAAAACTTGTAGAAGCAGACGTAGGGGAAGATCACCTTGGATTCCGTTAAAATATTGGAACACATGAGGCAATACCGAACCTACGGCTTATCTTAGAAGATAGATTAAGGAAAGGCAAACCTACGTTTCTAGCATTCGCAGACTTAGAGAAATGTTCACTGGAATACCTCTCTTTCGAATTCTGAAGTTGGAAGGGGTAAAATACAGGGAGCGAAAGGCTATTTACAATTTGTACAGAAACCAGAAGGCTGTTATAAGAATCGAGGGATATGAAAGGGAAGCAGTGGTTGGGAAGGGAGTGCGACAGGGTTGTAGCCTATCCCCGATGTTGTTCAATCTGTATATTGAGCGAGCAGTAAAGGAAACAAAAGAAAAACTCGGAGTAGGAATTAAAATCCATGGAGAAGAAATAAAACCTTTGAGGTTCGCCGATGACATTGTAATTCTGTCAGAGACAGCAAAGGTTTTAGAAGAGAAGTTGAACGGAATGAACAGTGTCTTGAAAGAAGGATATAAGATGAACATCGACAAAAGCAGAACGAGGATAATGGAATGTAGTCGAATTGAATCGGGCGATGCTGAGGGAATTAGATTAGAAAATGAGACACTTAAAGTAGTAAAGGAGTTTTGCTATTTGGCGAGAAAAATAACTGATGATGGTTGATGTAGAAAGGATATAAAATGTAGACTGGCAATGGCAAGGAAATCGTTTCTGAAGAAGAGAAAATTGTTAACATCGAGTATAGATTTAAGTGTTAGGAAGTCGTTTCTGAAAGTATTTGTGTGGATTGTAGCCATATATCGAAGTGAAACATGGACGATAAATAGTTTAGACAAGAAGAGAATAGAAGCTTTCGAAATGTGGTGCTACAGAAGAATATTGAAGATTAGATGGGTAGAACACATAACTAATGAGGAGGTATTGAATAGGATTGGGGAGAACAGAAATTTGTGGCACAACTTGACCAGAAGAAGGGCTCGTTTGGTAGCTCATGTTCTGAGGCATCAAGGGGTCACAAATTTAGTATTGGAGGGCAGTGTGGAGGGTAAAAATCGTAGAGGAAGAAAGCTTCAAATGGCTCTGAGCACTATGGGACTTAACTTCTGAGGTGACCAGTCCCCTAGAACTTATAACAACTTAAACCTAACTAACCTAAGGACATCACACACAACCATTCCTGAGGTAGGATTCGAACCTGCGACCGTAGCCGTGGCGCTTTTCCATACTGTTGCGCCTAGAACCGAACGGCGTAGAAGGAGACCAAGAGACGAATACACTAAGCAGATTCAGAAGGATGTAGGTTGCAGTAAGTACTGGGAGATGAAGAAGCTTGCACAGGATAGAGTAGCATGAAGAGCTGCATCAAACCAGTCTCTGGACTGAGGACCACAACAACAACAAACAGACCTCTCCCGCCCGATCCCTTTCGTGTTACTCCTTCTCTTTACAATACAGTACCGCCTCACGCCTTTTTTTGAACCAGTGACTATTCCGTATTATATACAGGTATTCGGATACTTTCGATCAGTAACTGTTTCTATCTTTGACTCTACTAATCCGCAACGTAATGTGACATACAATACGATAACAATGCAGTGTTGCAGTTAAATCAGGAAATATTAAATTCTCTAACTCAACTTCCAGTAAATGATTACGTGATTTGTATTGAAGAAACTCATTCCGTTATTTCATTCCAACCTCCGTGAATGCTGATGGCGACGTTTTTGTATCATATCGAAAAATGTAATCTACAAATTGTATTTAATTTCATGAATAACGGTGAGTGAAACTATGCCCTCGGTGTGTGTGTGTGTGTGTGTGTGTGTGTGCGTGCGTGCGTGTTCGCCGCGTTACCCAGTTACATAATTGCTGTTCTGAGTATATATGGCTTTTAATTAACTTCTGTAGATGAGTTTGTTTGCGCGGTAATGGCAGCGAATCCATTAGCCAGTCGCCAGTTGCTGCGACTGGTGTCGTAAAGTTAGGCAAATATTTAAACAGAGCGCGTGTAGTGTTGTTTAACGGCGTTCTCTGCGGGAAGAAACATCTCGTCGAAGGAAACATTTCCCGAGAGTAAAAATCGCAAACTACGCTTCAAATAGCATCTCACGTGACTTATATCGGTTGGTAATAGGAAAAAAAGCTATATGAATTGCATCCTGACAGTAGAAGGCGCTTTCGTGTTTGGTATTTGTGAGAAGAGTCGACTAGATTTTTATAGCCACCAGCTGCTTATTAAATTCAGACGTCTCCGCTGAAATGATTAGAACATCGGCATCTGATTTTCTTTTAAACTTTGCGATCACTGTCTTAAACAAACACGTTGATGCAAGTGACAAACTACCTGATTAAAACGAAAAAAACGTCCTATAAACCAAACTGGATTTAAAGCAACAAAACAAAACATTAACAGTAAAAATGTTCAGGCCTGATTTGCAATCAGCGCTGTTATTATCCAGAAGTTTAATATTTTTTGATATGTAATAAAAATATGAACACACGGACTATGAAACAGATTATTCGGAAATATTTTTGGGGAAGGGAAACGAGAAGGATCCGTGTTTGCCATTGAGAGGACATTTGACTGCTAGTGGAGATCAAGCGGGATGCTGCATGTTTGGTCTCTTTGTGAAACAGTTTGGGCCGGCCTGTGTGGCCGTGCGGTTCTAGGCGCTTCCGTCTGGAACCGCGGGACCGCTACGGTCGCAGGTTTGAATCCTGCCTCGGGCATGGATGTGTGTGATATCCTTACAGTAGGTTAGTTAGGTTTAAGTAGTTTATAGTTCTAGGGGACTGATGACCACAGATATAAGTCCCATAGTGCTCAGAGCCATTTGAACCATTTGAAACAGTTGGTCCCCTCCCCACCCACTGTACGTCTCATGAACCACTATGAATATTGAACTTCACTCAAGTGCGTAATTAAACAAAATCACCAAGTGACAGAAACTGCTACATAGTGATGACACAGCAGATACAATAACTTTGGTGGGCCGAGAGATGGTGACAAACCGTTAACCCACAGCTGATTTTGCACAGGTACCATATGCTTGCAGAATTGTCTCCTTTCCGGTGCGTCAGATAATTTCTTTCTGAAGTTCCACAGAAGAAGTAAAAAGCTTCACTTACTGTTGAGCCATGTACGGCTCGCGTTCATGTCGTTGGTTCTTTGGCATTTTTACATCGAGTGGCGTCTTGTTTCTTCCTTACTTACTGGCGTAACCAAGTTGCTGTCTTGCCTCCTTGAGTGGCAGGTTGCTGTCTTGCCTCCTTGGGTGGCAGCAGCAGCGCTTATCGATACTAGTACTGTCGTACTATCTTTGGTGTGAGTGATGGTATTTCCGGGTGGCAGTGTGTGTGTGCTAGTCCGTCTGTTGGGATGGCGCAGCAAGCAAGACTCCGCGGCGCGAAGCCAGGCCGGGGCTGCTGGCGGTGTGCACGCGCTGTCGGATCAGGAGGCGCTAGCCGCGAGAGCAACAAGTTCGTTGCCCAACGAACCTGGAACGCTGAAGTTGAATGATCAGTTGTGACATCTCTTCGCCCATTTGCGCGCTGTAGCCGCCCTGGCTGTTTGGGCTAGCAGCATCGTACAATGCGCTGGAACTGGCAAAATCTTGCAGCCATCTTCCTACGTTGTGATTAACTATTAATTTGACTATTAGTTATCAGTGAAGTAATGAAATGTCGTGTGACGAGGGCCTCACGTCGGGTAGACCTTACGCCTGGTGTAAGTCTTTCGATTTGACGCCACTTCGGCGACTTGGGCGTCGATGGGGATGAGATGATGATGATTAGGACAACACAACACCCAGTCCCTGAGCGGAGAAAATCTCCGACCCAGCCGGGAATCGAACCCGGGCCCTTTGGATTGACAGTCTGTCGCAAGGACCACTCAGCTACCGGGGGCGGACATCAGTGAAGTGCACAAGCGGTATTTTCTGCACTGTGACGGTTAACGCTCCAGTTACTTGCCCTGGTCGTTAGTGGAGTTTGTAGGCAGTGTGCCTTTTCCTCGTCATGTTGTTGCTGTCCAGCACGGCGTGTAGTTCGACAGCCTTTTAATTTGTTTGGTTCATGTTTACTTAGAGTGGTTATTGTTCCCCTGGCTGTTTTTAGACGCCAATTTCAGGAGGCATAGTGTTGTCCATATTCTTGTCCTCGGCCGATATTCTCCATCGTTGTGCTGTTGATCAGATGGTAGGGAATTGGTTAAATTGTTGGTCGGTCGTTGGTCTGTCCCTAGTTTGGGTTGCCATCCGGTCACCTAACTTCAACTCTTGGCTGCCTGTCTCACCTCACCCTACATTTGAGCTACCTTCTCAGGCAGACCCTGGGAACACTTCTGAGCACCACTTGTTCTGTTTGTTTTAAATTGTGATTTTCATTTTAGTTGAAGTATTGTGTGAGGCCTTCGGTCGTATATTAATTCAGTTTTTTTTAATTTTACATAAAGGCCTTCAGCTTTGTTAAATTAAAATTTTGAGCAGTGGTTGTTTTGGAATCTTTTTTATTCATAGAAATTGTTCTGTCTGAAATTGTTTGTAATCCAGGCCCTAAGCCGTTAGTCGTTCCATGTGTTATGTGTGGCCATCAGGTGAGGATTTGCGTGAACCCCTTAATAAGGCCTTCAGCTGTGTGTATTCTTTAAAGGAATTTTTTTAAATATAAGAAGCAAGGGGTTTATAAGAAGCAAGGGGTGAGTGCTCAGCTACGATCTACTCTCTTCTGCAAGAAGGAAGTCAGTACCAAGGCTAAATTATCTGTGCACCGTTCAATCTTTCGACCAACTTTGTTGTATGGGAGTGAAAGCTGGGTGGATTCAGGTTACCTATCAATAAGGTTACGGGTATGAAAGTAGCTAGGATGATTGCAGGTACTAGTAGATGGGAACAATGGCAGGAGGGTGTCCACAATGAGGAAATCAAAGAAAAACTGGGAATGATGTAGCTGTCAGGGCGAACAGGCTTAGATGGTGGGGTCATCTTACACGCATGGGAGAAGCAAGATTACCCAAGAGACTCATGAGTTCAGCAGTAGAGGGTAGGAGGAGTCTGGGTAGATCAAGGAGAAGGTACCTGGATTCGGTTAAGAATGATTTTGAAGTAATACGCTTAACATCAGAGGAGGCACCAATGTTAGCACTGAATAGGGGATCATGGAGGAATTTTATAAGGGGGACTATGCTCCAGACTGAACGCTGAAAGGCATAATCAGTCTTAAATGATGATGATGATGGTGATGATGATGATGATTATGATGATGATGATGATGAGCAAGAGGTTTATTCTAAATTATTTATATGATTCGTTGTTCAGGCCTTCAGCCGCTGTTTCAAATTTGTTTGTGGCCTTCAGCCGTGAAATAAGTTAATCAGATTTTTGGCCGTTGTGTTGTAAGTTTAAAACGAAATTTTCTTGCTTAAAATAATCGTTTATTAATGTGCCTTAATTATAGTTATCCTTCAGACGTGTAGTGTAGACTTTCAGACCTTTTTCAATTTTTACCTTTCATTTTTAATTGCTTGGCGAGCAAACTTGATAAGGAAGCAAAATATCAACCGTGATTTAACAATCATGCTAGAAAGCTGCTATGAAGGCAAAGAGAGCTTCATTGCAAATCTGAACCTAGCCAAAAACCCAATCGACGCCAATAATTAGAGTGAAGCGTTCAATGGATTCGAAAGTAAAACTCTATCTACCGAGTTAAGAGAAAATCCTAGCACGTTTTGGTCTTACGTTAGATTAGTAAATGGATCGGCCAAGACACTCTGTAAGCTTAACACCATTCAAACAGAAGATGGCACAGAAGGGGCCGAAACACTAAACGTCTTTATTCGAAACAGTTTCACTGTAGATGATGACACTATAGTTCCTCCTCTCAATCGTCACATGAACTACAAATGACGTATTTCGAAATAAGTGACCGAAGGAATAGAAAACAATTCAAATCGCTCAACAGAAGAAGGACCACAGGATCTGCTTTAAATACAGATTCGATTCTACATTGAGTACATGAAAGAACGTGCCCTCTTCTAACAGCAGTGTTTCGTAAGTCTCAAGAGGAGCGAACCGTTCATACAAATTGGAAAGAAGCCTTGGAAGTTACCATTTTGAAGAAGGGTTGTCGAAAAAAAGCACAAAACTATAAGCCTATATCTCTGATGTCAGTCTGTTGTAGGATTTTGGAAGATGTTTTATGCTAGCGTACTATGACACTTTTGTAGACTCAAAATTTCCTCTGTAGGAATGAACGTGGGTTTCGAAAACAACGATTGTATGAGACCAGCCTGCTCTGTAAGTCCACGAGAAGCAGAAAGCAATAGATACGGACGCTGAGGTAGATGCGATGCTACTTGAATTTCGAAAGGAGTTCGATATACACTGTAAGACAAAACAAAAAATATGCAACAAGGAAGAATCATCCGAATGGCATGGAAACCGATTAATGTCATGCACATGAACAGGCAAAAAAATGAATACGATTTGAGAAAGAGTGGATTGATTATTTAGGAGAAAGAGTTCAACAAACGCGGGCTTCTTTGGCCGAGAAGTTCTAGGCGCTTGAGTCTGGAACCGCACACCCGCTACGGTCGCAGGTTCGAATCCTGCCTCGGGCATGGATGTGTGTGATGTCTTTAGGTTACTTAGGTTTCAGTAGTTCTAAGTTCTAGGGGACTGATGACCTCAAATGTTAAGTCCCATAGTGCTCAGAGCTGTTTGAACCAGCTGAACAGAATGAGCAAGTCAATTAGGCATTGCTCCACTTCTGGCCTTTATTCAAGCAGTTATTCGGCTTGACATTGATTGATAGAGTTGTCGTGTTCTCCTACATCTATCTACATAGATACTCTGCAAATCTTATTTAAGTGCCTGGCAGAGGATTCATCGAACCACCTTCATAATTCTCCATTATTCCAATCTCTTCCATTCCCACCTTGACGACGAAATGCAAGGTTCAACGTATTAGCGGATAAGTCGCGATACAGTGGCAGACGCAAACAGTTACAAAATGCAGTGGCCATGTGTTAGTGGAAGGTGAGTCAGTTCCTATCACCCGCTCCATCTAAAAGTACATTGTAATGAACATGGTGGACCAAAAACCATGTAATGATATCGGAAATTAGGATAGCAGCCGAAATGGCAGTCTCAGCAGATCGAGTTAGAAACGCTAATTGTTTTTAAGCCAGTGTCAGTTCGCTTCGTGACCATCATTACAGGTAAACCTATGTTGCTGCCTATCTGTGGCGGGACAGCGACTACACTCATCCGTTGTACGAAGACCAACACGAATTAGGCGCTCCTAGGTGGATAACAGATTGTGTGCCACGCGATACCACGACGACGCCATTGCTATTGGTAAAACAGGAAGGCTCAGATGAAAAAATGTACATTTTCTTCCTCTACTATTATCAACCAATCCCTTTCAAAGGGAATGCCTACCCTGAAAAAAAAAAGAACAAGGCAGTCCCCGTGGAACATTCGGAAGCCACAGTGCAAAAACCAGGAAGACGAAAACGAGTAAGTTGTACTTTCACTAGGAATGGGACGTCCGTACAGGAGTTACAGGTAAAGTCACGCAACAAAACAGATCCAATTCTACCCTATTATCTTTCAAAGAAAGGAACTTACAAGCCTGCATACTTCAACAACAAGAAACGAAATTCCAGGTGCTCACCAAATTAGCAGCGTCTTGAATGACTGTTGTTGCATCACTGGAACATCAGAAGCTCAGGAATTTCCCCCCACCCTTGGGTGTTCCGGAGGAGTTGCCTCGACCGCTGGAGGAATACTGGGACTAACGCTAGAGACCACAGCAGCTGCTGTCGCACTATCGACTCCATCGAGAATGCAGGGCACAGCAGTGCGAGATACATCAACCGACAGAGTTACTTCAGGGAGGGTGGATGAGGAGTAGACATAGGCGACTCCTCACAATCCTGGCACGACGTCTCTTCTGTTAAACTGCGGACACTGCAGGCTTGGCAACAACAAACACAGGACCGTGCTGCGGGCGTGAAGGCGGAAAGCCGGGAGCAGTAAACTGCAACATTTCTCTGTTGTCCTATTGAGCCCGGGCAAGACGTGTAGGAACGAGATCAGCTAACGTCAACTTTCCACGCTGTTCAAATGAGGACTTCGATACAAATACCCGTCGCTGGAAATTATACATAAAGTGGCTACTTTCATTGCAGAGAAAGTTTATCGCCACTTGTTCACTATACGTGATATGAATGCGGTAACCACAAACTTCTAAATGGGAAAGAATGTTACTTCTAATCACCATCTCTACTGGACACATTCCGTTATAACATTGCAACCGGTGTTGAGAACACAGCGTTCTCGATGTATAACCTTCACATCACCATAAGGGAGCAACACCTGAAACGTCCCCTTAGAAAAATTATAGAAGACTGGTCTATGTGAAACGTCCTCTTTGAACAATTATACACGAATGTGCTTAAACTGACACACAATAGTTTTTAGCGCAACGCAATCTGACTTTCAATAATCCCTACGAAAGAATGGCCCTGACTAACATTAACCTATATGTTTCACAAATCACTTACCTCACAAAAATCTTCTTTACTCGAACTACTGCAATACAGCGAGCGCCACTACTGCCAGCTAACTAAAAGATTCAAACTACGGAAGTCACTAACTACTGATAGGCACAGTTAGCAAATGAAAGATTGTAATAGGGAACAAACAATGTATTTACCTCACTAGTCATAATATATATATCAGTTCATGACACCAATTCTTACAAATTTCAAAACTCCGCCATCTCTCTACCCACGTCCACCACTGCTGGCCGCTCACCTCCAACTGCGCAACGCTACGCGCTGTTAGCATCCAGCTGCCGCTGCCCAACACTACAATGACAGACAACAATGCAAACCACCCACAGACTGCACACGGCACAGCCAGTGATTTTTATACAGAGAGCTACGTGGTGGCGGTGTTACCAATAAGAAAATCTAAACAGCCTACTTACACACCTCCTTAAGCAAACTGTCGCCCACTTCCGGCGATAGACTGAACATTGACATTGATATAATCCATTTCCGTGTTAGAAAGAAGCACAATACTTATGAAACAATAACGATGCATAATCAGAACTTAAGAACTAGTGCGCAACATATTTACTCATAGCGAACCCAAAACGTTACTAAAAATACATTGTATGTTAACCGGGGGCCTAGAAACGACGGAGAGGTACCGTCCGCGCCGTAGTCGCAGTGGTCCACAGCCCCACGACGACTACCGCAGTCCACTTCACCACTCCGCCCCCCCCCCCCCCTCCCCACAGACACACACCAAACCACTCTTTCAGGGTTATTGTACTGTGCGGCCCCCGGTGGACTCCCCCAGGGAACGTCTCACACGAAACGAGTGTAACCCCCTGCGTTTGCGTGGTAGAGTAATGATGGTGTACGCGTACGTGCAAAACTTTTTTGGGTAGCAATCGCCGATATAGTGAATCTGAGGCGGAATAAGGGGAACCAGCTCGCATTCGCCGAGGCAGATGGAAAACCGTCTAAAAACCATCCACAGACTGGCCGGCTCACCGGACCTCGACACAAGTCCGCCTGGAGGATTCGCGCCGGGGACCAGGCGCTCCTTTCCAATCCAGAAAGCCGTGAGTTAGACTGCACGGCTAACCGGGCAGGCACGAAAAATACATAGTTATCAGAATCAAAATAAGCAGTATAAGCCTGGTCAGATGTTACATGAATTGTATCAACGAGCCAATCATGCATTTCCAAAGATCCTGGCTTCACGGGACGCGTGGATTTATGGAAACTAAAGTTGACTACCTATTATGGGAAGACACACTTGGAACGGATGGCGGACATTATGGGCGTACTACGCCGCTGCCAACGGCCGCACACAACAATTAACGCTATGGACCAAACAACGATGCCACACACACGAAGGCACAAACAAGACTGAGGAAAAGATGCCGACGAGCCGGCGACGGGGCGGTTGGGCGATAAACTAACAACCCTCTCGCTGGGCGCTCGTGGCGGAACAAGGTCTGTTGTAGTAATACCGATATATCAATATACATTGGCGGTACATATCCCAACGATATATCGACATCGAAACGGCAATACCGAGTACCAATTTTTTTTAAATTTATGTTATTTTTTTCGCAATTTTCGGTAAATATTTGAAACTGTCCTTTTGAAATTTTAGTAGCTTGCATCACGTCTAGTCTTTTTCTTCGACTGTGTAAAACAAGCATAGATGGCACAAAGAAGAAGTGCGATTGCATTCAAAAAGAGTTGCGGAAACAGATGAACAACAATATAAATGACAAGATTGGTCTCTGTGGCGGGCGAAGACGTGTGAAGAAAATACTGAGGCTATCGACGCTCGGCACTACCAAAGGAAACTGCAACGTGTGACTTCACCAAATACTTTTGACACTACGACTGTTACACTCATGCTCATAAATTGCTAATGCTATTGCTAATACATGGTGAAACAACGCTCTAGTGGGCGGTTTGCGGGTTTAAATCACCTCAGGGTATGACCAGGCGGTGCATTTGATTTGCAGTCGTCACACGGTGGCGCTGGCAACAGTCCACATACGCAGAGGTGTGTTGGTGCATGTCCGAGTACGGTGCAGCAACTAAGTTTGCAGACGTTTTCAGATCTGCTAATGGTGACTGTGTGTTGAAAATGGCTCAAAGAACACATATTGATGACGTTATGAGGGGTAGAATACTAGAGCGACTGGAGGCTGCTCAAAGACAGCAGGTCGTAACACGGACCATCCGTGTGCCACAAAGTGTTATCTCAAGATTGTGACAAAGATTCCAGCAGACAGGAAACGTGTCCAGGCGCTACAGTACGGGACGTCCACAGTGTACAACACCACAGGAAGACCGATACCTCACCACCAGTGCCCGCAGACGGCCACGGAGTACTGCAGGTAGCTTTGCTCGGGACCTTACCGCAGCCACTGGAACAGTTGTCTCCAGACACACAGTCTACATAAGACTAAACAGACTTGGTTTATTCGCCCGGAGACCTGCGAGGTGCATTCCACTGACCCCTGGTCACAGGAGAGTCCGTAAGGCCTGGTGTCAAGAACACAGTACACTGGAACACTGGACCCACTTTATGTTCACAGACGAGTCCAGGTATAGTCTAAACAGTGATTCTCGCGGGGTTTTCTTCTAGCGTGAACCAGGAACCAGATACCAACCACTTAATGTCCTTGAAAGGGATCTGTATGGAGGTCGTGGTTTGATGGTGTAGGTTGGGATTATGATTGGTGCACTTACACCCCTGCATGTCTTTGACAGAGGAACTGTAAAAGGTCAGTTGTTTCTGGACGTCATTTTGCAGTGGGTCCCAACTTCCTCCTGATGGATGATAACGCACAGCCCCACCGAGCTGCCAACTTGGAGGAGTACATTGAAACAGAAGATATCAGGCGAAATGAGTGACCTGCCTGTTCTCCAGACCTAAACCCCATCGAGCAATCTGGTATGCTCTCGGTCGACGTATCGCTGCACGTCTTCAAACCACTACGACACTTCAGGAGCTCCGACAGGCACTGGTGCAAGAATTGGAGGCTATATCCCAGCAGCTGCTCGACCACCTGATCCCGAGTATGCCAACCCGTTGTGCGGCCTTTGTACGCGTGGATGGTGATCATATCCCATATTTATGTCGGGGTACATGCGCAGGAAACAGTGGCGTTTTGTAGCACATATGTTGAGGGACGGTTTTCTCAACTTATCCCCAAAACTGTGGACTTACAGATTTGCGTCGTGTGTGCTCCCTATGTGCCTATGCTATTAGCGCCAGTTTTGTGTAGTGCCACGTGGCAGCTTTCTAGCATGACTGTCAAATCACGGTTGATATTTTGCTTCCTTATCAAGTTTGCTCGCCAAGCAATTAAAAATAAAAGGTATAAATTAAAAAAGGTCTGAAGGTCTACACTACACGTCTGAAGGACAACTATAATTAAGACACATTAATAAACGATTATTTTAAGCAAGAAAATTTCTTTTTAAACTTACAACACAACGGGCAAAAATCTGATTAACTTATTTCACGGCTGAAGGCACGACATTCTGCATTTATCCTTAATTTATGAGCATGAGTGTAGTTCGCTGGCGTTTGAAGAAATGAAAAAGAGGGAAATCGACATGAAAGTGTTCCAAACACATCCAATATGTGACGAAACCGAAAAATGGATCCATAGGACATCTTTATGTGTGACACACGCAGTTACCATCATTAGCAAAGTACTTACTCCAATCATGAACATGCACCGTTTTCCTTTCAGTTCTTGCTCTAAGGGGGATACGCAGGCTGCTAGCTTGTTGAAGTGCAGAACATCTAATAATAAATCAATACTTAAATATATAGTTGTAAAACTGGCCGTATATTTGCAGTATGCTGCTGATTTTTTTTTTAGCTGATACTTCGATATTTTTCTGGCGAAGTATCGATAATAATCTTAAATATATCGATGGCCGGTAATGACATTTTTATTTAACATCAGTATACCGGATTCCCGATATGTTTAAAAATATGAGCAGTCCTAGGCGGAACTACATTACTATGCCACCAGACCCAAATGTTTATAGACAGATGATCTACAGATACTGATGAGTGAATTTGCGAGTATCAAAACATGTGACATATGTGGTCTTATCCCATTAACTTATACGCTTCAATTATAATTTACACAGGCAAGGGACTGTATGCATCAACACGTGACATAAATTTCTGCTTAATACCTCTGCCCATTCCTGAGCAAAAAAGGGGTCTTAACAGTTAAACAGACAAACATCACGATCTCATAAGGGTTCTGTTTTTAACGATTGATGTACGGAACCCTAAGAACGAGTTTCTCACTAATCTTGGGAACACTGCAAATACGAGGGTTGACTGAAAAGTAATGCCTCCACCTTCGTAACTCTTCAACAGTTGGCAATATTGGTATGCGGCAGGTACTGGCTTGTTCCGTAGCCTCTAGCCTCTTCTATACAGCTCCAGTTGGCGGGAAGCCTTAGCATCGAACGGTTGTGTTGTCACAGTGTGAAGTAAAGAACCCTGCGCAGACGGTCAGCCAATGCCATTTAAGCAGTGTGCAGTCATTGAATTCTTCGCAGCAGAAGGTGTCACCGCAAAGGATATTCATCAGAGAATGAAAGCAGTTTATGGTGATTGTGTTCATGCGAGTATTGGAGTATTGAGTTTCGTTGGGCGTGTAAGTTTAAAGATGTTGAAGCGGACACATCTGACTTTCGTGACAAACATGGAGTTGGACGTCCTGTGACAGCAACCACCCAGTTTCACAAGCAAAATGTTGAAAGATTGATTCAGGACGATCGTCGTATTACTCAGAGAGAAATTGCAAGCACAATCTCTATTTCATAAGAACGAGTGGGGCACGTTATTGCTTTACTTGGCTATCGGAAGATCTGTGCACGATGGGCTCACGTACTACACTCAGAATTTCAGAGACTGAATCTCACCACCATGTGGGATCCTCTATACAGTCCAGATTTAGCACCGTCTGACTTCCGTTTATCCCAGATAATGAAAGACGGTCTGCGGGGACATCATTGGGAGAACTGTGAGAGTGTGGTTGCGGAAACAGAGTGTCGTCAGAAAACTTGTTCATCGTTGGGAGAAAATTGGCTGGTGATTATATCGAACAGTGAATGTTGGTAATTAAAGATCACATTCTAAGGATTATTTTTGCGTTTGATTTATTAAAATGTTCCCATCCAAACCCAATTAACGAAGGTGGAGGCATTGCTTTTCATTCAACCCTCGCACATTGCTCTAGCACTTGTAAGTAGGCTGTTTAGTTTTTATGTTGGTAACGCCACGTAGTGCTCTGTATGAAAATCACTGACTGTGCTGTGTGCAATCTGTAGCTGGTTGGCATTGTTGGAATATTCGCTATTGTAGTGTTGGGCAATTGGATGTGAACAGTACATAGCGTTGTGCAGTTGGAGGTGAGCCGCCAACAGTTGTGGATGTGGGGAGAGTAGCCAGAATTTTGAGATGTTAATATGAGCGGACGATCTGGACGTGTGACCACCAGAAATATATATATGCCGAAATAAATCTCGGGTGCACAGCCTGGTATGAGTGTGCATAGGACACATACATTAATGACTTTTGAACGGTATTAAGGTAAAAACATTGTTTGTTCTCCATCAAAATCTTTCATTTGCTAACTATGCCTATCAGTAGTTAGTGCCTTCAGTAGTTAGAATATTTTATTTAGCTGGCAGTACTGGCGCACACTGTATTGCAGTAGTTTGAGTAACGAAGACTTTTGTGAGGTAAGTGATTCATGAAAGGTATAGGTTATTGTTAGTCAGGGCCATTCTTTTGTAGGGATTATTAAAAGTCAGATTGAGTTGTGCTAAGAAAAAATATTGTGTCTCAGTTTACTGTTGATCAGAATAAGTAAAGAGAGAAATGTCTGAGTACGTTCAATTTTGCTCAACTGTTTGAAAATCAAATAACGTAAGAGGTTTACCAGTACTGTCATTCTTAATTTTTCTAAGGGGATGTTTCACACTCTGTTCCGTAAGTGAAACAAATCATAGCTGTGGGTGGAATGGCGATGTCGTTTCCAAGGCCTCATTTAATTTTCTGGGATGCAAAAGGTTCTTATTTATTATCTTATCTTGCAAACGGGTTATCAATAAATGATAAATGGTAGATCACCACATCCCAAGGCTTTAGCACTGTTAACTCATAAGGCGAAAGAACATTCCTGGCAGTTACTGCAGGATTGGGCACGGCTGCTAAACCTGTTCAGTGCCGCCAAGTCCGAGCAGTTATCAGATTCACGGCTGGGAATCCGCTCAGGAACTAAGCGGATCATCATTTCATCCCCATCGACGCGCAAGTCGCCGAAGTGGCGTCAATTCGAAATACTTGCACCCGGCGAACGGTATATCCGACGGGAGGTTCAAATGGCTCTGAGTACTATGGGACTTAAGTTCTAAGGACATCAGTCCCCTAGAACTTAGAACTAATTAAACCTAACTAGCCTAAAGACATCACATACATCCACACCCGATGCAGGATTCGAACCTGCGACCGTAGCGGTCGTGCGGTTCCAGACTGTAGCGCCTAGAACCACTCGGCCACCCCGGCCGGCCCGACGGGAGGCCCTAGTCACACGACATTTATTTTTACTTGCACCGAGCCATTCAGCTACTCAGAATTATTATTATCTTCATATACAACTAAGTTTTTTCGGGACCGTCAGACCGCAAGTCCTACTCCACTTGTCCGTTTTTTCACTTTTCTTTTTTGTCCGGAGTGCAGCTGTAGTGGGACGTGAAATTGAAGCGTCATCTATCCACCAGTGTCAGCCCAGTTTGCAGGATAATGTAAGTTTGATTTAGTGTTTTGTTTAGGTATTTTGTAATATTTATAATTGTTGTGAATTATCTAAAGTTTTTGTGTTTATTTTTATGTTTCATGCACGGAGAGGGCGGCGCAACGAACGGAGACAGCATCTCCGCAGCCGGACCAGAGAGAAAATTGCTGGCCACTATAAGTCGCGGGTCGACAGACAAACAGCAACAGAAGATCCTGAAACCGAGTTGTTGCGTCGTGCTTCTAAAACCTGAAAAAAATAATAATTTGTAATGTTTCTAGAACAATGACGGCATTGAAAGTTTAATCATGTTGTAAATTTTCAGTCCTATCTTGTCAAGGCTCAGGTTCACGTCTATATATAGTATATAGGATAATAAACTAGTGTATGCTACAAAAGTTTAAATACGTGTTCCGAGAATTTCTTTATGAAGAATTATGTTAAGGAAGAGGTATTACTAATTTATTTGACAAGATTATTGATTTTAGACAACGTTCATCGCGAGTTTGAATCTTGAAAATTTATTCAGTGTGGTTCTAATATTTATTAAAGCAGATAACTTGCATTAATATAATTTCTGAGAAGAAACAAACAACATCTAAATTGAAAAAAGTTTGCGCAAACCAATTGGACTGAGTGACGTAATTCTGCGCATACGACTCAAATGATGATTTTTTTAATTATTGTTTCGTTCAAGAACCACTCAGCGACCACCTATAAAAAGAGTTTAAACAATTCCGAAGTGTTTTGTAACTGACGTTGGTGACGAAGTCTGCACATGGTCATATGTCAAAGGAAAATCATTAGTACAAAACTTAACGACGTTACACTACACAGCCAGTAATTGCATACTCACAGAAATTCGTATAATGTGTTGGAGGGGGGGTGAGAGATTTTTGGGGAGGGGGGGGGGCGGGTGGCGTCAGATAATATGCCGCTTGCGTGCAATAATGTCTCGTACCAACCCTGTCGACATACACTTTTCAGCCAGAAGATTATGGCCACCTACCTTATAACCGGTGCGCCCATCTCGCACGGATACCAGCGGCGACGCGTCCTGGCACTGAAGCAACGTGGCCTTGGTAGGTCGCTCGAGGGAGTTGTCGCCTCACCTGCAGCCACCAGTCGTCTAATTCACGTGAATTCCGGGGAGGGGGGCGATGAGCTCCGACATTTCGTCGAGTCCCATCCCAAATGTGTTCGATCGGTTTCAAATCTGGAGAGCAGGTGGAGGGGGGGGGGGGGGGAGGGGAAGGTGAGCAGCACATCAACTGGAATTCGTAACTGTGTTCATCGAACCATCCCATCATACTCCCGGCCTTGTGACAAGGTGCACTATCTTGTTGAAAAATGCCACTGCCGTCGGGAAACATGATCCTCATGGTGGACGTGTTCCGCAACCAGTGTGCTAATTCCTTGGCCATTATGGTGCCTTGCACGACCTCCACTTGAACTATGGATACCTACGTTAATGTTCCCCAGAGTATAATGGAGCCGCCGCCAGCTTGCCTCCGTCCTGCAGTACAGGTGTCTAGGAGCTGTTCGGCCCGGAAGACGACGTATTCGCGCACTCCCATAGACTTGATGGAGAAGGTGTCGGGATTCATCAGACTGTGCAATGGTCTGCCACTGCGCCGATGTCCAGCACCGATGGTCAGTTGTCAAATTCATTCGTAGTTGCCTCGTCGGCTGTGTAGGCCCATCGTTAGCATGTTCGGTGCACTGTGTGTTCAGACACACTTGTACTCTGCCCAGGATTAAGGTCTGACGTTAGCTCCGCCACTGTCCGCCGCCTGTCCTGTTTTAGCAGCCTGTCACAGCACTCCTCGAACACCCGACAAGTCGTGCAGTTTCCGAAATGCTCGCGCCGAGCCTCCGGACTATCACAATCTGCCCTCCGTCAAATTCAGACAGAACATGCTGCTATTGCCTGCACGGATTTATATCCATAGTAGATCCTTTGTCATAATGTTCTGACTCATCAATGTATATGTGTTCAGTAATGTTGTCAGAAAATTATGCTTATTTAATGTCTATGTTTTAAAGTATTCGCAAGCTATGGCGTCAGCAAGGTTACCTCCCATTGGTGCAAGGTCTGAATGAAGGGAAAATATTAAATTTAACACCTGTTCGATGACAGCACAGTCTAACATATAGTCACTATTCAATTGTGATATAATGCGACAGCAGCGCTCCAAGTGGATAGAAAGCCATGCTTCCGAGTACGATATCGGTGGATTGTGAATAATATCGTTTTTATCGATTTGTAAAATAGTTTTTACGATTGGGTGCCCATGTAGTGTCATAAAAATCAGTACTACCTAAAAATGATACCGCATATCTCTTTCTTTAGTTTCCTAAGGAGACCGGAAGGTATGAAAAGATATATTACAGGACGGTTTATTTACTACTCTTTTGTAACTCTCAGACATTTACTGAAGAATATCGTTTCCTTTTAAAACAAAAAATTGGTTATTAAACAGCAGAAGACCTTTTGCAGAAAGACGTAGTATATCCTCCCAGGAACGTGAAGTTTTCATTACTATACTTCCAGTCAAACAGGGAGTTCGGAACTGGTATGGGATGCAATACCTACATTATTAAATGTACCTACATTATTTAACGTACCAAATAAGTCACGATTTTAACTGAAGGAATAACCACACAGACGTGAAAGTAAGACATCAAAAGCAATAAAACTGTTTCCCGTGATAGCAGAAACCATTTTCACAATTGCTACACCTGAACCACAAACAGCAAGAATCTTCAGTACATTCGCTTTTGAAGCAAAAGTAATTACATTTACAAAAATATTCATTTACCAGAAGTCAAGTGAACTGTAAGAGCATCCAAATGATTAAATTCCTTACGAAATTGTTCCGTGGCAAGGAAAGTGGCTGTCGTAATACGAACAGGCAAAAAGAGAACTCTATGCTTGTCCTGCTTGAAATATGTGTTTACATTATTTTGCTTTCAGCGGAATAAGCTACAGTCATACACATACTCAGAAGTATTACTTTACGGCCAAGTTGTAGCTTATGCCACAGAATCAGTGAGATTCGGGTCTTTTTACATTTATTTTACGATCGTTCACGTTTCTTGATAAGTTTTTAATGTTCGCAAAGCAACAATATAATAGCTATTTCGTTAACTAAGTAAAAAGAATGATTGAAACAGACATTAACTTTACAGCTGGCTTCCTTTCCGCTAGGGGCGCTAGTGTCGTTCCAACTGCCAGTAGGTAACACTTCTCACAGCCGAGAGTGTTGGGACTGACTGTGATGACCGCAAGCTGTCTTCACACTCTGGAATTGGTCACATTGCAACTCTCCCAAAGTCGTGAGTGAGTTTGCATGCTTTTGCAATTACCACTGGTCAGTATTAGTTTGCTTGGCCGGTTTTTGCACAAATATTCAAGAAATTTTCGTAATTTATAGCTTCTAGGGGACTGTTTACTAAATGCGAATGTGACTTTTAGAGCAATTGTGGTACTGAAATGGGTTTTTATAGCTGTTAAGTGACTAAATATCGATTCATGAAGGTACAACGTTACATGTTTAGGCACATCCACGGTCAAAAATTGGAAGTTTAACTCTCGCAGTGCAAGGGGGGCAAGGGGGTACTTCGTACCCATCTTTTGAAAATATCGTAATTTAGTCGGTTTCTTTCTATTTTAAAATTTTGAAAGCAATATTTATTGTTTTTATTGATTTCTTATGTCAGATTCCGTAACTTTTAAATTTTTCAGTAAATCTTAACCCAAAAATTTGAGTCTTAGCTGGGACCCTTCTTACTCATCTACAATTTTAAAAGCGTGTTGTGAATGTAAATCAACGACAATTAACGAAATTATCATATTTTATATTTTTGTGATAGTCATAGTGTACGATTCCACTCAGTATAAACAGCACGAAAAATGTTTTTCTAAGATAGTGCTCAAAATATTTTCAGGAACTGTACCCTACATATTCATCAGTACCTATTCGAAAAGTATATTGTTAATAAACTATAACCAGATTTAACGAAATATTTTTTTATTTTTTTGTGGTGGGCACAAAAAAAAGCCCAACCCCATTGGTATTACGCATTATGGAGATTGCGTTGGTATTGCTTCGGTTAATATTATCAAAGCAGGTTTTGTTGTAAGGTGCAACAAGACGTATTTGTGGAAGGGGAACCGTAAGAAACTGTTACCTCCCTCTCCCTGGATCCGCAACTGGCCGCCGGTGAAGGTAAATCAGACAGGCTGCACGTATTGGGGAGACGTACACACACGGCGGTTTCTGCGACCCGGAAGTGCCCGGGCCGCCCTACCCGGACCTCCATTTCCGGATCGGGGCCTTTGTGCTGCCAAGTCGGCGGAGCCAATGGCGCCGATGCCAGCGCCCCTGCCGGCCACTAATCGTATTATTGTTTCTATGTAGCGCCACGCCGCCGTAATCGACCGCCACCCCCCCCCCCCCCCCAACCCACCTTCCTCCCCTTCCGCCGTCACAGCCACCAGACCACTGCGCGCACAACACGGTCCGGCGCAGGATCCCAAATTCTTAATTGCCAATCGGAATTGCAATTAGGATCTGCGTAAATAGATTTCCCCCGATAGCAAACGACTCTAATAGCAGGCTCGGCAACAAATATCTTTTATCTCCCACCCCCGACATCTTCGCGGCCGCCTTTGACAATATTTGTTACACGTGCTATCTGTCTACGAGCTCTCGCATGATACAAAAGCTATATTTCCCCAATTTGGGAGCTGAAATAAGTAAAGTAAGAATGGACACGCCACGTATATGAAGCCGTATCTCTTTTTCCTGATAAACTTTAATTCCGAGCCCATACTGCTCTGTGACATTCGCTTAATGAATATACCGTGTGGCACTCCGGCGGGCGACAGTCTGCGGCAAACACAAAGAGTGGGCAGGAATCCCATCAGCTTGCAGCGATGTTATTTGTTTCCCTTCAGAGGTCTTCAATATCCGGATTTCAAACACCGCAGCGGCGTATTACACGGTAACCCAATTGCGCCGAGATTAAAGACTCATTCTGTAAATTCGGCAGCTCGTAGCGAGTGCGTGCTGCTACTGAAATTGGAGATGCACAGCTCTACTCGTTTCCCTGAGTGGCTTATGCGGTAAGCGCGCGCCTCGCAGAATATATAGAGGGAGGAATGTCAACGTGACGCCAAAAGCCAAGCCGTGCCGCGTGAATTGTACGCAGGGAGGAGGCGTCGCATGTCGAGCACACCCAGAATTTGTCGAGCATCCAATTCTCGGAGCGCTTCATGAGCCGCTTGTAACAGCACCAGCGCCGCTCCACGGTACTTGTCGACGTCACAGAAACCGACATACGAGCAAACATGTTTTCCGAAAACATACGCAACTGTACTGTGGTCTTCGTGGCAGGCAGAACTCTTTGCCTTGGTCTTGATTGGAAGGCTTCGTCATGAGCGACGAGAGTGTAGAGTGGTAACAATGCTACTATTCACAATGTACTCGTGGAGAGAAAAGTAAGGAGACAGACAACACTGCGAGCGATCGGGCAACGCTGTGTTGTTCTGCTTGCATGCACCGGTGTTTTCATGCCTTCCAGATGCTCAGTCCGAGTTTTTTTTTTTTTAACTTGAGGCATCCGAGATTGTGACATCTGAAAAGTTAAAACAGGCCTATCGGGAACATTCCTTACCCAAAGCACAAGTTTTCGCTGTCACAAGTCATATTTGAAAGGCCGAGAACGCCTTGAAGATGAACCTCGCTAAGGGAGACCGACATTTAACAATGAGGATGACAGGTTACTTGTTTAACTTTAGCATTTTCATTGTACACTCCTGGAAATGGAAAAAGAACACATTGACACCGGTGTGTCAGACCCACCATACTTGCTCCGGACACTGCGAGAGGGCTGTACAAGCAATGATCACACGCACGGCACAGCGGACACACCAGGAACCGCGGTGTTGGCCGTCGAATGGCGCTAGCTGCGCAGCATTTGTGCACCGCCGCCGTCAGTGTCAACCAGTTTGCCGTGGCATACGGAGCTCCATCGCAGTCTTTTAACACTGGTAGCATGCCGCGACAGCGTGGACGTGAACCGTATGTGCAGTTGACGGACATTGAGCGAGGGCGTATAGTGGGCATGCGGGAGGCCGGGTGGACGTACCGCCGAATTGCTCAACACGTGGAGCGTGACGGCTCCACAGTACATAGATGTTGTCGCCAGTGGTCGGCGGAAGGTGCACGTGCCCGTCGACCTGGGACCGGACCGTAGCGACGCACGGATGCACGCCAAGACCATAGGATTCTACACAGTGCCGTAGGGGACCGCACCGCCACTTCCCAGCAAATTAGGGACACTGTTGCTCCTGGGGTATCGGCGAGGACCATTCGCATCCGTCTCCATGAAGCTGGGCTACGGTCCCGCACACTGTTAGGCCGTCTTCCGCTCACGCCCCAACATCGTGCAGCCCGCCTCCAGTGGTGTCGCGACAGGCGTGAATGGAGGGACGAATGGAGACGTGTCGTCTTCAGCGATGAGAGTCGCTTCTGCCTTGGTGCCAATGATGGTCGTATGCGTGTTTGGCGCCTTGCAGGTGAGCGCCACAATCAGGACTACATACGACCGAGGCACACAGGGCCTACATCCGGCATCATGGTGTGGGGACCGATCTCTTACACTGGCCGTACACCTCTGGTGATCGTCGAGGGGACACTGAATAGTGCACGGTACATCCAAACCGTCATCGAACCCATCGTTCTACCATTGCTAGACCGGCAAGGGAACTTGCTGTTCCAACAGGACAATGCACGTCCGCATGTATCCCATGCCACCCAACGTGCTCTAGAAGGTGTAAGTCAACTACCCTGGCCAGCAAGATCTCCGGATCTGTCCCCCATTGAGCATGTTTGGGACTGGATGAAGCGTCGTCTCACGCGGTCTGCACGTCCAGCATGAACGCTGGTCCAACTGAGGCGCCAGGTGGAAATGGCATGGCAAGCCGTTCCACAGGACTACATCCAGCATCTCTACGATCGTCTCCATGGGAGAATAGCAGCCTGCATTGCTGCGAAAGGTGGATATACACTGTACTACAGCCGACATTGTGCATGCTCTGTTGCCTGTGTCTATGTGCCTGTGGTTCTGTCAGTGTGATCATGTGATGTATCTGACCCCAGGGATGTGTCAATAAAGTTTCCCCTTCCTGGGACAATGAATTCACGGTGTTCTTATTTCAATTTCCAGGAGTGTACATCAAATTTTGACCGAAGTTTTACTCATACGAAAGGTCTATGCCAAGACAGAGTCGAAAAACATCACTGATAAGCAAGACAATGGAGGTAAGTTATGCGTTGATCTTCTTTAGAGGATTGCCAGTGACCACGAATACTTCGATCGTTTGATCACAGGTGATGAGTCCCGAAAAATATCTTAAAAGAATTTGTCCGACATGTTAAAGGTCCTACCGGTTGATGACTTCCAGCGGTGCCACCAAGACTGGGAACAATGATTCCTCCTGAAGAGATCTACTTCGAAGAGGACAATATTGTTCTTTGGAAAAATGAAAACTTTCGTAAATATGGAACTGTGCGACCGCTACGGTCGCTTGTTCGAATCCTGCCTCAGGCATGGATGTGTGTGATGTCCTTAGGTTAGTTAAGTTTAAGTAGTTCTAAGTGCTAGCCCCCCCCCCCCCATGAACCATAGACCTTGCCGTTGGTGGGGAGGCTAGCGTGCCTCAGCGATACAGATAGCAGTACCGTAGGTGCAACCACAACGGAGGGGTATCTGTTAAGAGGCCAGACAAACGTGTGGTTCCTGAAGAGGGGCAATAGTCTGGTTGATTGACTGATCTGGCCTTGTAACACTAACCAAAACGGCCTTGCTGTGCTGGTACTGCGAACGGCTGAAAGCAAGGGGAAACTACGGCCGTAATTTTTCCCGAGGGCATGCAGCTTTACTGTATGAATAAATGATGATGTCGTCCTCTGGGTAAAATATTCCGGAGGTAAAATGGTCCCCCATTCCGTTCTCCGGGCGGGGACTACTCAGGAGGACGTTGTTATCAGGAGAAAGAAAACTGGCGTTCTACGGATCGGAGTGTGGAATGTCAGACCCCTTAATCGGGCAGGTAGGTCAGAAAATTTAAAATGGGAAATGGATAGGTTAAAGTTTGATATAGTGGGAATTAGTGAAGTTCGGTGGCAGGAGGAACAAGACTTTTGGTCAGGTGCATACAGGGTTAGAAATACAAACTAAAATAGGGGTAATGCAGGAGTAGGTTTAATAATGAATAAAACAATAGGAATGCGGGTAAGCTACTACAAACAGCACAGCAAACGCATTGTTATGGCCAAGATAGACACGAAGCCCACGCCTACAACAGTAGTACAAGTCTATATGCCAACTAGCTCTGCAGATGACGAAGAAATTGAAGAAATGTATGATGAAATAAAAGAAATTATTCAGATAGTGAAGGGAGACGAAAATTTAATAGTCATGGGTGACTGGAATTCGAGAGTAGGAAAAGGGAGAGAAGGAAACGTACTAGGTGAATATGGATTGGGGGTAAGAAATGAAAGAGGAAGCCGCCTGGTAGAATTTTGCGCAGAGCATAACTTAATCATAGCTAACACTTGGTTCAAGAATCGTAAAAGAAGGTTGTTTACATGGAAGAACCCTGGAGATACTAAAAGGTATCAGATAGATTATATAATGGTAAAACAGAGATTTAGGAAACAGGTTTTAAATTGTAGGACATTTCCAGGGGCAGATGTGGACTCTGACCAGAATCTATTGGTTATGAACTGTAGATTAAAACTGAAGAAACTGCAGAAAGGTGGGAATTTAAGGAGATGGGACCTGGATGAACTGACTAAACCAGAGGTTGTACAGAGTTTCAGGGAGAACATAACGGAACAATTGACAAGAATGGGGGAAAGAAATACAATAGAAGAAGAATGGGTAGCTTTGAGGGACGAAGTAGTGAAGGCAGCAGAGGATCAAGTAGGTAAAAAGACGAGGGCTAGTAGAAATCCTTGGGTGACAGAAGAAATATTGAATTTAATTGACGAAAGGAGAAAATATAAAAATGCAGTAAATGAAGCAGGCAAAAAGGAATACAAACGTCTCAAAAATGAGATCGACAGGAAGCGCAAAATTGCTAAGCACGCATGGCTAGAGGAGAAATGTAAGAATATAGAGACTTATCTCACTAGAGGTAAGATACAGGGTGTTTCAAAAATGACCGGTATATTTGAAATGGCTATAAAAACTAAACGAGCACCGATAGAAATACACTGTTTGTTGCAATATGCTTGGGACAACAGTACATTTTCAGGCGGACAAACTTTCGAAATTACAGTATTTACAATTTTCAACAACAGATGGCGCTGCAAGTGATGTGAAAGATATAGAAGACAACGAAGTCTGTGGGTGCGCCATTCTGTACGTCGTCTTTCTGCTGTAAGCGTGTGCTGTTCACAACGTGCAAGTGTGCTGTGGACAACATGGTTTATTCCTTAGAACAGAGGATTTTTCTGGTGTTGGAATTCCACCGCCTAGAACACAGTGTTGTTGCAACAAGACGAAGTTTTCAACGGAGGTTTAATGTAACCAAAGGACCGAAAAGCGATACAATAAAGGATCTGTTTAAAAATTTCAATGGACTGGGAACGTGACGGATGAACGTGCTGGAAATGTAGGGCGACCGCGTACGGCAACCACACAGCGCAACGCGCAGCTAGTGCAGCAGGTGATCCAACAGCGGCCTCGGGTTTCCATTCGCCGTGTTGCAGCTGTGGTCCAAATGACGCCAACGTCCACGTATTGTCTCATTCGCCAGAGTTTACACCTCTATCCATACTAAATTCAAACGCGGCAACCTCTCAGCGCCGCTACCATTGCTGCACGAGAGACATTCGCTAACGATATAGTGCACAGGATTGATGACGGCGATATGCATGTGGGCAGCATTTGGTTTACTGACGAAGCTTATTTTCACCTGGACGGCTTCGTCAATAAACAGTACTGGCGCATATGGGGAAACGAAAAGCCCCATGTTGCAGTCCCATCGTCCCTGCATCCTCAAAAAGTACTGGTCTGGGCCGCCATTTCTTCCAAAGGAATCATTGGCTCATTTTTCATATCCGAAACGATTACTGCATCATGATATCTGGACATTCTTCGTGAATTTATGGCGGTACAAACTGCCTTACACGACACTGCGAACACCTCGTGGTTTATGCAAGATGGTGCCCGGCCACATTGCACGGCCGACATCTTTAATTTCCTGAATGAATATTTCGATGATCGTGTGATTGCTTTGGGCTATCCTAAACATACAGGAGGCGGCGTCGATTGGCCTCCCTATTCACCAGACGTGAACCCCTGTGACTTCTTTCTGTGGGGACACTTGAAAGACCAGGTGTACCGCCAGAATCCAGAAACAATTGAACAGCTGAAGCAGTACATCTCATCTGCATGTGAAGCCAATCCGCCAGACACGTTGTCAAAGGTTTCGGGTAATTTCATTCAGAGACTACGCCATATTATTGCTATGCATAGTGGATATGTGGAAAATATCGTACTGTAGAGTTTCCCAGACCGCAGCGCCATCTGTTGTTGACAATTGTAACTACTGTAATTTCGAAAGTTTGTGTGCCTGAAAATATACTGTTGTCCCAAGCATATTGCAACGAACGGTGTATTTCTACCGCTGCTCGTTTAGTTTGTATTGCCGTTTCAAATATACCGGTCATTTTTGAAACACCCTGTAGATACTGCCTACAGGAAAATTAAAGAGACCTTTGGAGAAAAGAGAATGACTTGTATGAATATCAAGAGCTCAGATGGAAACCCAGTTCTAAGCAAAGAAGGGAAAGCAGAAAGGTGGAAAGAGTATATAGAGGGTCTATACAAGGGCGATGTACTTGAGGACAATATTATGGAAATGGAAGAGGATGTAGATGAAGATGAAATGGGAAATCTGATACTGCGTGAAGAGTTTGACAGAGCGCTGAAAGACCTGAGTCGAAACAAGGCTCCGGAAGTAGACACGTTCCATTAGAACTACTGACGGCCTTGGGAGAGCCAGTCCTGACAAAACTCTACCATCTGGTGAGCAAAATGTAAGATATGGGCTAAATACCCTCAGACTTCAAGAAGAATATAATAATTCCAATCCCAAAGAAAGCAGGCGTTGACAGATGTGAAAATTACTGAACTATCAGTTTAATAAGACACGGCTACAAAATACTAACGTCAATTCTTTACATACGAATGGAAAAAATGGTAGAAGCCGACCTTGGGGAAGATCAGTTTGGATTCCGTAGAAATATGGGAACACGTGAGGCAATACTGACCCTACGACTTATTTTAGAAGCTACATTAAGAAAAGCAAACTTACTTTTCTAGCTTTTGTAGACTTAGAGAAAGCTTTGACAATGTTGACTGGAATACTCTCTTTCAAATTTTGAAGGTGGCAGGAGTAAAATACAGGGAGCGAACGGCTATTTACAATTTGTACCGAAACCAGAAGGCAGTTATAAGAGTCGAGGGGTATGAAAGGGAAGCAGTGGTTGGGAAGGGTGTGAGACAGTGTTGTAGCCCCTCCCCGATGTTATTCAATCTGTGTATTGAGCAAGCAATAAAGGAGACAAAAGAAAAGTTCGGAGTAGGTATTAAATTCCATGGAGAAGAAATAAAAACTTTGAGGTTCGCCGATGACATTGTAATTCCGTTAGAGACAGCAAAGGACCTGGAAGAGCAGTTGAACGGAATGGACATTGTCTTGAAAGGAGGACATAAGATGAACATCAACAAAAGCAAAACGAGGATAATGGAATGTAGTCGAATTAAGTCGGGTGATGCTGAGGGAATTAGATTAGGAACTGAGTCACTTAAGGCAGTAAAGGAGTTTTGCTATTTGGGGAGCAAAATAGCTGATGATTGTCGAAGTAGGATATAAAATGTAGACTGGCAATATCAAGAAAAGCGTTTCTGAAGAAGAGAAATTTGTTAACATCGAATATAGATTTAAGTGTCAGGAAGTCATTTCTGAAAGTATTTGTATGGAGTGTGGCCATGTATGGAAGTGAAACATGGACAATAAATAGTTTGGACAAGAAGAGAATAGAAGCTTCATGGCATCATGGAATCACAAATTTAGTATTGGAGGTCGGCTTGGAGGGTAAAAATCGTCGAGGGAGACCAAGAGATGAATACACTAAGCAGATTCAGAAGGATGTAGGTTGCAGTAGGTACTGGGAGATGAAGAAGCTTGCACAGGATAGAGTAGCGTGGACAGCTGCATCAAACCAGTCTCAGGACTGAAGACCACAACAACAACAACAACAAGTGCTAGGGGACTGATGGCCTCAGATGTTAAGTCCCAAAGTGCTCAGTGCCATTTGTACCATTTTTTCGTAAATAAAAAACCGATTTGTAGCTCCGTGGCAGATTAAAACTGTGCCGGACCGAGACTCGGAACTCGGGACCTTTGCCTTTCGCGGGCAAGTGCTCTATCATCTGAGCACTCACGCCCGGTCCTCACAGCTGTACTTCCGCCACTACCCGGTCTCCTGCTTTCGAAGCTAAAAAACAAATTTCATTACTTTCATCATCAGAAAACGAACGTGACGACAATATTACTGAAAGGTAAGGAGTGGGTGGAGATGAGATGGGGATTGCGATACTACGCAATGAAAGTGCCAGAGCAATGAAAGCTGTACAGGGTGGTTATAATTAAACTTTCGATACTTGAGGGAGCTCCCATGTAAAATGAGTGTTCGTAGGACAATGGAACTTCGTTGTAACATTTGTGAGGAAATACGGAAGATAAATGACGAAAAAACCATTTAAATAAAGACATGTTAGTTTCCACATAAGAATGTAACATTTGTTAAATGTGTATCATCCTTACGTTCATTATTACAAACGTTGCTCATTGTGACGACCATCTGCATCTACGACAGCCTGGAAGTTTGTAGTGAGCGGTGCAGTATACGCGTTCAGCTGCCTGATACAGTTCGTGCACTGCTTGAAGCCAGCACATTGCGCGGAGCATTCTCAGCCATGGCACCAGTAACTACTTCACGAATTTTTGGCCGTCGGCTCTCCGAAGAACAATTCCCAAAACGCCAGTAAATTCTAACATTCGAATAACGTTTTCAGCCCTGCTGCAGAAAGAGGATCTCTATGTATATCTCCAACGCATTGATTCTCGCAGAGAGCAGCAGCACTTTTGCTGTTGTTTTGATAAAACAGCTGTATGACTAAGGCCGTGCCCTACGTGAGCGAGGGTGATACGGAACGCTATGCTGGATCCCAACGGCCTCGTATCACTAGCAGTCGAGATGACAGGCATGGCTGTAATGGATCGTGCAGCCACCTCTCGATCCCTGAGTCTACAGTTGGGGACGTTTGCAAGACAACAACCATCTCCACCAACAGTTCGACGACGTATGCAGCAGCATGGACTGTCAGCTCGGAGACCGTCGCTGTGGTTACTCTTGACGCTGCATCACAGACATGAGCGCCTGCGATGGTGTACTCACCGACGAACCTGGGTGCACGAATGGCAAAACGTCATTTTTTTCGGATGAATCAAGGTTCTGTTTACAGCATCATGATGGTCGCATCCCTGTTTGGCGATATCGCGGTGAACGCACATTTGAAGCGTGTATTCGCCATCGCCATACTGGCGTATCATCCGGCGTGATGGTATGGGGTGCCATCTGTTACGTGTGTCAGTCACCTCTTGTTCGCATTGACGGCACATTGAACAGTGGACGTTACATTTCAGATGTGTTACGACCCGTGGCTCTAACCTTCATTCGATCCCTGCGAAACCCTACATTTCAGCAGGATAACGCACGACCGCATGTTGCAGGTCCTGTACGGGCCTTTCTGGATACAGAAAATGTTCGATTGCTGCCCTGGCCAGCACACTCTCCAGATCTCTCACCAATTGAAAACCTCTGGTCAATGGTGGCCGAGCAACTGGCTCGTCACAATACGCTACTCACTACTTTTGATGAACTGTGGTATGGTGTTGAAGCTGCATGGGCAGCTGTACCTGTACACGCCATCCAAGCTCTGTTTGACTCAATGCCCAGGTGTATCAAGGCCGTTATTACGGTCGGAGATGGTTGTTCTGGATTCTGATTTCTCAGGATCTATGCACTCACATTGCCTAAAAATATAATCACATGTCAGTTCTAGTATAATATATTTGTCAAATGAATACCCGTTTATCATCTGCATTTCTTCTTGGTGTAGCAATTTTAATGGCCAGTAGTGTATTTTACGAAGTGCGGCAGCAATGAAGTACAATGCTTTGTTTGCTCTAAAAGATTAAGAAGGAACATCAAACCTGCGACTTAACAGTTCGTTCGTAGTTTGTAACAAAAGTAGTAAGTAGCTGATCCGCTGCCAGCGCCTTTCAAACATACCTAGTAGCTCTTCAGACACGAAAATAGTTTTCCAGCCTTAGTTTTCACCCTTTAACACTGACTGTTCGTAACGCCGATATATTGGTATGGTCCACCGTTTTGTAGAATTCAGCTTAATCTATGTTTGATGTCCACGTTTATTACTGGAAGTAGCAGCAATTAACAAACCTAATAAATTATTTCAGAAACACATTTTGATCGGTTTTAGCAGTCACCTTAATCTGGAGGTAAAGAAATCGGTATAACGGCAATAGCCGCCGTCTCTATCCTGTCCCCAGCTCGGTCACGTATCCGCTTCGCCCAGTAGACACGAAACGAATTCTGGTGGCGGAGAAATCGACCGTGCCGTTTGACGCATCTCATACGACAACATCACTAAAAGTAAGAAAACGTACCAGGGGTTGTTATAATTACCGTACAGCTACTCACAGAGGTACCGGGTTTGAGTTGTTTTGGGGAAGGAGACCAGACAGCGAGGTCATCCGTCTCATCGGATTATGGAAGGATGGGGAAGGAAGTCGGCCGTGCCCTTTGAAAGGAACCATCCCGGCATTTTCCCGGAGCGGTTTAGGGAAATCACGGAAAACCTAAATCAGGATGTCCGGACGCGGGATTGAACCGTCGTCCTCACGAATGCGAATCCAGTGTCTAACCACTGCGCCAACATCTACATCTACATCTACATGACTACTCTGCAATTCACATTTAAGTGCTTGGCAGAGGGTTCATCGAACCACAATCATACTATCTCTCTACTATTCCACTCCCGAACAGCGAGCGGGAAAAACGAACACCTAAACCTTTCTGTTCGAGCTCTGATTTCTCTTATTTTATTTTGATGATCATTCCTACCTATGTTGGTTGGGCTCAACAAAATATTTTCGCATTCGGAAGAGAAAGTTGGTGACTGAAATTTCGTAAAAAGCTCTCGCCGCGACGAAAAACGTCTATGCTGTAATGACTTCCATCCCAACTCGTGTATCATATCTGCCACACTCTCTCCTCTATAACGCGATAATACAAAACGAGCTGCCCTTCTTTGCACCCTCTCGATGTCCTCCGTCAATCCCACCTGGTAAGGATCCCACACCGCGCAGCAATATTCTAACAGAGGACGAACGAGTGTAGTGTAAGCTGTCTCTTTAGTGGACTTGTTGCATCTTCTAAGTGTCCTGCCAATGAAACGCAACCTTTGGCTCGCCTTCCCGACAATATTATCTATGTGGTCCTTCCAACTGAAGTTGTTCGTAATTTTAACACCCAGGTACTTAGTTGAATTGACAGCCTTGAGAATTGTACTATTTATCGAGTAATCGTATTCCAACGGAGTTCTTTTGGAACTCATGTGGATCATCTCACACTTTTCGTTATTTAGCGTCAACTGCCACCTGACACACCATACAGCAATCTTTTCTAAATCGCTTTGCAGCTGATACTGGTCTTCGGATGACCTTACTAGACGGTAAATTACAGCATCATCTGCGAACAGTCTAAGAGAACTGCTCAGATTGTCACCCAGGTCATTTATATAGATCAGGAACAGTAGAGGTCCCAGGACGCTTCCCTGGGGAACACCTGATATCACTTCAGTTTTACTCGATGATTTGCCGTCTATTACTACGAACTGCGTCCTTCCTGACAGGAAATCACGAATCCAGTCGCACAACTGAGACGATACCCCATAGCTCCGCAGCTTGATTAGAAGTCGCTTGTGAGGAACGGTGTCAAAAGCTTTCCGGAAATCTAGAAATACGGAATCAACTTGAGATCCCCTGTCGATAGCGGCCATTACTTCGTGCGAATAAAGAGCTAGCTGCGTTGCACAAGAGCGATGTTTTCTGAAGCCATGCTGATTACGTGTCAATAGATCGTTCTCTTCGAGGTGATTCATAATGTTTGAATACAGTATATGCTCCAAAACCCTACTGCAAACCGACGTCAATGATATAGGTCTGTAGTTAGATGGATTACTCCTACTACCCTTCTTAAACACTGGTGCGACCTGTGCAATTTTCCAATCTGTAGGTACAGATCTATCGGTGAGCGAGCGGTTGTATATGAGTGCTAAGTAGGGAGCTATAGTATCAGCGTAATCTGAAAGGAACCTAATCGGTATACAATCTGGACCTGAAGACTTGCCCGTATCAAGCGATTTGAGTTGCTTCGCAACCCCTAAGGTATCTACTTCTAAGAAACTCATGCTAGCAGATGTTCGTGTTTCAAATTCTGGAATATTCCATTCGTCTTCCCTGGTGAAGGAATTTCGGAAAACTGCGTTCAATAACTCCGCTTTAGCGGCACAGTCGTCGATAACAGTACCATCGGCACTGCGCAGCGAAGGTATTGACTGCGTCTTGCCGCTTGTGTACTTTACATACGACCAGAATTTCTTCGGATTTTCTACCAAATTTCGAGACAATGTTTCGTTGTGGAACCTATTAAAGGCATCTCGCATCGAAGTCCGTGCCAAATTTCGCGCGTCTGTAAATTTTAGCCCATCTTCAGGATTTCGCGTTCTTCTGAACTTCGCATGCTTTTTCCGTTGCAACAGAGGTACCGCGTGGGCTGCAGTTATCGTACGGCACCGACACTTTGTAGATATTGTAATGCGACAATGCGGAACCGATTTACGCTGAAGAAAAAAATATTATTTCCAATTTTGCCACCTGATTCATATCTGGTGCCGTGAATTCAAGAAAGACGCTCAGAAATATTTCCATGCATAATGGATTGGGAACGAGATGTGGGCACGAAAGGTAAAACAAGTAAGAAAGGCATAATGTTCATTCTATTATTAAGCGCCGCTTGCACAATTTGCTCAATATGAGCACCGGAGATATCGATAAGATGCTGCATCCGTAAAATGACGTGATCAACAGTTGCTCGCAGCAGTTCCGGTGCAACCTGAGCAACGTGTTCAGGTAGAGACCGAACGTGGCAGGGGGTAAACGCCTTCTTTTAGATATCTCTAGAGCAAAAGTCACATGGATTCAGATCAGGTGAACTTCAAGAACATGGATGAGGAAAACCTCTCTATATAACTAGCTGGTGGAAGGTTGCATTAGAGCAGATGTTTCATTGGGCGAGCGACACGAGGCGTTGCCCCATCTTACATGAAAACAATGGTTTCCACATCGGTACACTTCACAGGCCCTCTGGGTATATTGTTTCCAAAGAAGATCGGAACGAGAATTAAAGTGCTTGTGAGACCGCACCACACAGTCACATTCGGCGCGTGCAGTGTCTCTCTGTGCAGAACACGCCGTTTAACGGCGTCCCAAACTCCGCCGTTCTGTGTATTCAATGAACCACGTAGAGTAAATTGTGCCTCGTCACTCCACAGAACATTCCCCGGCCACATGTCATCAACTTCGATCCGTTCCAGAAACCAGATATCAAATTTAGAACGTTGTTGCGGATCATGAGGTTTCAGTTCTTGCACCTTCTGGATCTCGTACGGGTACCAGTGTAAAATAGACCGCAGAATTTGCGTACTGTTGACCATGATATGGACAATTCTCGTGTCTTTCCTTTTCCGTGTGCCACACCAATTTCACCCGTGTTTTAGAATTTTATTATCATCTCCTTTAAACCATTTAGCGACAATGGGCGTCCTCTAAGACTTTTCAGTCGGTGATGTTTTCCGATGCTGCAAGTGAAATTGCTGCTCTTCGCATAAAACAGTTTCACTAACAACACACGGTCCCTCATCTCGATAGCCGTACTGTTCACTCACGTTATGGCTTGATGTGCGTGTATGTCATGCAAATAGTGTACAGCAGTGTTTTTCATCCTTTTTGAATACGCTGAAACGTCCCCTTAGAAAAATTTATACAAGACTGTGCTTAAACTGAAACACAATATTTTTAGCGCAACGCAATCTGACTTTCAAAAACCCCTACAAAAGAATGGCCCTGACTAACATTAACCTATACGTTTCACAAATCACTTACCTCACAAAAATCTTCGTTACTCAAGCTACTGCAATACAGCGAGCGCCACAACTGCCAGCTAACTAAAAGATTCAAACTACGGAAGTCACTAACTACTGATAGGCACAGTTAGCAAATGAAAGATTTTAATAGAGAACAAACAATGTATTTACCTTTATAGTCATTATATATATATATATATATATATATATATATATATATATATATATATATATATATATATCAGTTCATGACACCAATTCCTACAAATTTCAAAACTCCGCCATCTCTCTTCCCACGTCCACCACTGCTGGCGGCTCACCTCCAACAGCGCAACGCTACGCGCTGTTAGCATCCAGCCGCCCAACACTAAATGGCGAACTTTACAACAATGCCAACCAGCCACTGACTGCACACAGCACAGCCAGTGAATTTTCATACAGAGCGCTACGTGGCGGCGGCGTTACCAATAAAATAACCTAAACAGCCTACTTACATAGCCCCCATGCTCCCCACAAAAAACTTTACAAATTGTTTTGGGCAGTGGCCAATACGGATTTGAAAATTTTTTTTCATAATTATGATTACAATAGCAAAGAAATCAAATGCACACACTTATTGATACAATGTTGGTCAAAAGCTGAAATTTTCTCACAGTCAATAAAGACAGTCCTGATCATTCATCAAAGTAAAATTGCAGTGTTTTTCTCAAAGTCTGAGTGGTAAAAGAAAATGCACACGGAAGTAGTGGATTTCCATGCAGTCTTGAAGAAGTAGTGTTGTCCTTTCAACGGAAAGCCAGTGCTGACTCTTGACATGCAGACAGGTAATGGACCACAACAGAGCAAACCCACAGCAGAGTCAGTCGAAGTTTTAAAGAATATTGGTAGGTAGGTCGTCACAGTGTAGACCCATTGTAGTCCTGGTAGAGATTACGATATTGGTGGGCCACCAGAGGTGCAGACCCACTGCAGTCCTTGTAGAAATAATGGTACTGGTGGGTCATCAAAGGTGTAGACCCACTGTAGTCCTTGCAGAGATGGCCAGCAGCCATCTGTTTGACTATGCAGGCGCACAATCACCATTGAAGAGTCTTGCGGATAATATAGCAAGTCCATAATCACCACTTGTGCACTCACAAAAATGGTTTTTGAAATGTCCTTAGAACCAGCAATGCTGTTATCCAGTCCCTTACTGAATTATTAACACACGTGCAAACACTATCAGTCCCTACTTCTCACATATTGTCCATATACTATGACCAACAGAAATGTGTGCAGTGAAATGTAACTTACAAGTTACTTAATTTGATGAACAGGTGTCAATTACAATTTTATAACATGAGAATACCATAACAAAGGTACAAAATATATCATTAAAGAACATAATAGTAGAGATAACATTTGCAGTAATACAGGCTTTACAAAAGAATCGAAATAACATATACATCAGTGTTACAAAAATTGTGACATAAGTACATACATAAAGATCAGAATAACTTTTGAAACATCAACTTCACAAATGAGCATTAGAATAAAACAGAATAAATAAAGTGTAAACATCTTTACGAAGTAAATAACATGTTATTAATGCAAATTATATTTGAGGTTATCAGTATTCCTCATCATAGTGAATGTAACTTAGTATTAGAAGAGAAAAACTTCTATGAAACAGTACACATAGACAGGAAGAAAACAAATACACAAGGGTACACAAACACATAGTGGGATAACACAAAAGGAAAGGACAGGGTTTGTTTTCACTGTAACATTTGGTACTGCAGTCCAACACAAAACTTCATTCCATAGATCTTTCGTCTTATTTCAACATCTGTTTCCGCCAAAAAAATCCTATCCAAGCATGCTTTCTGTATTCTGTTCACATCCTCTTTCGAAAATAGTTTTTCTCCACTGTACACTACTTTTTTTGGCCAAACCATTTTCTTATAGCGTCTCAATGCTTTTCTTTCAATTCATCATAGTTAGTTTCTTATATAGTCTATCCCCTCTTATGCTAACTTAAAGCTACTGAGCTCAGATGCTAAACTAAGGGACGATGCAATGCAGCAGCACAAAACAATTAATACAAACAGCAATGACAAAAAAATGCAAGTAAGCAAAGCAAGCAGCAATAAATGTAATAACTTATACCTAAACATGACAAATCCACAAGCAGAAAAAATAGTATACTAAAGACAACAATGCAGATAAGGGAAAGTTATAATTACATCTTAATGTCTATGTAATTAAAATGGTGCACCACAAACTTATTCTACGAGAAATATTACCAAGTAGTTGCAAAGAAAATTATGTATGCAGTTACTGTTATTAATCCCTTCTTCTTGTTCTTTCCTTTCCAAGTGTTCCTTTTTCGAAGAACGTGGGCCATAAAATTATAATTTAATAGATCTGTTGACAGAAAGTTTTCACATTAGCAAATGCATTTAATTTTATTTTATAAAACCAATGCTGCAACACAGCTGGAAAACAGATATCAAATGAAATAAGCATCTATCTACAAAGCATAAAAATATCATTCAATAGTGATGTGGCATTTCATAAGTTAGTAGAAATTCTCTCAATTCTCGTAGAAAGACGCTTGTCATTATCAGGTGTGCAGATGTAAGAAAATATATCTTTCCAAGTAATGAGCGTGTCGTTTTTGCGATGCTTTCTGCAAAGGAATGTCAATAGCGAGGATAATGGCCTCTCTTTTGTTTCACCTGTGCCTCTGAAAGGCACACACTATCTGCTTGTTTCCCGGTGGCTGTAGCCCAGCTGGGTGCCCACGATGCATTAGGTGCAGGTGGTCACTTAACTGTCTTACCGAAATATTTACGACACCAGTTTCCGCTACAGTGGCAGTCTCATATAAAAAATTTCACAGGTCAAGAACTTGCGTTACAAATCTGTAGAAACAAAATCCTATTGATATAACAGTGTCCAAAAAAGTTCCGTCGGCATTGTAATACATTCACGCATTTACATACATTTCATAACTCTTAAAGTACAATTCTTGGTTTCCAACCACCTTTTTCATAAACCAGAGTCCCTAACCACTACTCATTATTCCTTACATTATTCGTCGACACTTCTTCAATATTTCATCACAAAGATACGTAGCATAATCAAATAACTCATATAGCATCAGCTTATTGATCATAAACATACCACAACAGCGTAATACACATCGTCATCATAACATAATAAAACCTCCTCCAATTCTCAAAATCGTCGTAACTTCTTCCAATAATTTCAAAACCTAAAAAAATTCTCTTCTCATGTCAAAAGTGTCATCTACCTCAAACGTACTTTAAAAATCATGATCTCATACCCAATTATGTCACTGAAAGCTCTCATAGTATCACAATGGTTCCGAAAAAATATGGACAGTTCACAAAGTACAGACAAAATACAATTTCGTAAGTGTGAAGTTATCCAACTGTGTAATTACGTAAACATCTATCACTGAGGTAGTATAATAAATGTTTGTTTCTCTCAGTTACATGATCAGATAGCTGTGTAATTTATGTGTTAGAGAAATATGGTACCGATGTGTAAAGTTGTATAAGCAAATGCCATATTAGCTAGGGCTCCTTTGTGCTTGCCACACACATGGTACTCAAAGTAGGCGTGTACCCCCCTGAGGATTAATGTAATTATATCCTGAGGTGTTACAGATTTCAGCAATGGAGTGAAATGTATCACGGGAAACCTTTGTATCATTGTACTTCAAATATCTTTAAAAATAAATGTTTTAAGTACAAAATTAATCACTCAAATACGTGTACTGTAGCGCTAAACTGTGCGTCTTGTTGTAAGATAACCTCAGTGCTGTGGAAGTGTCGTAGTTATCGTCCTCCGAAAGCTAAGTTCTGCAGAAGTCAATGTACTTACCTCATGATAAACAAAAGTGAAATGCTTTGCGAATAGATATCGTAGTTACTACGCTTATTGCCGTGATGAAGTAAGTACTGTACGGTAACGTATTGTTGTGCTACGGAAAAGGCTGTCTCATTGTAGCTATACCACAAAGTTACTGCTAAAACATGTTTTACTTTCCAGAATAATACAGAAAAACTGTGCACATATAAAACAGATACACCGCAAAAGCAACAATGTAAATCGTGTCACATATTAGTAGCGTCGTGATATAATCGTGTAGCTATCAGAGAAACCAAATGCTAAGTCATCTTTAATCTCACCGAATGTACTTCAAATAAAGAATGTATTTTCAAGTAAATCAAAATGTTGCATTAAACTCTCATTAGCAGTAATGGTAAATGTTCTAAGTATGTAAGCCTGATAGTCGTTACGTAATCGTGCAACTAACAAGCAAGAATGTACACACACAATAACACTGTGACGTCTGTTCACTATAACAATGCATTCGTAATTTCTGTTTAAATAAGTTCTCTTGGTTCTTGACTGGATATTTAACTTCAAAACAATGTTGCATGTCAACAGTTTCTCAGTGTGACAAATTGTACTAGTAGTGTGAAGTGAAAAATTTTATTGCAAAGACTAAGTTAATGAAACAGATTATCTCTCAATAAACGGTTTTACATGTGAAATACGGTGCAATCCTTTACTCTTCATAGTACTCAGAGTTTCAGCTGAAAAGCAATTATCATGCGGTAAACGTCGGTAAAGAATATTGGAGTTTTTCTCAAGGTTAGCGCCTATGTTATTTTTCTCTGAGCCAGCCGGCGCACGTGGCTGCCTGCGGTGCGAGTCTTTGTCTGCTATCTCTTTGTTGGCGTGCGTCGTTATTGGGATTAGGAGACCTAACTTCTACAAATTCACTTTGCCGAGAGGGCGCTGCCCTGTTTGAAGCTCGCCAGTTGATGCAATTCAGGTCTGTCGTTACGATCATATCGCCTGTCGTCATGTCGGTAATTTCTGTAATGTCTTTCTTGTCGGTCACGTGGTGGAGGATATCTCCCTGAATCGTAACTGCGTGCTGGACCGTTGCGTCTATTCTGTCTCCCCTGATATTATTTATTTTGGTTTGCCATATTGCCTGTTTCTCTGATTGTCTGTGTGATATTAATTACTACGGAAATGCGATCTTCCTCTGTAACTATTACTCTGCCAGTGGTTGTCATATGGGTGGTGTCTGTTTTGTTCACGATTTGCGTTGTAAGAATAGCCTTGTCGTGTCCAGTTATTATTTCTGTCGTCACGGAATTGTGACGGATGTGACCTGTAGAGATTGTTTTCCTGTTTTCGTATCCGGCTACGGTCTGTGTCAATTTCTAATTCTTGTAAGAGTCCCTGAAAAGCTTCAATGTCGTCTTTGCAACGCCCTGCCAAAATAATATTCTTTAAATGTTCAGGCAATTTCATTATGCAAATGCGGATGAGTTCTGAAGGGCTATATGGGTTTGAAAGATATTGATTCTTATGCAACATGTCTTCAAAATATTTGACGAGACTGGAAAATTCAGCTTGTTCAAAGAGTTTCATCATCATGATGCTATGTTTTACTCGGTCTTGTGTAGCTTGAGATTAATATGCTGAGAGGAAGGCATGATGAAATTCTCCTTCACTGTGACAATCGTGAATGACCGATCGCATTCTTACCGCTGGCTCATTCTCCAAGTAGCCACACATAAATTCTAATCTGTGTTCTAATGACCAGTTGGGAGGAAAACAATGAGAGAATTGATGGAGCCACGTGTGTGGATGAATGTCGTTGCCAGAATTCTTAAGTGTTTTGAATTTACGTGCAGTAATGAACAGCATATAGTCAAAATCATCGTGTCGGCGAGTAGCATATCGGTCATTGTTACGTCGTGTCGGCGGTTCCATCTCAAAATTCGGTGCACCTTGCCAATTTCTTTCATGATTTTCGAAATGCCTTGTGTTATTATTTTGTGGCTTTTCTGTATTTCTAAGTTCCTCTTACCGTGTTGGAGAGCGAGTGTCCTCTGAAATATGTAATTTTTGTGTTACCTGCGTCAACTGATCTTGTACTTTCCGGATTTCTCTTTTGTATTGCGTATTAATTTGATTTTGATTTTGTTTGAATTTCTTAATTTGTTCATACTCTTCTGTGTCAGTTATGGCTACAGGTCTTGTGTCATTCAGATCATCATCTACCTTTGCAGATAAATTAGTGAACTGATCCGAAAGTTCGACTACTTTCTCCGATAGTGAACACATTTCCTCAGTGTGTTTTTCTTAACCAAGTTGCAGAGTGTCCATTTCTGTTGAAATCGAATCTACTGTGTCCTTTAAGTTCTTGGAAGTTGCGTAACCGAATCGGCGGATGCAACTGAGTCCATTTTAGCTTGCCAGGTGTCGTGATTTTCACAAACAATAGTTTGCAATTCTTTTATGGCTGCTTCGTGATTCTGTAATGCGTTTTCATGCCGCGAAAAAATAGGTTGAAAATGCTCACAAATTTGTGTTTTTACGTCATTACAGATTTTTTGACATTTCGATTCAATGTTCAATTCAGTAGTTAAATCTTCACGTGTTTGTTGAAGTGTGGTGTCTAACTTCTGAAGATTTTGTTCCATTGTGTCTAACTTTTGAAGATTATGTTCCATTGTGTCCAACTGTTGCTGTGTTTGTCTCTGGTGTTGTTCCATTGTGTCTAACTTTCGAAGATTTTGTTCCATTGTGTTTAACTGTTGCTGTGTTTGTCTCTGATTTTGTTTCATTTGTTGCATTAATTGCAATAATAATGTATTAGTGTCTGGAATCTGTTCCTCTATGCTTTTCGGCAGTGCATTTGCACCGGCAACATTCACATTTTGACAAGCAAAAAATGTGTCTTGACTTATTTGAGAAAACGGAGGACGCAAAACCTGAATGTACATTATTTGCAAGATTGTGTCCTGTCATTTCGGATTCCTGACGCGAGCTGTTGCCGTCCGATCGATCGATAGTGCTTCCCTGTTCACTAACTGTTTCACTGTCTACACCATTGTTTGCAGCCCGCTCCATTTCCCTATGTACAATTACCAAATTACTACTTTGAACATTAGTTAATTCATTACTCGGTGGTGCTAACACACTGCTTTCGTCTTCACTGTCATTTCTCAGTTTACTATGAAGCCAGTATTATGTTTTTCACACGCCATTATTGTCACAATATTTCACACGATAACACAGAAAAGCACAATTTGAAGAGCAAAAATAAGAGAACACATTAACATAGCACTGAAAATAATATCTAGTTAATTGCAAGCGCAGCTGCGAAATACTTGGTGCAACTATACATGCATGCCACAACTGTTGTACTGTACAACAATGAAAGACTACAACTACAAAGGAAATTCTCTCTACAATTACGCACTAGCAATAAACAAAATCTACACTAATTACACAAACTACAAGAAAAAATCAGAAGATTCCAGTGAGGTATCCTCGGCTAAGGGTCGCCATATGAAACGTCCCCTTAGAAAAATTTATACAAGACTGTGCTTAAACTGACACACAATATTTTTAGCGCAACGCAATCTGACTTTCAATAATCCCTACAAAAGAATGGCCCTGACTAACATTAACCTATACGTTTCACAAATCACTTACCTCACAAAAATCTTTGTTACTCAAGCTACTGCAATACCGTGAGCGCCACTACTGCCAGCTAACTAAAGGATGCAAACTACGGAAGTCACTAACTACTGATAGGCACAGTTAGCAAATGAAAGATTTTAATAGAGAACAAACAATGTATTTGCCTTTATAGTCATAATATATATATATATATATATATATATATATATATATATATATATATATATATATATATATCAGTTCATGACACCAATTCCTACAAATTTCAAATCTCCGCCATCTCTCTCCCCACGTCCACCACTGCTGGTGTGTCACCTCCAACTGCGCAACGCTACGCGCTGTTAGCATCCAGCCGCCCAACACTACGATGGCGAGTATTACAACAATGCCAACCAGCCACTGACTGCACAAAGCACAGCCAGTGATTTTTCATACAGAGCGCTACGTGGCGGCGGCGTTACCAATAAAAAAAACCTAAACAGACTACTTACAACGCGACCCCTTTCCAAGTAATAATATTCTGGGGACCCCCAGAACCATAATAAAAGTATGTCAGCGATTGGGAAGGAGCGCTGGTCCCCGGCACGAATCCGCCCGGTGGATTTATGCCGAGGTCTGGTGAGCCGGCCAGTCTGTGGATGGTTTTTAGGCGGTTTTAAATCGGTATTTGCTGCGCAAACAAGTTCTCCACGTACGCGTACAAACCACCATTACTCTACCACGCAAACATAGGAGATACACGCATCTGGTGTGAGACGTTCCCTGGGGGGAGGGGGGCAGGGGGTGGGTCCACCGGGGGCCGAACCGCACAATAACCCTGCGTTCGGGGTGGGGTAGCGGAGTAGTGAAGTGGACTGCGGTAGTCGTCGTGGGGTTGCGGACCACTGCGGCTGGGGCGGGGACGGAGCCTCTCCGTCGTTTCTAGGTCCCCAATTAACTAACATAACAACGTAACGTGTCAGCGATTTCAAAGGCAACTTATTTGATTTTCTTTCTATTGTTACTATACTGATCGAGAAATCAAGTGCAATGTGAAAAGAGGTCGCAGTGCTCTACGGGCAGAGAGATAATTATATTGGTAGAGCACTTGCCCGTGAAAGGCAAAGGTCCCGAGTTCGAGTCTCGGTCGGGCACACAGTTTTAATCTGCCAGGAAGTTTCATATCAGCGCACACTCTGCTGCAGAGTGAAAATCTCATTCTGGAAACATCCCCCAGGCTGTGGCTAAGCCATGTCTCCGCAATATCCTTTCTTTCAGGAGTGCTAGTTCTGCAAGTTTCGCAGGAGAGCTTCTGTAAAGTTTGGAAGGTAGGAGACGGATACTGGCAGAAGTAAAGCTGTGAGTACCGGGCGTGAGTCGTGCTTCGGTAGCTCAGATGGTAGAGCACTTGCCCGCGAAAGGCAAAGGTCCCGAGTTCGAGTCTCTGTCGGGCACACAGTTTTAATCTGCTAGGAAGTTTCATATCAGCGCACACTCCGCTGCAGAGTGAAAATCTCATTCTAGATAATTATATCCGTGGTCTAGGGGTCATTAGCCGGCACGGTAGCTCAGAGTGTTCGCTCAGAGGGTTTCGCGCCCTCTGTAATAAAAAAAACTGAGTCAATCGATCAACAACGAACATAAATGGATGTCTTACGACGTCCGCCCCGAGCAGATGCAATGAACAAAAGCGAACAAAATGAGATTAAAAAAATAGGGGTAGCGTCTTCGATTCATAATCAAAACGTCTTCGGTCCCGGGTTCGATCCCCGCCACTCCCTAACTTTTGATAAATAACAGCATTGGCGGCCGAAGACTTTCGGCATAAGAAGTCAGCCTCATTCTGCCAACGGCCTTGTCAAAGAGGCCGGAGGAGCGGATAGAGGTTCAGGGCACTCTCTTGTCCTGTTGTTGTTGTTGTTGTTGTTGTCTTCAGTCCTGAGACTGGTTTGATGCAGCTCTCCATGCTACTCTATCCTGTGCAACCTGCTTCATCTCCCAGTACCTACTGCAACCTACATCGTTCTGAATCTGCTTAGTGTACTCATCTCTCGGTCTCCCTCTACGATTTTTACCCTCCACGTTGCCCTCCAATGCTAAATTTGTGATCCCTTGATGCCTCAAAACATGTCCTACCAACCGATCCCTTCTTCTAGTCAAGTTGTGCCACAAACTTCTCTTCTCCCCAATCCTATTCAATACCTCCTCATTAGTTACGTGATCTATCCACCTTATCTTCAGTATTCTTCTGTAGCACCACATTTCGAAAGCTTCTATTCTCTTCTTGTCCAAACTAGTTATCGTCCATGTTTCACTTCCATACATGGCCACACTCCAAACAAATACTTTCAGAAACGACTTCCTGATACATAAATCTATATTCGATGTTAACAAGTTTCTGTTCTTCAGAAACGCTTTCCTTGCCATTGCCAGTCTACATTTTATATCCTCTCTACTTCGACCATCATCAGTTATTTTACTTCCTAAATAGCAAAACTCCTTTACTACTTTAAGTGTCTCATTTCCTAATCTAATTCCCTCAGCATCACCCGATTTAATTTGACTACATTCCATTATCCTCGTTTTGCTTTTGTTAATGTTCATCTTATATCCTCCTTTCAAGACACTGTCCATTCCGTTCAACTGCTCTTCCAAGTCCTTTGCCGCCTCTGACAGAATTACAATGTCATCGGCGAACCTCAAAGTTTTTACTTCGTCTCCATGAATTTTAATACCTACTCCAAATTTTTCTTTTGTTTCCTTTACTGCTTGCTCAATATATAGATTGAATAACATCGGGGAGAGGCTACAACCATGTCTCACTCCTTTCCCAACCACTGCTTCCCTTTCATGCCCCTCGACTCTTATTACTGCCATCTGGTTTCTGTACAAATTATAAATAGCCTTTCGCTCCCTGTATTTTACCCCTGCCACCTTTAGAATTTGAAAAAGAGTATTCCAGTCAACATTGTCAAAAGCTTTCTCTAAGTCTACAAATGCTAGAAACGTAGGTTTGCCTTTTCTTAATCTTTCTTCTAAGATAAGTCGTAAGGTCAGTATTGCCTCACGTGTTCCAACATTTCGACGGAATCCAAACTGATCCTCCCCGAGGTCTGCATCTACCAGTTTTTCCATTCGTCTGTAAAGAATTCGCGTTAGTATTTTGCAGCCGTGGCTTATTAAACTGATAGTACGGTAATTTTCACATCTGTCAGCACCTGCTTTCTTTGGGATTGCAATTATTATATTCTTCTTGAAGTCTGAGGTTATTTCGCCTGTCTCATACATCTTGCTCACCAGCTGGTAGAGTTTTGTCATGAATGGCTCTCCCACGGCCGTCAGTAGTTCTAATGGAATGTTGTCTACTCCAGGGGCCTTGTTTCGACTCAGGTCTTTCAGTGCTCTGTCAAACTCTTCACGCAGTATCGTATCTCCCATTTCGTCTTCATCTACATCCTCTTCTATTTCCATAATATTGTCCTCAAGTACATCGCCCTTGTATAAGCCTTCTATATACTCCTTCCACCTTTCTGGCTTCCCTTCTTTGCTTAGAACTGGGCTGCCATCTGAGCTCTTGATATTCATACACGTGGTTCTCTTCTCTCCAAAGGTCTCTTTAATTTTCCTGTAGGCAGTATCTATCTTACCCCTAGTGAGATAAGCTTCTACATCCTTACATTTGTCCTCTAGCCATCCCTGTTTAGCCATTTTGCACTTCCTGTCGATCTCATTTTTGAGACGTTTGTATTCCTTTTTGCCTGCTTCATTTACTGCATTTTTATATTTTCTCCTTTCATTAATTAAATTCAATATTTCTTCTGTTACCCAAGGATTTCTAGCAGCCCTCGTCTTTGTACCTACTTTATCCTCTGCTGCCTTCACTACTACATCCCTCAGAGCTACCCATTCTTCTTCTACTGTATTTCTTTCCCCTATTCCTGTCAATTGTTCCCTTATGCTCTCTCTGAAACTCTGTACAACCTCTGGTTCTTTCAGTTTATCCAGGTCCCATCTCCTTAATTTCTCACATTTTTGCAGTTTCTTCAGTTTTAATCTACAGGTCATAACCAATAGATTGTGGTCAGAGTCCACATCTGCCCCTGGAAATGTCTTACAACTTAAAACCTGGTTCCTAAATCTCTGTCTTAGCATTATATAATCTATCTGATACCTTTTAGTATCTCCAGGGTTCTTCCACGTATACAACCTTCTTTCATGATTCTTAAACCAAGTGTTAGCTATGATTAAGTTGTGCTCTGTGCAAAATTCTACTAGGCGGCTTCCTCTTTCATTTCTTAGCCCCAATCCATATTCACCTACTATGTTTCCTTCTCTCCCTTTTCCTACACTCGAATTCCAGTCACCCATGACTATTAAATTTTTGTTTCCCTTCACTATCTGAATAATTTCTTTTATTTCATCGTACATTTCTTCAATTTCTTCATCATCTGCAGAGCTAGTTGGCATATAAACTTGTACTACTGTAGTAGGTGTGGGCTTCATATCTATCTTGGCCACAATAATGCGTTCACTATGCTGTTTGTAGTAGCTTACCCGCATTCCTATTTTCCTATTCATTATTAAACCTACTCCTGCATTACCCCTATTTGATTTTGTGTTTATAACCCTGTAGTCACCTGACCAGAAGTCTTGTTCCTCCTGCCACCGAACCTCACTAATTCCCACTATATCTAACTTTAACCTATCCATTTTCTAACCTACCTGCCCGATGAAGGGATCTGATATTCCACGCTCCGATCCGTAGAACGCCAGTTTTCTTTCTCCTGATAACGACATCCTCCTGAGTAGTCCCCGCCCGGAGATCCGAATGGGGGACTATTTTACCTCCGGAATATTTTACCCAAGAGGATGCCATCATCATTTATTCATACAGTAAAGCTGCATGTCCTCGGGAAAAATTACGGCTGTAGTTTCCCCTTGCTTTCAGCCGCTCGCAGTACCAGCACAGCAAGGCCGTTTTGGTTAATGTTGCAAGGCCAGATCAGTCAATCATCCAGACTGTTGCCCCTGCAACTACTGAAAAGGCTGCTGCCCCTCTTCAGGAACCACACGTTTGTCTGGCCTCTCAACAGATACCCCTCCGTTGTGGTTGCACCTACGGTACGGCCATCTGTATCGCTGAGGCACGCAAGCCTCCCCACCAACGGCAAGGTCCATGGTTCATGGGGTGGGAAATTGCCCCTAAAGGCGGAAGAATCAGCAATGATCAACGACATGAGGATGCAGAAGGCAATGGAAACCACTGCATTAAAGACACGTAACGTGTATCCACAGGACAAGTGGCCTGTAGTTGAAGAAGTGTCATGATGATCTCTCCATTGGCAAAAGATTCCGGAATAGTCCCCCATTCGGATCTCCGGGAGGGGACTGCCAAGGGGGAGGTTACCATGAGAAAAAGATTGAATAATCAACGAAAGGATAATGTTCTACGAGTCGGGGCGTGATATGTCAGAAGCTTGAACATGGTAGGGAAACTAGGAAATCTGAAAAGGGAAATGCATTGGCTCAATCTAGATATAGTAGGGGTCAGAGAAGTGAAGTGGAAGGAAGACAAGGATTTCTGGTCAGATGAGTATCGGGTAATATCAACAGCAGCAGAAAATGGTATAACGGGTGTAGGATTCGTTATGAATAGGAAGGTAGGGCAGAGGGTGTGTTACTGTGAACAGTTCAGTGACCGGGTTGTTCAAATCAGAATCGACAGCAGACCAACAACGACAACGATAGTTTAGGTATACATGCCGACGTCTCAAGCTGAAAATGAACAGATAGAGAAAGTGTATGAGGATATTGAAAAGGTAATGCAATATGTAAAGGGGGACGAAAATCTAATAGTCATGGGCGACTGGAATCCAGTTGTAGGGGAAGGAGTTGAAGAAAAGGTTACAGGAGAATATGGGCTTCGGACAAGGAATGAAAGAGGAGAAAGACTAATTGAGTTCTGTAACAAGTCTCAGCTAGCAATAGCGAATACCCTGTTCAAGAATCACAAGAGGAGGAGGTATACTTGGAAAAGGCCAGGAGATACGGGAAGATTTCACTTAGATTACATCATGGTCAGACAGAGATTCCGAAATCAGATACTGGATTGTAAGGCGTACCCAGGAGCAGATATAGACTCAGATCACAATATAGTAGTGATGAAGAGTAGGCTGAAGTTCAAGACATTAGTCAGGAAGAATCAATACGCTAAGAAGTGGGATACGGACGTTCTAAGGAATGACGAGATACGTTTGAAGTTCTCTAACGCTGTAGATACAGCAATAAGGAATAGCGCAGTAGGCAACACAGTTGAAGAGGAATGGACGTCTCTAAATAGGGCCATCACAGAAGTTGGGAAGGAAAACATAGGTACAAAGAAGGTAGCTGCGAAGATACCATGGGTAACAGAAGAAATACTTCAGTTGATTGATGAAAGGAGGAAGTACAAACATGTTCCGGGAATATCAGGAATACATAAATACAAGTCGCTGAGGAATGAAATAAATAGGAAGTGCAGGGAAGCTAAGACGAAATGGCTGCAGGAAAAATGTGAAAACATCGAAAAAGATATGATTGTCGGAAGGACAGACTCAGCAAACAGGAAAGTCAAAACAACCTTTGGTGACATTAAAAGCAACGGTGGTAACATTAGGAGTGCAACGGGAATTCCACTGTTAAATGCTGAGGAGAGAGCAGATAGGTGGAAAGAATACATTGAAAGCCTCTATGAGGGTGAAGATTTGTCTGATGTGATACAAGAAGAAACAGGAGTCGATTTAGAAGATATAGGGGATCCAGTATTAGAATCGGAATTTAAAAGAGCTTTGGAGGACTTACGGTCAAATAAGGCAGAAGGGATAGATAACATTCCATCAGAATTTCTAAAATCATTAGGGGAAGTGGCAACAAAACGACTATTCACGTTGGTGTGTAGAATATATGAGACTGGCTACATACCATCTGACTTTCGGAAAAGCATCATCCACACAATTACGAAGACGGCAAGAGCTGACAAGTGCGAGAATTATCACACAATCAGCTTAACAGCTCATGCATCGAAGCTGCTTACAAGAATAATATACAGAAGAAGGAAAAGAAAATTGAGAATGCGCTAGGTGACGATCAGTTTGGCTTTAGGAAAAGTAAAGGCACGAGAGAGGCAATTCTCACGTTACGGCTAATAATGGAAGCAAGGCTAAAGAAAAATCAAGACACTTTCATAGGATTTGTCGACCTGGAAAAAGCGTTCGACAATATAAAATGGTGCAAGCTGTTCAAGATTCTGAAAAAAGTAGAGGTAAGCTATAGGGAGAGACGGGTCATATACAATATGTACAACAACCAAGAGGGAATAATAAGAGTGGACGATCAAGAACGAAGTTCTCGTATTAAGAAGGGAGTAAGACAAGGCTGTAGCCTTTCGCCCCTACTCTTCAATCTGTACATCGAGGAAGCAATGATGGAAATAAAAGAAAGGTTCAGGAGTGGAATTAGAATACAAGGTGGAAGGATATCAATGATACGATTCGCTGATGACATTGCTATCCTGAGTGAAAGTGAAGAAGAATTAAATGATCTGCTGAACGGAATGAACAGTCTAATAAGTGCACAGTATGGTTTGAGAGTAAATCGGAGAAAGACGAAGGTAATGAGAAGTAGTAGAAATGAGAACAGCGAGAAACTTAACATCAGGATTGATCGTCACGAAGTCAATGAAGTTAAGGAATTCTGCTACCTAGGCAGCAAAATAACCAATGACGGACGGAGCAAGGAGGACATCAAAAGCAGACTTGCTATGGCAAAAAAGGCATTTCTGGCCAAGAGAAGTCTACTAATATCAAATACCGGCCTTAATTTGAGGAAGAAATTTCTGAGGATGTACGTCTGGAGCACATGGTAGTGAAACATGGACTGTGGGAAAACCGGAACAGAAGAGAATCGAAGCATTCGAGATGTGGTGCTATAGACGAATATTGAAAATTAGGTGGACTGATAAGGTAAGGAATGAGGAGGTTCTACGCAGAATCGGAGAGGAAATTAATATGTGGAAAACACTGATAAGGAGAAGGGACAGGATGATAGGACATCTGCTAAGACACGAGGGAATGACTTCCATGGTACTAGAGGGAGCTGTAGAGGGCAAAAACTCTAGAGGAAGACAGAGATTTGAATACGTCAAGCAAATAATTGAGGACGTAGGTTGCAAGTGCTACTCTGAGATGAAGAGGTTAGCACAGGAAAGGAATTCGTGGCGGGCCGCATCAAACGAGTCAGTAGACTGATGACCAAAAAAAAAATCTATTCCTACTTATTTTCACTTGAGCTTCCGAGACCCACCACACGGCGTCCACGGAGATTAGGCGCACGCCAGAGCTTAAGTCTTGGTGTTGACTTAGTATTTACGTACCACATTTTTAATATATGGCTGTTTTTGTTTTATTTCTAGACCATACCTTCTTAGACAAATTGTAGATTCCGGTATATCTTCTGAAGAAGGCTCAATTATTTGGGCTGAAACCTAGGTAAAGATTGATTTCATTACCGCACTCGAAGGTGATAGTTTTTTTTATATATTAATAGTTAATTCGTTAATGGAGACAGGCGTGGGAGGTAACGTTGTAAATGGAGACCAAAGTTTCACTGTATTAAGCAGGTACAAGCCGATGTAGCTTCCTGTAACTATACACAGATGAACAGACTTGCATAGGATAGACTAACGTGTACAGCTGCACCAAACCAGGCTTTTCCTTCTCCCGGAACTTTGAGTGCTTTTCAAATTGTTCGTTATGGCTCTCTGTGTAAGGCTGCTCTTAGATGGCGCAGCTGTAAAAGGAAATGATACACTGGCACATTGCTGCTAAATGCAGAGATAATTGCAGATAATCAGCACGTTGTGGAAATATTGGCAACCGACCGCTAACTCACATAATGTACATAAATAGACGAAAGTTTCTGGTATAGTTAGACCTCCTGATTGCAGATCATTCACTGGAATCAATCAGAACCCTCAAGTGTCTATTGCTGTCAATACAGATTGATTGAAAGCAAACGACGACGTTATTGTACCTTGAGAAAGGCAGGTAGCAGTCTTACAATGGAAGAAATAAGAGAGCGTAGTTCATGCGTGAAAGCGGTTGCTACAGTACCTTGATCCAAACGATTGTCGATTATTGTTCTTCTCTTTGGGATCGTTAGTTAAGTCGGATCATCGGAAGAGACAAAGAAGTTTCAAAGAGGGATCGTTTCATGATAAGTTAGTTTAGTCAATGTGAGCGTGTCATGGAAACGCCCAACAAACTGCGGTAGGAAGCGTTACAACAAAGATGCAACCTTACAGAAATCCAAAATCCGACTTTCCAAAATAATGAAGAAACATGTTTCCTCCAACACCCAGCTGAACTAACAACTATGATAGTCAAATTGGAGCCATTTTGGCTAATGCTGATAATACTCGTACATATCTCTTCTGACTGCATTATCCAAAATTCTTGAAAAAGTAATGTATTGCAGAGTAGCTTCACACCTTTGTAAAAATAAAGTTTTAACAAAATGTTAGTTTGGTTTCCAGAAAGATTTTTCAACGGAAAATGCTATGTATACTTTCACTAATGAAACATTAAACGCTCTGAGTAACCGGAAGTCACCCGTTGGGATTTTTTGTGATCTCTCAAAGGCTTTTGACTATGTAAATCATGGAATACTTCTAAATAAGCACAAGTACTGTGGTATGAATGGGACAGCACTCAAATGGTTTAAATCATACCTAACTGGAAGAGTGCAGAAAGTTGAAATAAGCAGTTCAGATAATATGCAAAAAACTGGTGATTTCTCAAACTGGGGAACAATCAAGAATGGGGTGGTGCCAGGTTCGGTCTTGGGTCCTCTGCTGTTCTTAATATAAATTAATGACTTGCCATTCTATATTCACAAAGATGCAAAACTGGTACTTTTTGCGGATGTTACAAGTATAGCTATCGCACCCAACAGACAAGAATTAACTATTGAAAATGTAAACGAGGTTTTTCAGAAAATCATTAATTGATTCTCTGCAAATGGGCTCTCATTAAAATTTGACAAAACACAGCACATACAGTTCCACACAGTAAATGGAATGGCCCCATTAATAAATATAGACTTCGATCAGAAATCGCTAGTTAAGGTAGGATATTCAAAATTTCTAGGTGTATGCATTGATGAGGGGTTGAACTGGAAAAAACACACTGAAGATCTGCTGAAACGTTTGAGTTCAGCTACTTATGCTAATAGGGTCATTGCAAATTTTGGCGATATGCATCTCAGTATATTTGCTTACCACACCTTTTTTCATTCTCTGCTTTTGTATGGCATCATATTCTGGGGTAACTCATCATTGAGTAAAAGAGTGTTCATTGCACAAAAGCGTGTAATCAGAATAGTTGCTGGAGCTCATCCAAGATCATCCTGCAGACGCTTATTTAAAGAGTTTCACTGTAGCCTCATAATATATGTATTCACTTATGACATTTCTCATTAACAACCCGAATGAATTCAAAAGTAATAGCAGTGTACATGGCTACAACACTAGGAGAATGGATGATCTTCACTACTCAAGGTTAAATCTAGCTTTGGCACAGAAGGGGGTAAATTATGCTGCCACAAAAGTCATCGGTCACTTACCTAATAGCATCAAAAGTCTGACAGATAGCCATATAGCATTTAAAAGGAAATTAAAATAATTTCTTAATGGCAACTCCTTCTGCTCATTAGATGAATTTTTGTATACAGTAAGTGGGTTATTTCCCCAACCCCCACAAAAAAATTAAAAATATTAATTGTCATGTAATATTTTGTGTAACGTAATATCTTGTGTAATGCAATATCTAATACGTTCCACATCATTACGAAGTGTCGTATTCATGATCTATGGAACAAGTACTAATCTAATCTAATTTGATCTGATCTAATCTTCCCATATACATCTACGAATGTAATAGATCTAGGTGTGTGCGTGGGTGGGGAGGTGTAAGGCGGGAGGGTGGAGGATTACACTCCACCACACCGTACGACTGATAGGTGCTGTAGAAGTTCGTATCATAGTCACGTAACAGAAAACACCATCCTGACATTGCGGAAATTATTGCCTTCATACTGCCGTGGTTGGTTGCGCAGCGACTGCCTTTCGTCGACGGTTTGCACTGTGGGAGTTTGACGATTGGCTGTCGTTCGCTGAAAAGTTTTGTCGTAAAAGTACTCAGTTGTAAACGTAGAAATTTAGATTTTTCATCTCCCACGGTTTACTCACTGCCATAACTGTCGCAGCATAAATGACCTATTTTATCAGCATTTACGTTCAGTAATTGTAGCCGCGTGATTGGTACACGAAAACCAAAGTCGTGATGATTCATCTCGAGGGAAGGATTCTCTGCTTGTTGCGAAGTACACTAGCTGAAATTATTCGAAATCAGTTCAGTTGTTCAGAAGATCTTCAAAGAATGTCAACGGTACCAAATCTTTTAAAATTCTGTGTAAGAAATCATAGTGTTATCAACACAAAATCCATTATGTATTTCTTTCTCGCACGTAGTGAAAGAGTGTCAAACTGTTGGTTTGTGTTGGAAAATCGTCAGAACAACTTGTGTGAGAGCAAACCCCGTTCTAGGATATCAAGGAACATTCTGGAACACTTGGAATCCAAGGGATATAGTTACATGACCACTTTGGAAATCAAGGACTGCAATCACGAGACGTCACAGTCTAAGATGCCCCCTTAACTATCATGCGACTGGCCGTATCGCTCTTATGCATCAGGTGACAAGTCATGCACCTACCCCTCCTCTCCTCTCTAACCAATTACAGACTATAATTTGAAACGAAACAGCCAGTCAAAACCCAAGATGGTGGAACTACCCCAGTTGTGTTTTGTATCTTCTCTGCCCCTCTCTCCAGTCCGTAGGAGTGCAGTATTAAATCATAAAAGTTATGCCAAGCTGCATTATTTCCATGAAAGTCAAAGACATAAGTGTATACCTAGATATTTAATCAATGTAATACTAAAGTTATGCAGTCAATCTATGTGCATAACACAGTGTAAGATATTTACCTCTGAATAGAGCTCTCTCTCTCTCTCTCTCTCTCTCTCTCTGTCTCTCTCTCTCTCTCTCTCTCTCTCTCTCTCTCTCTCTCCTCTCACTCCCTCACACACATACACACACACACACACACTGACACACACATTACAAAATTTACCACCTCCCTCCATTCTAATTTAATCGGAGCTAGTACTTCAGCGTCTATTAAAATGTAACAGCCACTCATTATATAGCCCTGCATTGGCTGTGCCTAAAAATATCTCAATAACTTGGTCAAAAATTCGTTTGCAATATTTTCACATCTAAAGTACGTCATCCAAACACACATGTACTGAAAAAATACATGAAATACACCTGAATTGCATGTAATAACTCCAGGTTAAAAATATGTTGTCAACTGTGTTTTCATTACTGACTACAGAATTTCCTTTAATGACTAGCTTGCCACTCAAATGAGTGAAATTCATTGTAAGCTATATGGCGTTCACTATGGAATACGTACTTATCGAATTAGAAATACATAGTTGTTGAACACTAGTTTTTCTTCCTATAATAGTCCACAAAAATTTCAAAATGCAGAGTAAAAGAAGCTACTGATTTATACCAGCGTTGCCTGTCTTTGCCAACAGATGGCCACACATGTAAATATTCAAAGTATATTGCAGTGTTATAGTGTAAGAAACAACACAATCTCAAACTAATTATTTGCTACATATATAAAGCTAGTCAAATATCACAGTGCTCTTTCGAAGACTGAAATATGTGCAAAATTGCGTCAGCAATGCAAGAAAATATTTTGTCTGAGAGTATCACAATGTTTACATCAAGCACCACCGTGTTACTTTTCACTTGTACAGATACACCTCTCCATCAAACTGGTGACTAAAATCTGATTGTGAATTCTAAACTTAAAAAAAAAACAGATAGAAGTTAGTTACAGTGCATAAACCCTAATTTGACACTACAGTGATTCTGTTGAAAAATGGAAACTGATTCATCTGGTAATGATATTTTACGCAAAGCAATTTACTGAATATTTAGGGGTAATTAATTTTTAAATTTATCAATCAGTGAATCAAAATGTTAAAAAACTATTGATAGCTGAATTTATATATTCTCTTTCCAACTCTTAATGGAGTACCATCTTATTCTCAATTTCAGGTAATTCACCTATGTCCAAAGTTGAATACTAAAAATCGCACCAGATTTTGTCACAGGAGGTGTAATTCAAGAAGCATACATGTCAATTCTCCATCAAACCAGTTCCTGAGCAGTCACTCAATACTTAAGAGAACAATATTTATATAGTAGCTTACAATTACTAAAAAAAGAGATATTAATGAGATATTATTCTCAATTTCATACCCTAATCCACCTGTCCCTCATACTGCCTACCGAATCACACCAGGATTTGTTGAAATCTCGACGAAATATGCGCAGGAATCTGCTTTTGCTATGGAAAAGATACGTTAAAACTACTCTATACTGCAAAAACCATTTAAACCCTCTCCTCAGCCACTACAAAAATTGGCAGAACTGTTTGAAAAGAGGACACACGAAGACAAAGACATTATAGCTGATGTATTTACAAAAACTAAATGTGGAGAAGTAGAAGAAGAAGAAGTAGGAGGAGTAAGAGGCGGAGGAGAAGGATAAGCTGAAGCTGAAGAGGATAATTACAATGAGGAAGATGATGATAATGATTATGATGAGGAAGGAAAACAAGAAGAAGAAAAAGGGGATGATTACGATGACATCCACAATTGGAAAACTGTCTCCAACAAAACACGAGCGGATGACAACCCGAAGTAATTGGTAGATAGATCAGTTTTCTTGCGGTCTTCTAAAAGGAGGTCAACAATTCACATGATAATGAAATAATATCTCATGAGGAGGAACACTGGGAAGCTTCGATTATTGCTGGAAGTTGTGGAATATAAGGTTAAAGACTGTGTTGAATTCCATAACTCACTTTGTCACTCCAGGTGCCACCTAGAGGCATTTCAGAAAAATGGACAGGTCAGTCTGTCCAGTATAATCTACTCCACGTCAGGAAATATTGTAACTTTGGTGTGCAGAACTGGAATTTCCGGGTTCTTTGTGTATGCAGGTACGACCAAGTGGCTCTTGAGAGCAGGTGTGACAGATAGCTTGGAGACAATGTAGTGAACCAGAAGTATGTCTCAGCCAGCCAAGCACTGCAGCAGCAAGATGCGTGTAATTTGTAGAACACTACGGATAAGCACCGAGTACATTACAGAATAAAGTATTTGTAAGTAACAATTAGCTCTCCGTTTCATTATCGTGGAGCGGAAATAAGGGGAGGACAGTGAGTTCTCTTATATTACGTACTCAAAACACGAATGTACCAATGCAGGACCAGAAGCCTGTAAGTGAACTGCGTACAAACTGATAAGCTGCATATGGGAACATATGTCTAACCTTGACTGGGTAAGATGATTAGGGAAACATGGAATTGGTTTTTTTGTGTAAAATGTAATAATTATTTACTTTGCTAACTCTTGATGCACTTTAGGCTGTAAGTTAGATTAGCAATAGTTCTTGTGTGTGTTTTACAACCAATTTTTACGTAATTAGATGAATGTATTATGTGGTACATAGATCGAACTAAAGTCATCTGTTAACCTGTAATTTATTTAGGTAATGTCAATAAGTGGGCTGCATGATGTTAGTAAATTACACTCACTATTCAGATGTTTAAATGTTTATTTTGAGGATAAACAGAGCGCTCAAAGTGTAGTACAGCAGTCGAAATTCCATTGTTAATGAATGCTGTTCAACCTAAAAGATGTTATAAGTAGTGTCTGTATGGAAACTGCGTGCTTTTTAATAAGTGATAAAGATTACTTCGATGTTGAAATATTTAATTTGAAGGTCCACTGTGTTTTCAAAGCGTGAGAAATACTAACACATTTTGAGAAATAATACAATTTTATTTTGCTGCAAAGACAGAATTTTTATGGAAATCTGTAATTATGCTTGTGTATTACGATATAGAGCCAGTATCATGTGTGGTTTTGCACTCAATGAAAGGTAAATAATTTTATGAAAGATTTTTATTTTCATGATGTTGACTCTGTCATCATCTTTGTAGATGTTACATGTCTGTGACTGTCTCACTGTCTTTCGTCACGTGCGTGCGTATGTGTGCGTGTGTGTGTGTGTGTGTGTGTGTGTGTGTGTGTGTGAGTGTGTGTGTGTGTGTGTGTGTGTGTGTGTGTGTGTGTGCGTGTGTGCAAGAGCGTGCACTTGCCCATATGTATAACATTCTTCCTTCGTTCCTGAAGTGGTTCAAAAATGTTCAAATACGTGTCAAATCTTATGGGACTTAACTGCTAAGGTCATCAGTCCCCAAGCTTACACACTACTTAACCTAAATTATCCTAAGGACAAACACACACACACCCATGCCACAGGGGGGGACTCGAACCTCCTCCAGGACCAGCCGCAGAGTCCACGATTGCAGCGCCTTGGACCACTCGGCTAATCCCGTGTGACCCTGTACTGGCGTTTTGCTATGTTGTGTGAGTGTGGTTGTTTACATCACATAATTTATTGTATCTTGGTGTTATTTAGTACATGATACAGCTAAAGCAGGTTGCAAACGTTTCAGAGAGCCTTAGTTTCATTAGTAAACGTTTTAGAGATTCTACCAACAGTTTAAATAACAGCAGTTCATTTTAAAATCAAGCTCTACTAGGCCCAATCATCTGTTATAACTGCTGACAAATATCGATTATGTTTTTCTAGTGATATATTGTCTTTCCCCCTCCTGAATTGGTGGTAAAAAATGGTAGGTTATGACAGTGCACAGCATTAGATTGAACACCATTTACTTATTTAGATACTGTTGTAACACCTAAAAATATGTAATTTGAGGGTATTACAGCTATAGTATGCCTAAATAATTCCATTGTGAATGCATATTTGTTTGTGTGTTTGTCTCTTATTTCAGGCTGGTCAATTTAGTCTCGACCTTCTACGCCTAACTTGGAATGGCACCTGTTTTTTTAAACCACGTGTCTGTAGCCATGTGAAATACCATACCTTAGAGTTCCCAGTCATATTTTAGACATCAATTTGATGGTCACGTATGTGTGTTTAAGTGGAAATCACATTTAATATTGGATGCAAACAGTGTGGTAGTTGGTGTAAGCATTGCACAGTCTCTGAAATTTTTGTGGAATATTATTGAAAAGAAAATTCGTCTTCGACAATTGTGTGCTACTAATTCATTAAGTACATTGTATAAGCAAACATTCGTTTTTAAATATTTGTGGTGACTATGTTTTATACTTATTCTAATATTCCACACTGTATACCTACCCAGTGTAGTCAGTAATGCAAATATAGTTGGCACTATGTTTTTAACATGGCATTACTTTACACAGTCGAGATGGATTCTATGTATTTTTAACTATGTGTGTGACCGAGCGAGGTGGCGCAGTGATTAGCACACTGGACTCGCATTCGGGAGGACGACGGTTCAACCCCGTCTCCGGCCATCCTGATGTAGGTTTTCCGTGATTTCCCTGAATCGCTTCAGGCAAATGCCGGGATGGTTCCTTTGAAAGGGCACGGCCGATTTCCTTCCCCATCCTTCCCCCACCCGAGCTTGCGCTCCGTCTCTAATGACCTCGTTGTCGACGGGACGTTAAACACTAATATCCTCCTCCTCCCCCTTAAGTATGTGTTTGTTCTGATGACATATTTTAAATGTGAGAATATTTTAAACGAAATTTTAGGGCACAGCCAAGATGGAGTTGCATTCTGATTTGCTGCTTTATTTTAAAGGCTGCTGAAATATTAGGCTCTGAATGGAGGAGAGTGGGGGGAGATGGTACATTATGCGGTGTGTGTGTGTGTGTGTGTGTGTGTGTGTGTGTGTGTGTGCAGCGACAGTGTCGTGGACAACAGCAGGCAATTTTCTTGTAAGCACTCGTCAAAATATTTGTATTTTTGCTCTATCCAACTGTTAAATTCTCTATTGATGTATGAGAATTGATTATCAGTGCGTAGTCTTACTTTATCAGGAAGCTGTTTGTCAATTGTGTCAACCTTGTTTACCACATCGGCAATACGCATTTTTATATCATCATGCACTGCCGGATAAGATTCAACCTGAGTAGCTACAGACCCGCATGTTTTACTGAGATTGTTTACTTGTGCTTGGATACCTGTCACATCTTCATTTGTGTTTTCTTGTTGTAAAGCAAGCTCTGAAAATTTCGCGTTGTGGTTAGTCCACTATTTATCTCCCCAACATGGCTACGCAAACTGTTGTTTGACGTTTTTAGTGCAGCTAAATCTGATTCAATTTCATCATTTCGTGTTTTCATCTTGTCATGAGCTGTTTTCTAAGTAGCGCACGTAGACGTCATATGTTGGTCGATACGTGCGTCAATGTTCTGTTTATATTGTGTCATTTGATTCATAATAGCATCAAACACACGTGCAATTTTAGTGATGGGCAACTGTTCCGACCCCTCACGTCGTTAGACATGACATTAGACACCAAAATGGGTTCGGAACTAGATTTGGGCATATTACTGGTGGACGGTCTATTTCCTAAATTTGCGTCACCAGAATAGTCAATAATATGTCGCTCGTTAGTATTCCAGTCAACCGTAACGTCACTTTCATTATTATGTCAGAGTCGAATTGCGTGTTTGTTTGCAGTCTTTGGTTCCCCATCTTTGCTAATTGCTTTCTGGTCAGTAACATGCCACACGTAATGTATGACAGAATAAAAATTTAAACTCGTATGTGTAATCAGAATAAACGTAAAAATTAACCTCGCTGTGCGACTATGTCTGAACAAGAAAATAATTGTCGTAAGTAATGGTGGAAATTTGAACACTAATGGCTGCACGCCATATTACGTCGCACAGAACTAAAGTCGGCCATATTGTGAACTGATAAAACTGTATTGTTGCAGTGTATGAATAATGAAAATAATTTTGGAAACTGCGATGTAACTTAAAATCACTGCGACAGAAGCTCCTAAAAGCTGTACTGAACTCGTTTACTTCATTCCTAGATACATTGTTCATGACTGTGTTCAGAAACTGGAATGTGTCTCATTGCTAACTGAGCACATCATTTCGCCCTCAGGCGAGGCCCACGGAAAGATAGGTCGCAATGGGTATGTCACGAGAGCAGGCCTAAGCTCGCTCACACTCTCAGCTCAGCAGACAAACTGCGTTTCTACATCTGTTAACTCGTAAGTGGGTATTTCCTCGCAAACGAGAATTGCATCTTCGCTAGAATCTGCTACTGTGGAGTCTGACTGTTTATCAGTCCAATAACTCATAATTTTTTGTGGCCGTGCTGGGCACAGTACGATTAAAATCACACCAAAATGACTGTCGGTTGCATGAGACACCGCTTCTTTTATGAAATGAGGACTGTTAAGCGGAAGAGACTACATGTTTTAAACAAGCCGTTATACAATTTTTTGTGGCCGTGCTGGGCACAGTGCGATTAAAATCACACCAAAATGACTGTCGGTTGCATGAGACACCGCTTCTTTTATGAAATGAGGACTGTTAAGCGGAAGAGACTACATGTTTTAAACAAGCCGTTATACAATTTTATGCCAAGCATAGATCTTAACCATCCGTCCCTCGCTCGGGTGACTCTCGTCATCCACATGACTTTCCGGCTCAATTTTGTCTGACAAGGCAGGATTCAGATCGCGCCATTTTCAGTACCTTTCTGTTAACTCTCTAGCAGTTAGCTCCAATCACTGTTGGCTTTCAGTTACGAAAGATAAGTTGTTTATGAAACAGTACAATACTCTGGAGGACACCAGTCACCCGCGCGAGCTCTGCTGCCACAGTCTGAAACAAAGTAAGTCTGTATTACTTTATTGCTTTCCTAGATTCAATCGAACTTTCATGTACCGTAAATTTAGACTTACTGAAAGTGACTGTACCTTCCGTGTTAGCTAGTATTCTCTTTCTTTATAGATCGTGGAAGAAGTATCAAAAGCAAAAAGAACTCGGAAAGAGTTTAGCAAAGATCCTAATGTAAAGTTGGAATGGTTCAATGAGCTGAGGTATGAAGATGCTCACAGTGATAGCGCTGACTCAGAGACTGAGTACTGAGCTCATGAAAGCGGTCATGATTCAGGAACAGAACAAGAAGTGCCAGAGAATGATGAATAGGAGTCACAGGAAGAAGTAAATCAATAGGATGCATTTCTTTTACGGAAAGATGGAATAACGAAACGGAGGAAAAATAAATACCCTACCATTGTTAGAAGCAGATCTTGTAATATTATTACGCATTTGCCTGGAGCAAAAAATCAACCTCACATAAAGAGGACAGAAACAGATATTCAGAATTTGTTCTTGGAAGAAAACATAATAAGCATTATCGCAACAAGCACTAATATATCCATCAGTGAAGTTCGTGGTAATTTCTCTAAGGTAAGGGACGCTAAAGAAACAGATGCAATAGAGGTCAGAGTTTTCATTGGTTTGTTATATCTGTGTGGGGCTTTGAGATGTTTTAGGAAGAGTATATCAGAATTGTGGGATAACTCAAAGGGAAACTGACTTGAATCGTCTTATTTATGCATAAGTGAAAACCGATTCAGGTTTCTGTTGAGATGTCTCAGGTTTGATAATATACGTGATAGAGGTATTCGCAGAGAGACTGATAAGCTGGCTCATATCAGAGAGGTAATTTAACTATTCACGAACAATTGCCAAAAATATTTTTCACCTAGTGAATATCTTACTGTTGACGAACAGCTTTTGGCATTTAGAGAAAACTGCCCATTCCATCCAGGCAATATATCCCTAGCAAACCATCAAAGTGTGGGTTAAAAGTGTTTGCTTTGATAGATGTAAAAACAGCTTATACCTTGAATTCAGAACCGTACGTCGGTAAGCAATCAGAGGGACCATGTAATGCCAGTAATTCAGCTGAAAATTGTTCTTCGAATGGTCGAACTGTTTCAAACGTTAGAATATATTATACTGTGCACGAATATTAAATGTATCACACTTAGATTTAATAAAAAAAAACATAAAATCAGTCATAAAGACCGTTCAAAGTGTATAAATAGACCGCTTGGTTCGTGAATGACAGCCGTCATCCGCGCGAGTGACCATGTCACGAATTTTCGCGCGAGTAACGGAGGGTTAAATGACAGTACACTCCAATGTTGGTTGTTTTGATGTAGTACTAGTATGCAATAAGACTCCAGTAGAAGACGTAAATCGTTTTAGTCCATAAAGATTAGGTTGCGTGTTAACTGGTGTAGAAACGCATTTTGTCTGCCGAGCCCAGCGAGCAAGTGACCTCAGGCCTACATTCGTGACGTAAGCGCCGCGGCCTGCCTTTCTCGTCGCTCTCGGCTCTAAGAGGGTTTATGCCCCCTAGCTTTCACTCGGTGTGTGAAAACCACCTGTTCAGAGCATCGTAAATCACCATAGTCACACAATGGTGACGGTCTCTTTCCTGTCCCGTGAACGTATTGGCGGTAATGGCAATGTCCTGTCATAAAGTGAACAATACCTCTGGTGGGGACAATGGATTCGTTTATAGTCTCTCTCTGGTGTTCGGTAGGAAACCCTATGACCGGCGCAGTGTATTTCCATTGTCCCAATTCTGTCGCCCTTCATCAGATGTCCAGTCTCCCAGATCTAGCTTATTAGCTTATTAATTATTCTGGAACGTGCAATTCCTTTTGGTTTCTTTACTTATGCTATTTGTCAATTACTAGCTTAGCGCCCGCTGCTTCACTCGCATAGACTGTATGGCTCGCAGAGAATTTTTTTGTTTTGTTTTTATTTAATCGAATTTTTATGTTGTTCACAAACAGCAACGCCTTCTAACCTTTTCGCGCTATTTGAGGCATGGTCTTTTACGAATATTCCTATGACCAAAAAGCGATACTGGTAGCTGGAGCCCAAAGTTTTTGTTAATCATGCCTTTAGCGTTCTTGTGGAGATATTTTCATAGCAACTTTCATCCCCTAACAAATATTTCTTTTTATCTAACCGAGAAGTGAAATACCAATTTTTCGAAATTTAGCTTTACAATTCTCTTGATAGTGAAATCCTTTCAAGCCTTTCAGCCTTTCATCCCCTATTTCTCCGACTTAGGAGTGGAATGTCGGAGAATGTTTTCTTAAACGACGCCTACAGTACAAGATCCACAGCTTGTCCCAATTTCAAGTTTCTATCCTTAGCGGTTTGGGCTGAGCGATGATGAGTTAGTCAGTCAGTCAGTCAGTCAGTCAGGAGATTGCCTTCTATATGTGAAGATTGCTTATTGAGCCTGACCAGATTAGCACTTTAACGTCTTCTCTTACATCCCTCACATAGAACAACAGATACTAAAGATATTACAGAAAGTTACGAATAATAATAATCATAAAAATAAAAACTGATAATAATAATAACCGTCACTAATAATAATAACAACAATAGTAAAGAGCATCTAGACTGATGTAGATTAGCTTAGCACATTTGAAACCATATTTAGTGTTATCACAAGTGCATAAAGAAAGAGGAGAAGACTGAAATGACAGTGACAATGAATGCAAATAGAGAACTCACACAGAAAATGATTTAGAGAACGTGGCTGGGTTATGAAATGATACACTGAGAATTTTACTTTGTTGAGAACTAGTATTTCTGCTGTGCTGTTCAGGCAGTAGTGCGACAGTCGAAGCCAAATAACAGGGAGTGCAGTGTGGAGAAGACGCTACAGCAAACATACATTATGGCAGTCTCTAAACTGATCGGCACGTAGCTATGATAATTGTTTATAGGCTAGTGTGATATGATCGAAAAAACGAACGTCACAAACGTATCGTACACAAGCATTCATCTCCAGTTCCAGCCTGGCTGAATGGCGTCACAATAATCAAGTATTAGTGTCTCTACGAGTTTTAAGATCGAAAAGAAATACTTTTAATACTCCTGTATTGCATGAAGTGACGCTGATAATCTTGTTACAGACTGCAGTTACTAGTTCCGTCCAGTCTAAGTGACGGTCCAGAATTATCCCCAAGTTCCTTGCAGAAGAAGAAAAGCTTATTTCTGTGCCGTTTAGGATTAATGGCGGTAGAGATGCTCTGAACTGAGGAGTAATAAGGCTTTTGTAAGCGACTAAGGTTTCTTAAATTTTAATCTGATTAAGTCTCATATCTACGCACACTATTATAGGGCAATTAAATCGACATATACATGCTGAATGGCTGTACACAGGTTTTTGGACTAGCGCATAGATGAAACTGAAGGTAATCAACGTAAAAGTAATGGTTCAAATGGCTCTGAACACTATGCGACTTAACTTCTGAGGTCATCAGTCGCCTAGAACTTATAACTAATTAAATCAAACTAACCGAAGGACATCACACACATCCATGCCCGAGGCAGCATTCGAACCTGCGACCGTAGCGGTCGCTTGGTTCCAGACTGTAGTGCCTATAACCGAACGGCCACTCCGGCCAGCCGTAAAGGTAATATTTGCAATAGGAGAAAATTGTTAACACATCATTAACAGGGACGTTCATTAAGTAATGCAACACATTTTTTCTCAGCGACACTTAGTTGGAAAAATGAAGAATTTGTTCTCGGACGTAGTGGAATATTCCCGCTTCAGTCCCTAAACATTCAGAGGTTCCGATAGGTGGCGGCGCTATCGTACAGTTCAAAATGACGTCTGTAATGGAGATGCATTCCAGTCAGACAGCTGTTGTTGAGTCTCTTTTGACGAAAACCAGAGCATAGCAGGTACACACAGACGGTTTTAGAATGTCTGCGGAGAGATGGCAGTGAACAAATCCGCGGTGAGTCGTTGGGCGATGCGTCTGTCGTCATGGCACAATGTGGCGCAAACCTATCCGAGCTCCTTCTCGTCAGCCGGCCGCACACAGCTGTGACTCTTCGCAATACTGGAATGAGCGGACACTGTCGTTCGAAATGACAGATCACACTCAAACACTTCGCTGCGCGACTGGACGTCTCTATTGGTAATGCTGACACGCTCTTCCACCAGGTGCAGACTCAAAGGTTTGTGTCCATTGGGTTCTGCACCATCTAACAGAAGACCATAAAGAGAAATGAAGTGCGAAACTGCTAGCGCGTTATGAGGCTAAACTTCACAATTTTTTGTCGAACATCGTCACAGGCGAGGAAACATGGGTTCGTCGCCCTCCCCATTAGCTGAACAATCAGCGCGTTGGATTGCCACGCACAGGGGACTGGGTTCGATTCCCGGCTGGGCATGGAGGTTTTCTCACCTCTGGATCGGCTCCAGACTGTAGCGCCTAGAACCGCTCGGCCACTCCTGTAGGCCCGCAAATGGCGAGAAATGGGTACGCAAGTTGACGTACTTAATCGAGAATAACCTTATGATGCAATCACAAATCGACTAATATTTTTATGGCACTATATTTACAGATGCCTAAGCTTATTGTATTACACCTATGACCAACCAGCCAAACCCTACTTGCCGATACTGCCGTCTACTGCAAAACGGCGGAAGAAAAGTTGTAGACGTAATATTTTGAAAAATATTCCCATTCCCTTTCCTCGCGTGTCTTTGCTGGAATAGAACAACGTTGGCACCCAGTTCCTCTATGATCTTTCGCGGCTCACTCATTACTGATGCGCAGTGCATAGCGTTCATGTGCAGGAATCTCATGCTGTTCCACGTATCTTGTATGAACATAGGTGAAGGGAGGATGGAGTCGAAAAAGACTCATCCATAGGACTTCACAAAATCTTTGTATGCCTGTTCAAGACCAAGTTCTTCATTTCATCATCTAAAGATCTCCCCCCGGTATCTGAGTGGTCAGCGCGACGGAACGTCATACCTAACGGCCAGGGTTCGATTCCCGGCTGGGTCGGGAATTTTCTCCGCTCAGGGGCAAGTTGTTGTGTTCTCCTTATCATCGTCATTTCATCCCCATCGACACGCAAGTCGCCGAAGTGGCGTCAACCTGAAAGACTTGCACCAGGCGAATGGTCTACCCCTAGCCACACGGTATTTCCATTTATCGTCTAATGACTTATTTGAGTAAATTACAGAAGTCTTCAATATCTGAAGGAAAATTATCGCACTTAATGCAAAATGCGATCAACTGCCTGTGGCGTTGAAAAGTAATTGCCTCTCCTTAAGGGTGAGCAACACATGTAACAAATCCCATTGCTGCTTCAAGAATTATAGAATTCTCCAGTCTACTTAGCCTGCCACTGCTTTCTATATATTCAAATATGACACATACATTGCTTTGTTTGCAAGATGTGGAGTGCATGACATCTTCCGTTGTGTGCCAGAAGTTCGTCTGTTTTGGACTCGGATGTATTCTCCATTTGTTTGGGCAGTTCTGCTGCTAGTTGCAGGGGACTCTCATTGCTAAGACCAGTATTACACCGTCAAATTTCTTTGTCAAAGTTAATATGTCAAAAAAGTTTGATGGTGTAAAGGGCACTTTGTACAATCTCGTCTGACGTCAAATACATTTGATCAAATCTAGGGCCTCGTTGTAGATTTGATCATAAGAGTCGCTTGTCTTCTGTTCACTGCAATGTGACATGTTACTACGTGGAGCGCTAGCATCGCTGCAGTGTTCTGTCATCTGTAGTGTGTTTATAAATATGTCCAGTAAATACAATTGGTGTGCACCGACAGCTACAAAATTAATAGAGATGTATGAAGCTGATGAGGCGCTTCACAGTGTGAGGCACCCTGAATAAAAAATAGACTAAGAAGATTGGCGACCTAACCTAACCTAATCTAACCTAACCTAACTCCCTCCTGTAGCAAGGAATCTGAGTGTTACAGTGAACCTGTCTTCTGCAATATAGCAGCCCTTGGGTGAGTATTGTGTTTTTGATATGAGGATACACTTCACTGAGCAAATACTGAAATGTATGCTCATCCATTCTTAAGTAATTTATGTATGACTTTACGTCCTCCACTACAAGCTCACGTAGCAAGTTTTGTTGAATGCTTTTATCAGCACGTCTTAAAACACACGGCTTCACCCAGGTAAGTTTCTTTTTTTCCCCCACTTCTCTTCCACATGTGCACGCTGTGCACTTGTGGTACATGCAACTCCTGTGGTTAATAACAATCTTGAACTTTGACGAAAAATATGATGACAGTGTAAAACCCCTTTTTAGCGCAAGGTCAAATTTGACGAATGTTTGACCATATCTTTGATCAAATCTTTGACAAAGAAATTTGATAGTGTAATACCGGCCTCATCCTGAAGCATCACAGTTGTAGCTTGTAACGTATGTTTCCATAAATTGCGGAAAGGGACTTTGAATTAGATGATTTGCTTATTAGTTGCCGAGGCCACAACTGAAGGGCTGAAGTCTGACATTTGTCCACGTGCTAATGCAAGCTGTTCTCAGACACAATGCCCCAAGTAACTGGTGTCGTTTCTTGTGTTTCAGGTAAATCAGGTAGTACCACGTCACTGCCCTGTACGTCAGTCGTAGAATTTGTCCAGATGGAGTTATAATCTTTGAGAACAGCATCGTATACAAAGTTAACCCTGCAGTATCACAGTACCAGTGATGCTATTACTGGGTCTTGGATTTACAGCTTTTGCCCGTCATGTGCATCGAAATCTCTCTGTGATTCGTGGCACTCATCATAGCCCTCTCCTGTAAGTTATTCTCAACTTCGTTTATCGTAAACACAAGCCGAGCCTGAAAACTTTCCTATTTCAAAAATTTCTTTTTTAGCTCCCTAGCAGTCTATTGTAGGCTTCATTACTCTGCTTAAGAAAAGTCACCCTCCACTTATGATTTCCAGTGGGGAAAGAAGTCTATGCGTTACAGTGGTTTAAAAATATTCCTCGAGAACCAGCCAGTACTAAAAAATTACTTCCCTCACTACAATAGTGATTTCTCACATTACAGCAGAGAGCAAATTCTGACTTTTCAATTAGCCAATAGAGAAGTCCCATTCCACAATATATGAAAACATACATTACAAACGGTATAACTGTGATTCTACACGATGCAGGTTTAGCAATGAGTGTCCCGTTGGCAAGTCATTTTATTCAATTAGATTTGATGTTTTTGTATGTACCACCATAAATATGCTGCAGTCGTTATTGTGATGCATTTAATTTCGACAGTTTATGTCATCATCTTCAGAAATTAAAATGATGTGTATGTATTGTTCAAATGTGTGTGAAATCTTATGGGACTTAACTGCTAAGGTCATCAGTCCCTAAGCTTACACACTACTTAACCTAAACTATCCTAAGGACAAAGACACACACCCATGCTCAAGGGAGGACTCGAACCTCCGCCGGGACCAGCCGCACAGTCCAGGACTGCAGCGCACTAGACCGCTCGGGTAATCCCGCACGCCGATGTGTATCTAATGTCCAACACTTCACACTGTGCAATTGACTGAGCCTGGAGCATGAGACGACATTATCCAGACCGGAACGTGTATGGCACGATATCATCTAGCCCAGAACGCAAGGTGATTACTGCATAATTTCACCTAGCAAGGAGCACAAGCTGTGTATGTCAGGACATTATCTAGCCCAGAAAACGAGTTGTGTATTGAATGACATCACCTAACCTGGACCACAGGTTGTGTATGCGACAACATCATCTTATCCACAATACATGTGATGTATGGCACAATAACCTGTATCCCAGAACACAAGTTATACATGGCGGTATGGCACGACATCTTCTAGCACAAAAGACACTTTATGTATAGTACGACTTAATCTAGCTCAAAACACCAGCTGTGTGTGGCACAATATCATCTGGTCTGGAACACAATTATATATGGCATTACTTCATCTAACCCAGAACACAAACTGTTTGACACAACACCATGTAGCCTAGAACACGAATTGTGTATAATATGAAACTCAGCCGTAGTAAAATGAAAGGAATGGGAATGCTAAACGGAGAAAGCTGTTGCTATAGCATTCTTCCGAATCTTTACTATTTGGAATTCGGGATGACAGTGCCCCCTGCAGGACACAAGTATGAAAATCAGAGCTGAATTAAGTAATGTCGATACATTACAATTTCTGCTCCAAATAGTCCGTAGTTATTGATTTTCTTGCCAGATATGTTGGTAACCAGATGCCAAACCACTGGCGAGCATATTAGGTAGGTGACTGCAAACAATGGTTGTATTGAATGTTGTGCAACAAATAATTTTTGTTTAGATCGTACTTTATGAAGTAAATTTAGACCGCAAAGATTCAAGTTTCCTGAAGTATGCAAATCGGCGTATGATAGTGAGCAGTTGGCACGCAAGTCGACACGTCACCAATTTGATCTCGTTCGATCTTCAGTTACAACAAAAAATGGAAATGTTGTTACCATTAGTGACAAAGGTTAGCAACAGTGCTTTTAAAATGAAACATAGACAGAGGTATAGGTTATAATTACCACTATCCAACTCAAATGTGAGTACAGAGATAATTTCATGCTAAATAGGTGCAGAAGGCTAAAAAAGAACAAATGACAAAAGATGGGAGGCAAATCGCGCCAAAGTCGTAATTCAAATGAGCCATTGCTGTCGAAATAAGGGATTAACAGGTATAAGTGCAGATAATTTGTATGTGGTGCCATAATATGTACACACATCAGTGTGTTGGTTCTTTCTTCTCCGCATCGAACAGTCTTCCCACAAACACGTCACATAATTTACTGCCTGATGTTTTCTGCACTGTCACGACTGCGCCAGTAGGCGGAGCATGCCTATCAGTATAGGTTAACTGTTTTGCATCAACGCACACATACTTAAACAACTGCCCTACCGCCAAGAGGTAAATAAGCATTTACAGCTTGCTGTTGTCACTTATATTTGGAGGTACCAACCAACCTAATAACATACTACTCCTAACAGCTATAATTATTTGTCTGCAAATGAAGTAAATTCTGATGTAATTTTATAATACACTCCTGGAAATTGAAATAAGAACACCGTGAATTCATTGTCCCAGGAAGGGGAAACTTTATTGACACATTCCTGGGGTCAGATACATCACATGATCACACTGACAGAACCACAGGCACATAGACACAGGCAACAGAGCATGCACAATGTCGGCACTAGTACAGTGTATATCCACCTTTCGCAGCAATGCAGGCTGCTATTCTCCCATGGAGACGATCGTAGAGATGCTGGATGTAGTCCTGTGGAACGGCTTGCCATGCCATTTCCACCTGGCGCCTCAGTTGGACCAGCGTTCGTGCTGGACGTGCAGACCGCGTGAGACGACGCTTCATCCAGTCCCAAACATGCTCAATGGGGGACAGATCCGGAGATCTTGCTGGCCAGGGTAGTTGACTTAACCTTCTAGAGCACGTTGGGTGGCACGGGATACATGCGGACGTGCATTGTCCTGTTGGAACAGCTAGTTCCCTTGCCGGTCTAGGAATGGTAAAACGATGGGTTCGATGACGGTTTGGATGTACCGTGCACTATTCAGTGTCCCCTCGACGATCACCAGAGGTGTATGGCCAGTGTAGGAGATCGCTCCCCACACCATGATGCCGGGTGTTGGCCCTGTGTGCCTCGGTCGTATGCAGTCCTGATTGTGGCGCTCACCTGCAGGGCACCAAACACGCATACGACCATCATTGGCACCAAGGCAGAAGCGACTCTCATCGCTGAAGACGACACGTCTCCATTCGTCCCTCCATTCACGCCTGTCGCGACACCACTGGAGGCGGGCTGCACGATGTTGGGGCGTGAGCGGAAGACGGCCTAACGGTGTGCGGGACCGTAGCCCAGCTTCATGGAGACGGTTGCGAATGGTCCTCGCCGATAGCCCAGGAGCAACAGTGTCCCTAATTTGCTGGGAAGTGGCGGTGCGGTCCTCTACGGCACTGCGTAGGATCCTACGGTCTTGGCGTGCATCCGTGCGTCGCTGCGATCCGGTCCCAGGTCGACGGGCACGTGCACCTTCCGCCGACCACTGGCGACAACATCGATGTACTGTGGAGACCTCACGCCCCACGTGTTGAGCAATTCGGCGGTACGTCCACCCGGCCTCCCGTATGCCCACTATACGCCCTCGCTCAAAGTCCGTCAACTGCACATACAGTTCACGTCCACGCTGTCGCGGCATGCTACCAGTGTTAAAGACTGCGATGGAGCTCCGTATGCCACGGCAAACTGGCTGACACTGACGGCGGCGGTGCACAAATGCTGCGCAGCTAGCGCCATTCGACGGCCAACACCGCGGTTCCTGGTGTGTCCGCTGTGCCGTGCGTGTGATCATTGCTTGTACAGCCCTCTCGCAGTGTCCGGAGCAAGTATGGTGGGTCTGACACACCGGCGTCAATGTGTTCATTTTTCCATTTCCAGGAGTGTATCTATGTTTCACACTGAAATAGTTACTTACAGCAGAGCGTCACGTAACTGAGAAGACAAGTTGTGTATACCATGTTTAAGCTTTTGCCACGTCCCCTCCCCCTTCATTTTAAGCTTTATGATGACTGTGGTGTACCTAATTATTGGCTATAGGACAGTTAGGGGAGAGGCTTTTCAGTCATGATGACATAAAAAACGAAACTGTAGCTTGATCGTAATTATTTACTAATGTAAAATATGGCAAGGTTCACCTGGAATAAAAGATGATGTCCTTTTACTTAATCATACTCATTCTCCTTGATTACACAACAAATTTTGAAGTTCATGTACTCCAAAAAAGCCACAGGCGATTCAACATCCCTATTCTAACCAAATATTTCCCTCAAAGCAGTATTAAACACTTTATAATCGGACTTTGCATATTCCTGTTCACAGTTCTTTCAGTACGTGTTCACTCGAGCGAGTCTGTCCCAGTACTGATTCGTGCACTTTGCGCATGTCGCCGTGACATGACAATGTCCTGTCCTCTGGTAAAGACGAGCGCGAGCAGTAAGTTCTAGAAGTTAAGGCTCGCCACCTAGCGCCTCCTGTTAAGTAGTTCACTGCCAGCGATAACGATTATGGTATCATTACACACGCCGTCATCTAACCCAGAGCACAAGCTGTGGATGGTACATCATCACCCTTACCGGAACACAAGTTGTATATGGCATGACAGCATCTAGTCCAGAACACAAGCTGTATCTGTCCTATATACTGTAGCGCCACATTCTTCCGAAGTACTAAGTATTAACCTATTTTAATATAACAGACATTTAGTATACGCCATTTCAAATGCTAAAGTTTTCCAGATTAGTGTAGAAGCTAGTAACAGTGCAATAAAGATTTCCGCCCAATAAACAACAAGCATAATTAGTTCTTTTTGCAGAGGACACTAGTGTTGTAATCAATGCAAGCATACATACAGCAACAGAAGAAATGGTAAATAAAGTTCTTAAAAGTATCATTGACTGGTATTCTGTAAATGGTCTCCCACTCAAATTGAAAAGCATCAGTTCTGCACATCTATGGGCGCTACACGAGTGATAAATGTAACACTTGATGAGGAAATAATAAATAGGGTGGAAACTTCAAAATTCTCAAGTGTTCATAATGACGAGAATTTCAACCGAAAAAATAATGTTTCAGAACTCTTAAAAAAACCTTAACTGAACCACATTTGCACTTAGAATCATTGAAAATCTTGTGGACTGACAAACCAGGAAGCTGACGTATTTTGCATGTTTTCATTTTGTAATGTTATACTGAATAATCCACACAATTCCGAAGACGCCAAGAGCTGACAAGTGCGAGAATTATCGCACTATCAGCTTAACAGCTCATGCATCGAAGTTGCTTACAAGAATAATATACAGAACAATGGAAAAGAAAATTGAGAAGCTGCTTACAAGAATAATATACAGAAGAATGGAAAAGAAAATTGAGAATGCGCTAGGTGACGACCAGTTTGGCTTTAGGAAAAGTAAAGGCACGAGAGAGGCAATTCTGACGTTACGGCTAATATGGAAGCAAGGCTAAAGAAAAATCAAGACACGTTCATAGGATTTGTCGACCTGGAAAAAGCGTTCGACAATATAAAATGGTGCAAGCTGTTCAAGATTCTGAAAAAAGTAGGGGTAAGCTAGAGGGAGAGACGGGTCATATACAATATGTACAACAACCAAGAGGGAATAACAAGAGTGGACGATCAAGAACGAAGTGCTCGTATTAAGAAGGGTGTAAGACAAGGCTGTAGCCTTTCGCCCCTTCTCTTCAATCTGTACATCGAGGAAGAAATGATGGAAATAAAAGAAAGGTTCAGGAGTGGAATTAAAATACAAGGTGAAAGGATATCAATGATACGATTCGCTGATGACATTGCTATCCTGAGTGAAAGAGAAGAAGAAATAAATGATCTGCTGAACGGAATGAACAGTCTAATGAGTGCACAGTATGGTTTGAGAGTAAATTGGAGAAAGACGAAGGTCATGCGAAGTAGTAGAAATGAGAACAGCGAGAAAATTAACATCAGGATTGATGGTCACGAAGTCAATGAAGTTAAGGAATTCTGCTACCTAGGCAGTGAAATAACCAATGACGGACGGAACAAGGAGGACATCAAAAGCAGACTCGCTATGGCAAAAAAGGCATTTCTGGCCAAGAGAAGTCTACTAATATCAAATATCGGCCTTAATTTGAGGAAGAAATTTCTGAGGATGTACGTCTGGAGTACATGGTAGTGAAACATGGACTGTGGCAAAACCGGAACAGAAGAGAATCGAAGGATTTGAGATGTGGTGCTATAGACGAATGTTGAAAATTAGGTGGACTGATAAGGTAAGGAATGAGGAGTTTCTACACAGAATCGGAGAGGAAAGGAATATGTGGAAAACACTGATAAGGAGAAGGGACAGAATGATAGGACATGTGCTAAGACATGAGGGAATGACTTCCATGGTACTAGAGGGAGCTGTAGAGGGCAAAAACTGTAGAGGAAGACAGAGATTGGAATACGTCAAGCAAATAATTGAGGACGTAGGCTGCAAGTGCTACTCTGAGATGAAGAGGTTAGCACAGGAAAGGAATTCGTGGCGGGAAGCATCAAACCAGTTAGTAGACTGATGAAAAAAAAAAAAACTATAATGTTCTGGGGTAATACATCTTTAAAAGAAGAAAGTCTTCTAAGAATAATTTGTGGTGTCCATCCATGATAATCATGTAGGCATCTGTTCAAGGAGTTGGGCAATGTGAATTCTGCTACACAATTTATTTATTCTCTCATGAAGTTTGTCGTAAATAATCCACTGCAGTTCAAAAGGAACAGCGATGTACATAATTGCAATACCAGAAGGGAAAATGTCATTAATTACTCCACATTAAGAGTGTCTTTAGCACAAAAAGGAGTGCATAATGTTTCAAAAAAAAATTCATGTCTCACCCATTGATATAAAATATCTGATAGAAGTAAAATTTGAAAACAAACTGTAAAAGTTTCTCCTTGACTTCTTCTGCCTCATAGAAGCGCTCCTGTTGTAGTAATGTTAGCACTCCGTCTTCAGGCCACGAATGGCCTACCGGGACCAACCGACCGCCGTGTTATCCTTAGTGGAGGATGTGGATAGGAGGGATGTGGGGTCAGAAGGGGTCAGCACACCGCTCTCCCAGTCGTTATGATGGTATTTTTGACCTAAACCGCTACTATTCGGTCGAGTAGCTCCTCAATTGGCATCACGAGGCGGAGTGCACCCCGAAAAATGGCAACAGCGCATGGCGGCCTGGATGGTCACCCATCCAAGTGCCGACCACGCCGGACAGCGCTTAACTTCGGTGATCCCACGGGAACCGGTGTATCCACTGTTTTTTTTTTTTAAATCTCATTTTGTTCGCTTTTGTTCGTGGCATCTGCTCGGGGCGGACGTCGTAAGACATCCGTTTAAGTTCGTTGTCGATCGATTAGGTCAGTTTTTTTTATTACAGAGGGCAGCTAACCTTCTGACCGAACACGCTGAGCCACCGTGTCGGCTTACGGCAAGGCCGTTGCCCGTTATAGTAACGTGCAAAAGGTATATAGTAATTTGTAAATGGTTGGGGGGAGGGGGGGGGGGGGGAAGAAAAAATTTAGAAATGTTCGCATGCAACCATATTTACAAATTAATTTGCCATGCGAATGTAAAATGACTTGTTCCACATCATTAAAATTTATCGTGCAAAATGACCCATGGAACATGAAACTAACTAGTCGGTTTGTGACGGCATACACAAAAATGCCTTTCATAGAAGCTGTGGTACACAGTTTCACTTTTTTTTCTTTCAAATACATATATTCCCTGCGCTTGCGGATTTTGTAAAGCAGCAGACTATTTACAGATTTCTTCCACGCGTCAGTTGTATCCAGAAATAGAACTGATAAATAAAGAGAGTCTCTTAAAAACTGAGAAAATAGCTCCCCTACACGAGGGACGTGATCTGGCTGTAGCTGCACCACCGACCACGGACGCCATTTCCGGCTCCGCGGGGCGTATCGAAACGAGCGCTCCGTGGTTTCCCTGGGGTGCTGGCCGAGATTCCTGCGTGGCAGCTGACGGTAAATGAGTTAGCTGTCTTCCCGCGGCGCGCTGTTTCCAATTTCTGTAATCCGGCCGGGACTGGCGCTGCCTCTGCGCGCATGCGCACCGCATGTCGCGCTTCGCCACCTCGGCCGATGCTCATTTGTTCGCTCGCAGCCGCGCAGCGCCGCACTGGGCCGAGGCTATCAACTAAATCTGCCTGTTACAGAAGTTTCATTTCGCTCCGTCCGAGGACGCGAGGAGCGGCAGGCGGAAGCAAGCGTCAGGCGTCTGTTAAGCCCAGAGTTTATTATCTTCATGTGACGCCCGCGCTCCGGAATCCTAACTCAATTAGCTTTTAATTGCGATTGTGAGTCGGCAGAATTAATCTCCGCAGCAACGCTCGGTGATTTATTGCGCCTTCCCCTCCTCCATTACCACCGCGAACAAAGTGACGGCTGTAGTCTTAACAGAATACACTGTTTCAACAGACAACCCGCCGAGACTCTCCCAGTACGTGGGAATAATTTACGTTGTTCGCCGTTTTGCTTGAGTTTCCACTTCATACAAAATGCAATACATCTCGGTACAAAGCACTTCGTCTAAGCGTCACGCCACGAGAACAGAGGAATCGCGGTGTATTTACATCATCTGAGTTTTTCCGAGTTGGCTGAGAGCGCTAGTCCGTACGCTGTCATCTGAAGGGATTCGGATTGCAGGCTCATTTGGAGCGTGGTTCCAGATTATCATTTGTATGAAAGGAAGTGAAGTTCATTGTTTTTTGTTTCGGCAGCGACGAGGTCATTACAGGTTAACTACAATATCTTGTGGGGATTGGTGGTGACGGAAAGCGACCCTGCCCTATTCAAAGGATCCGTTGCGGTACTTGCCTTATGCAATATATACATACGCTTCGTGCCTTTTGCCAAGATTAATGTGTTTTTTACAAATGTTTTCATCATTCAGAAGTCAATGTGCAGCATCAATGGAGGGTACCACGACTTCATAATATGCTGTGACATAATTTATAGCAGTATTTCATCTCAAAAACTTATACGTACACACTGGCCATTAAAATTGCTACACTAAGAAGAAATGCAGATGATAAACGGATATTCATTGGACAAATATATTATACTAGAACTGACATGCGATAACATTTTCACGCAATTTGGGTGCATAGATCCTGAGAAATCAGTATCTAGAACAACCACCTCTGGCCGTAATAACGGCCTTCATACGCCTGGGTATTGAATCAAACAGAGCATGGATGGCGTGTACAGGTACAGCTTCTCCACGATACCACAGTTCATCAAGAGTAGTGACTGGCGTATTGTGACGAGACAGTTGCTCGGCCACCATTGACCTGACGTTTTGAATTGGTGAGAGATCTGGAGAATGTGCTGGCCAGGGCAGCAGTCGAACATTTTCTGTATCCAGAAATGCCCGTACATGACCTGCAACATGCGGTCGTGCATTATCCTGCTGAAATGTAGGGTTTCACAGGGATCGAATGAAGGGTAGAGCCACGGGTCCTACCACATCTGGAATGTAACGTCCACTGTTCAAAGTGCCGTCAAGACGAACATTAGGTGACCGAGACATGTAACTAATGGCGCCCCATACCATCACGCCGGGCGATACGCCAGTATGGCGATGACGAATACACGCTTCCAATGTGCGTTCACCGCGATGTCGCCAAACACGGATGCGACCATCATGATGCTGTTAACAGAACCGAAAAAATGACGTTTTGCCATTCATGCATCCAGATTCGTCGTTGAGTACACCATCTCAAGCGCTCCTGTCTGTGATGCAGCGTCAAGGGTAACGCAGCCATGGTCTTCGAGCTGATAGTCCATGCTGCTGCAAACGTCGTCGAACTGCTCGTGCAGATGGTTGTTGTCTTGCAAATGTCTCCATCTGTTGACTCAGGGATCGAGACGTGGTTGCACGATCCGTTACAGTCATGCGGATAAGATGCCTGTCATCTCGACTGCTAGTGATACGAGGCCGTTGGGATCTAGCACGGCGTTCCGTATTACCCTCCTGAGCCCACCGATTCCGTATTCTGCTAACAGTCATTGGATCTCGACCAACGCGAGCAGCAATGTCGCGATACGATAAACCGCAATCGCTGTAGGCTACAATTCGACCTTTATCAAAGTCGGAAACGTGATGGTACGCATTTCTCCTCCTTACACGAAACATCACAACAACGTTTCACCAGGCAACGCCGGTCCACTGCTGTTTGTGTATGAGAAATCGGTTGGAAACTTTCCTCATGTCAGCACGTTGTAGGGTCGCCACCGGCGGCAACTTTGTGTGAATGCTCTGAAAAGCTAATCATTTGCATATCACAGCATCTTCTTCCTGTCGGTTAAATTTCGCGTCTGTAGCTCATCATCTTCGTGGTGTAGCAATTTTAATGGCCAGTAGTGTATTTCATCACATGCGGATACATTTATTGCATAGCGCAATACACAACTAAGGGAGGAATAGACAGAATCAAGATAAATCTACTGACTTTTATAATCTTGCTTTGGTTATCAGGATCCTACAAATGCCGTAAATACAATAATACAACTAGGGCCGTGTCGCGCCGCGTACTCTTCACGATAGAGAGCCCCCGAGCACAGGATACTGTGATGGGGACCCAGAATGACTGCAAACGAATAAATCACTTCTCGGCTTTTGGCAAGATCAACGTGCATTTCGATTTCAATTTATCTACGGTCCCGTTAATCCGAACTAATTGGGACCGGGTCTTGTTCGGATTACCGATTTGTTCCGATTAGCCGAGATTACCGTGACGAGTTTCTAGAATGAAGTATACCAAGCAGATAAGTAGGTACACGATGGTAACAAACGGGAACAAGTGTGGGAACATTGGCTCCCTCAAACATCGTGGAATCCGTCAGCTAACAGTGACTGGAGAGAAGCTTTCTTCTGAACGTGATGCAGCGAAGGAATACTTGGGTGAATTTGAAAAAATGATAAGAAAGGGAAAGTATTCTCCCCAACAAACTTATAACGCTGACGAGACTAGCCTTAAATTTAGGGCATTGCCTACAAAAAGCCTGGCATCAAAAGCAGAAGACCATGCTCCTGGTTTTAAAACGTGCATAGATCGTGAGGCTTTATTAGCTTTCAGCAACGCTGCTAGTAATCACAAGCTGCCTTTAATGCTGATCGGCAAGTCTGCCACGCCCAGAGCTTTTAAAAACTGCAACATAAAGTCCGTGCTCGTATATTATCGCAACCAGAAAAAAAGCATGGATGGGTGGTAAGCTGTTCAAAGAATGGTTTCACGGTCAGTTTGTTCCCTCTGTTCGACGGTTTTCTAAGGAAAACAATTAGCATCCACGTGCAAACGTTTTGACTGATAACGCGCCATCTCACCTCAGCACTGAGGAATTACGTGATGGAGAAATTGTGGCGAATTTTTTGCCGCCGAATGTTACACCACTTCTACAGTCGATGTACCAGGGCGTGCTGCAAACATTAAAACTGGTTTACAGAAAACAGTATTTAAGGATGGACATCCACGATGATATCACTCCTTTAGTGGACAAAATAAGAAAGACCAATGTGAAGGATGTTGTTTATTGGGCGGCTGAGGCATGGCAGCACATTTCAGAAAATACTCTGAGATAATAGTGGAGAAAACGGTGGACATCTCTTGAATTTCAGGTCAACCTAGTTGAAAATGAAGAGGCAAATCTAGTACAAATGATACAGACAATCCCTGGATGTGAAGAAGCTAGTGAAGGACACGTAGTTGAGGGGGTGGCAGCGGATGGGCCGTGTGTGGAGAGCCTTACTGACGCTGATTTAGCTGCTACTGTGACCCAAGACCAGGAAGAAGTGGACTGCCGTGACAGAAGTGGCAATGAGCCTGAAAGCGACGAAGGAGAGCTGGTGCCACACAGTGACGCAGCAGAAGCCCTCGACCTCTCGCTACGTTGTTTGTAGCAACAGGCCACGGCTACACCTGCTGATTTGATGGCGCAACTATGTGTCACATAACAGACTGTCTTCATTACGCCAAAAAACAGTGACTGAGTTTTCGTCATCTAAAACGTAGGGATAAAATGTCCGCGCTGTATTTTAGTAAGTCCGACAGCTTTTCTTTCATTGTATTGCATTGTTTAAACCTAATGTGTTCTTGCCAATGCTACTAATATATGTTTACTGTACTGCGTAAATTAAAACAGTGCGTATGTACAGCAGTTTACCGGACAGTTTTCCACGCTTAGACTAACATTTTTCGTGTTCGGATTAACGGAACGTTCGTGTGACCGAGGTTCGGATTAGTGGGACTCTGCTGTATTTACAATACATTAAATACTATTATAACACGTCATATCACCAACCATTTGAGTTTCATTTAAATATCACAGGCTCTAGCAAACACAGAAATGGAATCGCCTGTAGACAATTTCCTCTTACGTAGAGTACGAACACACGTGGTTTCATGAATAAAGAAACTCCCCGAGGTGTATGGCACATACAGAATCCCAAAAATCAAAGGCAGAGCCCAAAACGTCGATACCATTGTACCACCTCGTTTCGAATATCATTTGACGTCCACGTTATGTCCTGTCTCACGTTTTACTGTGGATATAGAGCATCATGACAACAGTGCTATAGGGACCTGCCGGAAATTAGTGAGTAGTCTAGGATTTGCTAGAAGAACTGGAGATATATTCACATTACAGAAAATATGAAGATAAAATATTAAACGAAAAACTTGAAAGTGAATCAGTGAATTTCTTCAGAAGATTCGATAGTATACTTAAATAAAAAAAAGTAACATATAGAAATAAGCACAATTGCAAAACAGACATAAGTAAATTATGATCTAAATTGTGAAGGTAAATAACCTCCGTACAAAAGCATATCACACTCTGTGGAAGATCTATAATGTCACCTCTGTTGACCACTTGTAGGAACATCTGTGTAACTGTTTTATGTAATATGTTTTCGATGTTTAAAAGCGTACAACAAGTTGTGTGTGATTTTTAGTCTGTGTGAGACTCTGCACATGGATGATAATGAAACTGTAAGTACAAATTCTTCTAAATTTCGCCACTAACTTCACTAAGATCGACAACCAACTAAAAATCGCTTGTTTTCTTATATATTGCAGCAAAGTCAACGAAATGAAGCAGAATCTCACACATCAACAATATCACATAGGACTGACATCACAAACACAAAAAACGCACTTGAAAATGGGAATCATTTCCCGAAACGCGTCGTGCGAAAAATAAAATAAAGAAGTCGTGACTGGTAGCAGATGAGTTATTTATAAACAAACCTAAATGCATCGACCTTGGATTGTCAATACCACGGCCTCCCTATTAGAATCCGCGTTTTTCTGTGAGGATAGTTGAAACTTAAGTACATTCCATCCCTGCCGACAGTGTCGCTGAACTCGGACAACGAGTTGTAGAGGGATGTTGATGCATTCGAATCATGCTTGGGTTTACTAAACGCGTACGGGAACTGATGAGATGTGCCGAAGCCTGCCTGCACCTGGACAGCGGCCATGTTGTTGCTTATCCTCAAGTGCATAACTGCGATTTCGATTCTCGGGGACTCTGTCATAAGGTGTTCATATTCTCAGTCGTAATACACCGTATCGGAGAAACCATTGGTTTCCGGGCCTATGTAGATTTATTTTATCTTTCATTGTCTTCTTTCGTTTGTATATATAACAGAGAAACAGCCGGTATAAGAGCTACAGATGTTTCCTGGCAGTCCCTCTCCTCTGTCCCTGTACAGTCGACACTCTGTATTTGCCCCAGCCACATACCGCCATTCATCTGCTCCACTGTGTCCATGACACCGCCTCCTTTGCACTCCAAGTTTCTGAACTATGTTTTGAGATTCGACTCATTAACCTCTCCTCTTGGTGAAATAGCTGTTACCTCAAAATGGGATCTTCAAATACGGGCAATAACCACAGAACGTACTTACCGTTACTTAGGACTCCCTGACCCCTACCTCACCATCCGTAATCATCCCAAGCATCTTACTAACACGGAAAGTTTCTAGGAATTGCCCTCGATCGTAATCGGCTACCACCAACCTGCTAACCATCCAACAAAAATCCCACAATAAAATAAAATTACTAAAATGGCTAACAATCTGTGTAGTAGGGATTACATCCTTCCACCATCCACTACATCTGCAAAAGCCTTGTCCATCCCATCCTAATCTTTGACAACGTAGCTTGGATCTCTGCAGCTCCAAAATTTTACCACTCCTAGGACGAATTGGTCTTTGGATCGCCTTCCTTATTTTTCTCTCTGCTCCTACACGCAACCTCTGCCACTCTATAAAATTCCGTCCTCTCCTCATATACCTCTGCAAATCTCTAGGTCCTGTCAACGCAAAGATCAGTACCCATCGTCGCCCCAGTCTTCCCCAACCCTAGGTAGCTATTGCGTCTGCCCCAACATGTACCACAGTCTCTCCACCTCCACATCCTCCACATCCCATCGCAACATACTCCATCTCCCTGTCCCAGAAATCCATCCAGCCATTCATCCATCCTACCAACTAGCAACCAGGTGTTGATGACCATAGACATACTCCATTCCTTACTGGTTCAGCCCCAACCTACAGATCCATGCACCTTACATGACTTCAATGGCTCTGCTAGATGAAGTAAAATAACCAGTAAAGGAAAAGATCCCAGCAGTCGGTCAGCACCTGACACTGAAGATGGTGAATATTTTTGAACGCCTGACACTGAATTCTAACATAATGCGACTTTAGCACCGATTACATTTTATGCATGGACGCTGCCTTGGAAAACTCTGCAACGAGTTTTGAAATTTTTAACGTATCATACCTCTGTGTATTATAGATAAAGAGCTATAGTAAGTAAGATGAAGTTCAATGTCAGAAGCTGAGCGAGCTGGCTCAGTGGTTAGCACACTGGACTCGCATTCGGGAGGACGACGGTTCAATCCCGTCTCCAGCCATCCAGATTTAGGTTTTCCGTGATTTCCCTAAATCGTTTCAGGCAAATGCCGGGATGGTTCCTTTGAAAGGGCACGGCCGATTTCCTTCCACATCCTTCCCTAACCCGAGCTTGCGCTCCGTCTCTAATGACCTCGTTGTCGATGGGACGTTAAACAACACTAACCTGACCTAACCTACAATATCAAAATCTGTTTGCTTATAATATTAACAAAAAATGATGAAACCATTGAAAAATACTTATATTCGCACGGTTTCAAATCACAAACATTGGTACTTGGAAATATAGATAACACAGATATTAAATGGCAGCTTTTTCCAAAAACTGTCACTTAACCTGTTTAATAAATCAATACGTATATCAGACGTGTAAATCACTTAACACTAACGCTGCATAAAAACTGCAAGTAACAGTAACAAATGTCAATGATTGCATCTATTCCCTTTGATAGAGTGAAGTAGTTTTGTAATTACGGCAACCTTGGAGCTTTCAGGGGGCTGGCAAAAGAAATGAGTCTTTCGTGGAACCACATGATTCTTAAAGATGTTTCTGCTGAAATCTGGAATCTCGGGCAGGTAAACGCAGGGGAGAGCCCTCTGTCACCCGAGCATAGCAGGAGTGGCAGGCGATGATGGCCAGCTCACCATAAAACTTCATTGTGCACAAAGAGAAGGAAATCTCGTTAAGGAAAGATAGAGACCTCACGTCAAGAGATAACACAAAACAAGGAGCATGAGACCCGCCATTAGGTCCAGAGGAGCTCAGCTGAAATATTTGTTCAAAATTAAGTGAGGAAACCAACGACTGGCTCATAGCAGTTATTTTGGTAGTGCGAGAGAATTCCCTCGTTTGTGTATGTGGATGCGTTCTAATTGGCCAAAACAAGAACTATATTACGCAGTGAGGTAGATTTCCTGGCTTCTTTCTTGCGCCAAGGGAAAATATAGCTAACTGGTCTAACAACCCTACCACAACAAAGGTCAAAAATTAATTATGATTTGTAGTGTTGCTCACGCTGGTAAATATTGCATTTTCTGGCGACAACCAAGTTATATTATGTGTTAGGTGTCATTAGAGCACAGTTAATAAAGTCATTTCATGGAATAATGGATAAACTAGGCACTCATCTTTTCGTGTTTCCCACGCTGGTGTCGTTGTGAATGGCTAGGTGGTGATGATTCCAAGCTCAGATGCAAAGAGGCCTACGTGTTATTCTGCGATGTTCAAAAGTTTTATAGATGTGTTTCATAAACCATTCTTGAAGATTAATCTTCTGCAAGTTAGAACAATGGTGATGTAAAAAAGTAATCAGCACTCCGAATTTAAGTTACACTTCTTTTTTATTATTTTTGTAGCAATATCACTTCACAATATAAAACATACTTGAAAACATCTTCCTCACTGTTAAAGTTCACATTCTGTAAATTGACTACAATTTGCGTCTTTTCAACATGACGTCCAAGACTTTACTCTCTAATAACCGCTTACGTGCCCAAAAATCAGAGTTACAAGTACGTCAAAGATCATAGTGAGAAAAGAAAGAATACACATAAGAATAATATCATTGCAATATAAACATATCGATGTATCAAAGTACCTCTACATTAATTAAATCAAATCTGAATGTTGTCACAGAAATATGTTAACTATTCTACAGAAACACAGCAGAATATTGCTGGTATCGAGAGGTTTGATGTGAGGTGCCGCAATGGTTACGTAATTCAAGTACCATTACACTGGTACTACAATCTTTGATTGGTCGAGTGCAGCTAAGTTTGGTAGGAAAGCTTTGGAGACAGTGTGTGCGGACTAATCAGGGGACTGCACGTTCCTCGTACGAATTTGTACGCATGTGTATTATATTGTCATTTGTCAGACTCACGAGGACTGTTGCGATTGGCCAGCGAGGTTCCAACACTGGAAGAATTAGCTAAGTTTTGTAGAAAAGCGTTCGAACACACTTCTCCTCTGGACAACAAAGAAAGCGCTTGCTGTGGTGACCCCGGAGAGAATACTCCTTCTTTCGGCATCTTAGAGCTACAGAGTGAGATGTCTCATAACTTAGTGCAGAAGTCACATGCCGGAGCTGAATGTACAATTCTGAGCCACTTCTGCAGCCGTCTTCTGCTATCGTTCATTATTAGAGTGCTAAGGATGTTCTGTAGTTGGATCCACCGAGATAGGTGAGTGAAAAGTCATTACCTTGCATCAGGATGTCGTTTCAATGATCTAACTTTCACGACCACCACGCGCTTTGGCGTGACCACTGGTGTTTGTTCATGTTTTTCCGGTTGCCAACTCACTAACTTTTTCGGCAATCATTGGTCATATTCGCGAACAGTGTTATATCGTTTCCGTTATGTACCCACCCATCTGTGCCAAGCTTACAGTACATATTTCCAATCCCTTGTTTGCTTAATAATTGATTGTATTCTTGATTCAATGGATAAAGCGTTTTTCATGTCTTTTAGCAATAAATCAGATTGTTATAGGGGTTCTTAGATTCCTTTCATACTTTGATCGATCCCACTATGAGATATCTGAGTGAGGTGTGATATGGATACTTTCCCCCTTAATTGAGCCACCCATAGTAATCACATTAGATCTGTTGAACGAGCTTGTTTCTTTTAATTCAGATGCTCTCATGAGAAGCTTTCTGTCACTGTAGGTCGCTGGGAGTATGCTAAATTGCTCAAATGCCTCCTCTCAGTCACATAGCTATCCACAGCGTTTATGATTCTTGAGGTAGACTTAAACCACATTCTCTGTCTTTAAGGGTGGAAGTCGATCGTTAAAATGTCAGCTTTCTAGCTATTTATTCTTATGCGAGTTCTGAATCACATGTCGGTTAAATACCCGACTTATCGACTGCTTAACGTACTACAGTCTTTGATTGGCAAGAGCAGCTAAGTTAGTAATAGTAGTAGACCTTTATTCATCTGTAGATCTCCTTTTACAAGAATGTAGGTCATGTCAAAGTATTTACAAGTTTAGATCAATTTAGAAAAAACTAATTCGTATACACACATATTTACAGACATCTAGTTAGACATAATCATTAGATTTACTCCTGGTATACAATACCTTTTTTTTTTACAAATAACTTATTAAAATAACGTAATGACACACCGTTCCGTCATATCTCACTATCAGACACTGCACACACTACACTCACATTGTTTCATAACACTTCACTCACTACACACACACACACACACACACACACACACACACACACACACACACATACATACACACACTGGTAATCTCTGGGCCATTTTCTGTAGCGCAACTTCCATTTGCTATCCTGAAAAACTAAGTCAGCATCTCTCCATAATGAGTGAGATGTTGAGCTCGCAAAAAGGAAGAGGTGTTAGTATAGTGCTATGCATAGCTTGGGGGTAAGTATTTCTAGACAGGAAAAAAGAAGGAAAAAGCAAAGTGAAGGTGTTATGTGGAATGCTCGATGTTTTGTTATTATTATTATTTATTTGTACACCATTTTTTACCAAATCCCTACTCTGTTTTATCTAAGTAATACTTCAATGTATAAAATGTATTGCATAACAGGTACTTTTTAGCTGCCTTTTTAAATAAGTGTATTTTTTTCGATTTCTTTAATCTCTTTTGGTAATTTATTGTACAGTTTTACTCCTTGGTGGAAAATGCTGTTCTGAATTTTATGTTTATTTTTTTTTTTTTTTTTGGTAAATGTAAGTTTAGTCTACCTCTTGTCGCATGATCATGGACAGAGCTGTTTGTGCAGTAATTACTAATGTTATTTTTGATGTGTATAATTGACTGGTAAATGTATTCACATGGAGTAGTTAAAATCCACAGTGTTTAGAACAGATCTTTACAATGAGCTCGATTAGTATTTTTAGTTATTATTCTTATGGCTCTTTCCTGGAGTTTCAAAATTGTGTTCATGTTTTGTGCGTTTGTTCCCCAAAAAGAATGCTACAGCTAAGAATTGAGTGTATGTATGAATAATATGTAACTAAAAGACACGACATGTTACACACTGATGATAGGATTCTAAGGCATAGCATGCTGATGACATTCTGTTTGCAAGTACCTTTGTGTGTTCACACCACTTCAACTGAGAATCAATATTCATTCCTAGAAATTCTGCATTTGTTACACAGTATACAGAGGTTCCATCTACATTTAATTTAACATTGACATTTTTCCTCTTCAAACTGAAAGTCGTGGAATTAGTTTTCCTTAATGTTCAGTATCACTTTACTGCTTATTGACCAATCATAAACTTCCTTGTGAGTTTCATTTGCTTTATCGGTAAGGAGTTCTCTTGTTTTCTCAGTGTCTATAACATTGCTGTCATCAGCGAAGAGAATTTTTGCACCATGAGTAACACTAGTGGGAAAGTCATTGATGTATATCAGGAAAAGTATTGGTCCTAATATGCTACCTTGCAGAACCCCTATATTAATATTTTTTGGTTCTTATAAGTGTTTACTAAATGTTTAGATCTATTTGGAGTATGTGTTATCTCCACTCTTTGTACCCTATGTGCTAGGTATGATCGAAACCAGTCATTAGCTACCCCTCTTATTCCTAATGTTTCTAATTTATTAAATAGAATCTTGTGGTCGACTATATCAAACGCCTTAGAAGGATCCAAAAATATGCTTGTGACACAGTCATTTTGAGTTTGCTGGGAAAACTTTGGAGACAGTGTTGACAGACTAATCAGGGGACTGCACGTTCTTCGTCGCTTGGTTGCAAGCCTCATTAAATGGTGGAAAAGCTTTTTGTTTGTCTCTCGCTTCTTGTCTGGACGTTTGCTCGTGCTCTGTTCGGCGGTTGCGCGGACTGGTATCGTAGCTGGCTTGTGTACGAGTATGGACACTGGGTATTTGTAATGAGATTACTTTCTGATGGCCAGGCTCATGCATTGAGCTACGTGAATTACGGTACAGTGCATTTGCAGCTGGGCGTAATATTTTGTTTCCACCGTTTGTAGGTCTTAAAATGAACCTTCGCTTGTATTCAGACTTAATTTCCGTTGTTGCAAGAAGGTGATCATGTTCCGTGCTTGTTATATTGCCATACTGCCTTCATCACATATCAGGCAATTCAAATATGTGCAGTATTTGCTGCCGGCCGGAGTGGCCGTGCGGTTCTAGGCGCGACAGTATTGAGCCGAGCGACCGCTACGGTCGCAGGTTCGAACCCTGCCTCAGGCATGGAGGTGTGTGATGTCTTTAGGTTAGTTAGGTTTAATTAGTTCTAAGTTCTAGGCGACTGATGACCTCAGAAGTTAAGTCGCGTAGTGCTCACAGCCATTTGAACCTTTTTTTTTTTTTTTTTGCAGGTTTTGCTAATGTTTGTAGATATTTTCTTTTGTCCAGTTTGTTATTAATTGTGGACTTGTATACAATGTGCTCCATCATAGGAAAAGTGTATTCTTTTGTTGTTTTGGTTTTGAAATGAGCTTTAATAATCACGAATCTAACTACAACACCAACAGTTCGTTTGTGAGTCTGTACTTGATTCGAGCACGAACATTTTTATGAATTTTGCCTTCAGTATGAACACGAGTCATTGCAAGACAAAACTGCAGTCAACAGAAGCATTTTCAAAATTGCAGTCAGCAGAGGCTGTTTCAATTCGTTTGCATGTTTTTGTAGCTTGTTATGTAAGATGTGCTACTGAGAATCACGTACTATACGATATTTTCGAGATTATGTTCAACGTGACTGTTATATTGCATGTTCTTCTGCGGACAAACGTTAGGCGTTCATTGTAAAGTTCACATCCTCATAGTACATGCTGCTCTGTTAAGCACGATCACCCATACATTCATCAAGCCAGGTTACGAAACTTCAAGAAGTAACAGTAATCTTAAATTCATGTAAATATTCATTCATGTCTTCCGTTTCTTCCCGTTGCACAATTTAAGTAACATCTACCCTTAAAAGGTTTAGGAAACCGTGGTCAGATAATGTCAACAGTTACCTCTGGGGTTACAATTTCGTATATAAGAGGCACATTTGTAGGGCATGTTACTGAAGTCAATTACTTTCATGTATTCGATTTGTTTGAAAAGAGGAAGGAGGCTTACAATCGGTTTCCATAGTTGTATCTTATCAGAGAGCTCATACGACTTTTTAGTCCAGAATACTTGAAAGTATCGGGCTGGGCTTGTATCGTGAATTTATGAAAGCGCTTGTAAGTTAGACCCTAACCTGACTTGCACCAAATGTACTGAGCTTATCGCTTCAAAAACTTAACTTTAACATGGCCTCTGTGTCTATAGTGCTTCTTCCTACTTCTGACGTACTATAAGAAATACGTTTTTCTACTACCGTGTGCAACGTAATAAATTACACGAAGGCGATATTCTGAGCATGAGACCGGTACTGTGGGAGTTACGGGTGATTGTGTTCAGTGTGTGCAACAAATATTACTGAACTCTTAAAAAAGAATAGCGAAAACAATGGGAGTTCCTATTACAGACATCAATATGAATAAATGTGGCCATTAACTGAAGGCACACAAACATGACAGTTGTTGCTGAAGAACAAATCATACAAAATTCTATATTAAAAATACTTGCCAAAAAATCTCGTGCCAAAGGAAGATGTATGGTACTCTAAAGAGAGAACATGTGAAGTATGTATGGCCATACCATAGTCTTGAAGACTCACTGAATTACCTACCACTCGACCATGATACAAGCTATAATGAAGTCTAGTTTCTGCATCACCAAATAAGTACAAACCTGCAACTATAATTTAGCAAAATTGTAGCTTTAAACTCATTCAGTGATGAGTACAATGAATAAAGAAGGAAAAGGAAAATATTGGCCCTCTTAAGCAAACATTAGTTCAGCAGTGTATGGGCAGGCGCTTGTCGTGAAGCGACTGCAACAAACATCATAAGAAAACGTGAATAGGCTGGAGGCCTTTGGCAACATGCATAAGAATAATGAAAATTCTTGTTACTATCTCTGCAGTTTGCATCACGGCCCATCTCACCATACTCATTGAAGAGAACAAAGTCTTAATTCACACACTCTCTGGGCCCAACACCTTCCCTTGTTCAGGTGTACTGACAGTATAACAACATCTCTGTTTTAATACACTGCAAGGCGACTGTTCTTCCTAAACCTTCTATGTCACCTTACATTTTTATAAATTGACGTATAACTCAAAATTTTGTATAGGTAAATGACTATTTGATTTCATCCTGAATTCAGTCCCATTTTGTGTGTCTGTTTGATGATAGAAAGTACCTTCAAGAAAAGGAAATGGATTGGGAGAATATTGTACTTGTAGGAAAATCACCTGAAGCCATGTAGTGCACCTGGCGAAAAATGTATTTTGTGATGCAAAGGCCCTAACCTGTTGAGGGGGGCAGAATCCTAGCACTGTAGGACGATATAGCTCAGACAGAACTTCACACTGGCGCTAGTAGTTACGGGATAGTTGCTGTTCCCGTGCCAGTTCAAGAAGGCACTGAAAATGTGATAGCTTATGCTTCCAGAGAACTCTTCAATCCCAAGGGGACCTGTTCTGTTGTGGCCGTGAACAAATGATGGCCATATTTATTTGGTAAACTATACATCATTGTGAAGGGCCACCAATCTCTCTGTTGGCTGACTAGCCAGAAGGATGCATTGGGTCGACTTGCGAGATCTGCACTGAGACATCATAGTGGTATGCAAAAATATCCGAAAGCACCAAGACACTGACTGCTTTCCAAGGAACCCTGTAGCTAAACACACCAACGTGGACGAAATCTGTCATTGCTGTGTTAAAAGACATTGCTGCGTCAGAGCGGAAAGATCCAGCGCTGGTGAAAACCTTAGAAGCCTTGAAGAAGGAGGAACCGGCCAAAGAAGAATTCCATTTAATAAACGGAACATTGTACAAAAGGAACTATAATTCGATGTGACGGAAAATGTTGATCATCATTCCATCTCATCTGCGACCCGGAATCCTGAAGCTTTTCTGTGACGCTCCAACTTACATTTACCTGGGATTCATGAAGACTTATTAGTATTCTTGGCGAGCTTGTGCATAACTAATCCCTAACACTAAAATTCCTGTGATGTAGGGGGCTCCCACGAAGTTTAGCGCTTACCAAATCGGCGTATATCAGGAAGACACTACTACAAGGTTAATTATACTTTAATCTGCAATTATTCGTGGCTATAACGTTAAATTACATTTAAAGGGTGATACTAATTTCAATAACTTAGATGATTTTCCTAAAAGAATACTGGTCCAGAAAATGAATTTTTATTAATTAAAAGAGGTACAATATTCGGGCCATCACAAGAGGCTTACACACGTAAGAAGAATTCTGTCTTTGGTGATCTTTAATGCGAAATAAAAAAAATAAATGAATGCAAAATTCAGTCTGAGAGAAAACAGCAAAACATGACATCTAATTGAAAATGAGGAAGCAAGACTGTAGTGGAATTCAAGCAAAGAAACAAATACCATAATTTCTATAATACGATAACGGGAATTACGTTGAGTCTAACTGATCAGAGAATCAGTATTTGAACAAAAGAGTTTAGGAGAAGTCAAATGAAAGTTTATCACTGCAGGCTCCAGTTCTGTCTTCCACTAAGGACATATTACTTGGTCATTTAACCCCATGTTACATGTTCTGAAATTTACTTATCCCTACCTAACGTACAGTCTGTACTTCACAGTGTGCAACGTTCTTAACCATGGCTGGACCTGCGACCACATCAGCAAACAGAATTCTCGTTTGGAAGTGGTGCCCCCAGCCGGTCAGCGAGCGACATACGGAAATCGCTCGCTGTTGCTGTCTGCCTTTGCATACTATCGGTATTGCTGGATGATGTCGGTGGTTCTACCCAGTGTTCTCTTGCCCTAGTCCTAATACCAAGTGATGTACCATGATAACTGCAATTAGCCATGTAGCGTCGAGTACAGTGTCATTGCCTCTCCTACAACCTAAAGCTGGGTAGGTGGCAGATGCGGCATCCAATCAAAACGTTCGTAACAATTTTTAATCTCCCACCAATGCGGCTAATACACAGGGGCCAATCAGGCACGCTCTTACCAAAGGGCAGAAGCAGGCTCGAAATTTTCCACCCTAACAGCTACACACACACATACACAGTTGCGTTTTACCTCCCCCACAAGAATGCAAGCTTAAAACATAAAATGCAATAGCATGTTGTGTCCTGTTTACACTCATGCTCATAAATTAAGGAAAACTGCAGAATGTGGTGCCACACAGCGTGGCACTACACAAAACTGATGCTAATAGCATAGGCACATAGGGAACACGCACGACACACATCTGTAAATCCACGGTATTTGTGATAATTTGAGAAAACCGCCCCGAAACACATGTGCTACAAAACGCCACTGTTTCCTGCGCACATACTACGTCATCAATATGGGATATAATCACCATGCACCAGTACACAGGCTGCACAACGGATTGGCATGCTCTTGATCAGGTGGTAGAGGAAATGCTGGGGTATAGCCTCCCATTCTTGCACCAGTGCCTGTCGGAGCTCAGAAGTGTCGTAGGGGTTGGAGACGTGCAGCGATACGTCCACCGAGAGCATCCTAGACGTGCTCAATGGGGTTTAGGTCTAGAGAACAGGCAGGCCACTCCATTCGCCTGATGTCTTCTGTTTCAAGGTACTCCTCCACCATGACAGCTCGGTGAGGTCGTGCGTTATCATCCATCAGGAGGAAGGTGGGACCCACTGCACCCCTGAAAAGGCGGACATACTGGTGTGAAATTACGTCCCGATACAGCTGACCTGTTACAGTTCCTCTGTCAAAGACCTGTAGGGGTGTATATGCACCAATCATAATCCCACCTCATACCATAAAACCACAACCTCCATGCAGGTCACTTTCAGGGACATTAAGGGGTTGGTATCTCGTTCCTGGTTCACGCCAGGTGAAAACCCGGAGAGAATTACTGTTCAGACTGTACCTGGACACGTCGTGAACATAACCTGGGACCGCTGTTCCAATGACCATGTATGTTCTTGACACCAGGCTTCACGGGCTCTCCTGTGACCTTGCAGGTCTCTGGGAGAATAAACCATGTCTGTTCAGTCGTCTGTGTGTCTGGAGACAACTGTTCCAGTGGCTGCGGTAAGGTCCCGAGCAAGGCTACCTGCAGTACTCCGTGGCCGTCTGCGGGAATTGATGGTGAGATATCGGTTTTCTCGTGGTGTTGTACACTGTGGACTAGTGATGGGGAGCTCGTGAATGATTCGTTCAAATGAACGCCTCTCTCCAGTGAAGTGTGAACTAACCACTCAATTTCAATGAACTGGTACTTCAAACTCTTCACAGATAGCACACTCCACACTTTTTTCTAGTTCACTCACTCTCTTCCCCTCTCCCTTTTCCACTACATCGGCGCTACGTCACTCATTCTCCCTTCACTTCAGTCCTCCCTCTACTGCCTGTCGACGAATCGCGCTGTGTTTGTGGGGAACGATAGGTTTATGACGGTTTGGGGTGGTGAGGGGCGAGGGGAAGACAGCGTCAGATGCTTCCTGCAGTGCTGACATCATTGCTGTTATACTTCGCGTCTACTGCTAGCGTACTGTTGGCACCGCTTGCAGACAAATGAATATTAAAAATACAAACGAAGAGGCTGGCTGTGTGAGCACGGGCAGCCAACATGAAAATAAAATGCGTACCTTGTGTTTCTGGAACTGAAGCATGCGTGGAATCCACGCTTGAAAGATAATCGTTCATGTAGGAATATTTCTCTCTTACACATTATTGAAATAATTACACTAAATGTCAATTTGCGGATTATTCTAATTAAATTTAAAAAAATACATATATATTTATGAATAAACATCAACGGATTTGGCGAATGTTCAGAGATTTCCGTTTAAAAACATGATTTATACCACTTTTTTCCTGTCAGACGATTTCTTCTGTCAGTTATAAGGTGTCCTGCCTTCGAGAACATTCTTTCACACGGCGTGGAGGTTGCAACAATACACAGTCGTATTTTTGCAAGTTCAAAGAGCGAGGGGTGTACTGACAGCCGTTCAGACCACCATTGAAGTGGATTGCCTTGTCTCTGTAACAGCGGCTCTTGTAAATATTTGTCCACTTCCACTATTGCAGCAGCTCTCGGGTGTGGATTACTCTGTAGCCTGAAAAACACATCATCAAATTCGAGCCAGAGACTAGAAGTAGATTCAATAGTTGAAACTGAGATTGTTGCAGTAGCATTGGATGTGTTCGTCACTGATTTTCCACAGTGACTGATCAGGTTTAATTTCACCTTCTCAGCATAATTTTTATCAGAAAACCATGTAATTTCAACCGGGGATCCAATGAAGTTGCTTCTGCGAAAATGGAATTTTCCTCTATATTTTGAAATCGACGTTTTACGTCTTCAGCTAACTTTTCGGCCATCTGTTGCAGGCCTACATGAACTTCAGTGTTATTAACAAACCTGCAACACCATTTTTTCAACAAGTGGCTAAGGAGTATAACTTTAGAAGGAGTGACAACATTTCCTCGGTGCAGTCTTTGAAAACTTTCAACAAGTCACAGGCTTGTGTTACACTTGCAATGCCCTCTGCAGTCAGATTTAGATGATCCTGATAATTCAGAGTGATAACTGTCATTAGGGAATTCTTAACCTCTATTATTCCTCGCAGTATATCATAGGTTGAATTCCGTCTTGTAACAGTGTCCTGTTTTAATGTCACAACTGGCTATTTTAATTGTTCCTGCATCTTTTTCATTTTCGTGCAGGCCTGCGAACTTCATTTAAAAATTCAATTTTTTTTATACTTTAATCAGAATGGGTCGAATGTGCGGAAGCCCATTCTTAACAATTAAATTGAGCTTGTGTGCAAAGCAGGGGATGTGTTTCCAGGCTGTGAGTCTTATAGCTGCCACAATAATAGCAGCATTGTCGCTAACAACACACACGACTTTTTCTTGAATGCCTCATTCCTTTGTGACACGTCGCAGTTCTTCGGAGAGTTTTTCTGACGTGTGCCTTCGTCGTATTTAAAGCACTCTAGGAGGGAAGACGCCAGCTCCAGGTCTTTAAGATAGTGTGCTGTCACCGACAAATTAACTCTCATTTGTGGTTGAGGTCCACCCATCCATTGTCAGCACAACCGCTTCCGCAGAATTAATTTTGACTCTCACAATTTCTTTCATCATGGTGTGTGCTGACAATTTCTTTCATCATGGTGTGTGCTGTTGTTGTACTAGTGTATTGGAAATGGTCTTCCGAGCTGGCATTCTGTAAGCACCATTCAGTTTGCCTACAAAACTTTGGAAATGTTTGCTTTCCACTATGGTGAAGGGCAAATAATCCTTTACAACAGTCCTCAGAAGTGCGAAATCTATCTCCTGATTTCTTTTGCTCGAAAGAGGTTTCGGAAAATACATAGGTAATGTTCCGTGATATTGATGCCTGCTGTCTGATAATGAAGTAATACTGTTATTTTCTGGCACCGACTGCTGTTCGCATCTGGCAATTGCTGATGTCGGTTCCGGATTGACCGGGTTATTTGTCCAAGAAATATCGGAAGATGCAGGAGGAGGGGGCGCTAAGCGCCTGACTGACACTGACACTGTTGGATGCAGCACTCGAACATGACGCGCTACACTTAGAACAACAGTTGCACTTTGCTTCCCCATTGGGAAATTGGCGAAGAAACCCCAAATTTCACTACTTTTACGCGAGCGCGAGTTGCTAGCCATTGTATAAGAGTGAACTGACACAAAAAATGCTTTCCGAATAAAATAAAGAGAGATTTTAACTAAAATCGTATCAATGACTACAGCTGACAGTTTACATTTTGAGCCGGCCGGAGTGGCCGAGCGGTTCTAGGCGCTACAGTTGAACCGCGCGACCGCTACGGTCGCAGATTCGAATCCTGCCTCGGGCATGGATGTGTGTGATGTCCTTAGGTTAGTTAGGTTTAAGTAGTTCTAAATTCTAGGGGACTGATGACCTCAGCAATTAAGTCCCATGATGCTCAGAACCATTTTTACATTTTGAATTTGGAGGGTTATTATTCTCAACAAAAACAAAATCTACAGGAAACATCTGAATAATTACTTAACGTAGGTATATAGACTTCGTGACAGTGGTAAACATACTCATTCTATTTTGGATTAAATTTTAAAAGGAACATAAAATACGACTGCATTTAGTTGATAGCCCTAGTTTTCAGTCCATGAATACAACAAACAAGGTTTCACTTGGCAGATGAAGACTTTTTTGGGCGCTTCATGAGAAAATGTCGAGCAAGATTAAATGTAATACCTTCTTTATACGTGGCAGCCTTCTCTGTTTATCTTTCCTTTGTCCCCTTCGACCATGCTCTATTTCCAAGTTAACTCAGACGTTGTATAGCGTGAAACGTTGCGTGCACGTTACTGCATAGTTCGGCCATCTGTTGCTAAAATGATGAAGTATTACGAAGCTTTATTGTACGAGCGAGGCGAAGCGAGCGTAGCCGCGGCTGAGCAGCGTACTGGGCAACTTCGCCAGGCTTCCGTACTTCATTTGAACGCTTCACGGCCAAGAGTGAAATGAATGAAGTAGTTCACTGGAATGAACGAGTTCGACCCTTCTATACTGTGGTCGTCCCGTACTGTAGCGTCTGGACACGTTTCCTGTCTGCTGGAATCGTTGCCATAATCTTAAGATCACACTTTGTGGCACACGGAGGGCCCGTGCTACGACCTGCTGTGTTTCACCAGCCTCCAGTCGCTCTAGTGTTCTACCCCTCATAACGTCATCAGTATGTGTTCCTTGAGCCATTTTCAACACACAGTCCTCATTAGCACGTCTGGAAACGTCTACACACTTACTCACTGCACCGTACCCTGACGTGCACCAACAAACCTCTGTGTATGTGAACTGCTGCCAGCGCCACCGTGCGACGACCGCAGGTCAAATGGACCGCACGGTCATACCCCGAGGTGATTTAAACCCGCAAACCGCCCACCAGAGTGTTGTTTCACCATGTATCAGCATTATCCTTAATTTATGACCATGGGTGTATATGGGGCTAGAAGTGATTTTTCTCGACTGAAAGTTCTGCTCACCGTATTCTTCAGTCTTAAACTTTTTGGCAAGGTAGCGCCCACTGGCAAGTCTGCCAGGAGGCCTGTAGCTAGGACCTCAATTTGACTATCTTGTGGCCCGCCGCACTGTCCTCTACCCATCTCCCCATAGCAGGCGCCTGAAGCGTGGCGACTGGACACGTCCAGAAAGAGCCCCCTTGCTGGCAGCAAAAACTGTACGAATCTCTCCCTTGCCGCCAAGCCTATCTGCCTGCTGTTGGTGACCGTCGGCACGCAGCCTACGCACGAAATGCTAGCGATAGATTCTTCGCTAATTTCAGCGCAAGAGAAAATCAGAGCCTTGGTCCAGGACATCACACACCACAGTAAATTCTAAAAGTTAAAGGAAATAAGAAATGAAAACTACACTACAACTGAATCGCAAAATTACTCATTGCTCTATAAACAGACAGTTTGATCGCAAAATTAACGTAAAAATGCGTACTTTGAGTATAGTTTAACTGGCAACTGATAGAAATACGAGAGGAGGCGGTCTCAAATAGACCGGTGCCTGCAGGTATCACTTCCCAGGTCTCTACTGATCCGTTAGACACTATGTGAGGCACTGTAAGGAATGCCAGCAATGTAAGAACGTGACATCTAGAGTATCAGACGCCTATGTCACCTAAAGCAGCACCATTCCACCGAATGGGCCTCTTCGGTGGTTCTTGAAGTCGACAAATGGAAATCGATGGATAACTGTTTGCACTGACTTCTCACCTGGAGTGTCATCACCATATCTGTGCCAACTGCCGAAGCTCCAGATATTGCAAAGTTCCTTGCGAAAGACATGGTTTTGAATCACGGATCACTCTGAGTGACGATCTTCCAATTTTTCCAAATGAGACTAGAATCAGAGTTAATTGCACTTTTCGATATTGCTAACTGGTTGATAACTGCCTACCATCTACAGACGAATGGCCTCACACAACACTTTAATAAGACGTTGGCAAATGTGCTCTCGATGTATGTGAGCCGTTCTGCGGCTCACGTTGGTGCTGTTTGTAGGTTCCTTCCCTCTGTTGGAGGGCAGATTCTATCGTTTAGTTGGCATGGTTGCGGTTGTTTCTCTTCTTCTCGTGCTGACTGGCGCCACTCGGTTTCGCAAGCGTAGCCTGTCCGCTAGTGGCAGCAGCGGCTGTTATCGATATGTAGTAACTGTTGCCCTATCTTTGGGGAGACGTCGTGGTTTTTTCCGGGTCGTGTGAGTGTGCCAGTTTAGTTGGGTACTCAGGAGGAGCCAGGTCCACGCAGTGACAGAACACGCCGGGATCGCTGGCGGCACGCATGGACTGCCGGATGGATGGGCTGCCGTCACGAGGGTGCACGACCTCGTCGGAAGCCGGATCCAGCAAGCTTCAAGATGAGTGCGTTTCGATCCAGGTAGAGAAACTTCCACCATTGTGATATCTCATTATTCTGCAGTGACTTGGGTTCGTGTAGCTGCTCGTAGTGTCGCCAGGGCGAAGAGCAACGAGTGGAGTGCTTGCAGAAGGCGGATCTGATTAGCTTTCCTCGACTTCTTATTACTATTTACTGCGTTCATCTTTTTGCAATTTGTTAACATCAACCAGTGCTAATTTTCCTTGCCAGGCGGCCGCTGAAGCCCCAGATGCTTGTTTTTTTTTTTAATTAACCTTTGCGATTCTATTTGCTGTTTTACAGCAGGTTTCTAATTTTTTTTATATTATTGCCGTTCCAGGTGTGTAAGGTCTTCAGCCGTGATCGTGGTGATTTGCCTTCAAATTCTAATTTCGTATTTGTATTTTAGCAGTAAGCCTTAAACGTTATTTACTGCCACTCCTGGCGTCTGATGCCTTCTGCTGTGTTTGTGGCGACTTACCTTTAATATTTCAATAGCTGTAATTTGTAAATTGCAGCGAATCCTTAAACCATTATTAATTTATTGGCATTCTTGGCGTGTAAGGCCTTCAGCCGGGATTGTGGTCACTTGCCATAAAATTCTAATTTGGTATTTGTATTAACGCAGTAAGCCTTTAAAACCTAATTTACTGTCATTCCTGGCATCTGATGCCTTCTGCTGTGTTTGTGGCGACTTGCCTCTAATATTTCAATACCTGCAATTTTTAAGTTGCAGCGAGTTTTAAACAATTCTTAATTTATTGCCATTCCTGGCGTGTAAGGCCTTCTGCCCAGATCACAGTGACTTGCTTTTAAAACATTATCTGCTGTACCTGTATTTCATGGTGACTTGCTAAGTCGTAACTCACTGAAAACACTATCCTTTACACAGTTGTTTACTCCATAATTGATAACGTGTGGTATTTTTATTTATTGTTGAGTCTGGAATTAGTTTTTAAAATAAATTGTGTGTAACTTCAAAAGGCAACCAATAGTAACTGATTACGGCCCCGTCCACAATCGTAATCAAATCCTGCCTTCCCTTGACTACCGGGTTTCAGTATGTTACAATCGAACAAAGAGACTGGAATACAATGCTGCCCACAGAGACATACATATATTATAATAGAGCGGAGTAAAACATTACACGTTTCGCACCATTCTCTCTGCTCCACAGTCGCATGGTCGAAACGGCAATAGATACACTGTTCCCTTTTCAACCGGACTATAAAACAGATTTATTACCAGTGTTGCATTGTTTTTTTTTTTAATGACCAGTTTTGGTTCAAGATGAACCATCCTTAGCATTCACTGCATCACTGTTTTTACACTTGTGCGGAAAGTGGTATATTAGAAAAGTTACTGAACTGGTGCTTTGGGCCGTACCGTATTCTTCGTCACTTGTCGGTCGTGACATAAGAAGTCGAGGATTATGGACCTCCATCAGGAACTTAAAAAAAAAGAAAGAAAAAAAAGAACCGTAAGAGGCTCAACTACAGCCCTGACGAGCGCTGATCAACAATGGAGGCTTTTCTTTCAAGGAAAGTGAAGATCCGCTCCACGATTGCGAAGCTTCGACGTCTGGTGGTACCTTCGATGCTCGTTCGTAATGAAGAGTACGTGACAACACGATCAGAACGAGAATATTCGCCAGGGCTGCCCTGCAGAGGACCACTGACAACATCTAGATGGAGGGTGCTGCAGTCGACTCTAATGATACCATCTAAAACGGCGGGTCACTGAACCAGTACCGAAATCTGGTGCACGCAGTGTGGTGTAGCTGTTTGAGACGCTGGCTAGATTGCAGCGGGTTGCTACTTCAAACTGGACCATGAGGAATTATTTGTTATTTACCATTAACCGTTTCTGAGGGTTCTGGAGATTTCTTATGTTTGTGCTGATTGCATATTTTGGAATATTGGATGTCTGTATAAACAGCAGCACTCTCTGTTCAGGAATTCAGTGTTGTTCTGTTCTGGCAGTACATCGGTACTCGTAATGAACGTGCCTTCAGTGCCGTACTTCATTCACTACCCTGCTTTCCGATTTGAACTTTATTCTGATTATGACGTGACATCATCCTCTCCGGCCGCTGAGAATATGATTGCTTTTGCGTAATCATCTTACCTGTCCCCTCAGCGACTTTTTATTTCTCACTGTTACGAAGCTTCTTTGCCCAGTGTGGTATTAATTTCTCAGTACATTGGCATAGATTGAAACAGTTCTTTGTTCCTTAGCGGCTGTTAGTATAGATTTCACTGAAACACAGACATAAACTTTCTCAGACTCTATGAATCCCAGATTACGTAATAACTCATACATTCTGATACGTTCTGTGACTTAATTCACAATTTTCAGTTCACCCATTGAGCTACGTACATGTACAATCATATTGTTGTTGTTGTTGTGGTCTTCAGTCCTGAGACTGGTTTGATGCAGCTCTCCATGATACTCTATCCTGTGCAAGCTTCTTCATCTCCCAGTACCTAGTGCAACCTACATCCTTCTGAATCTGCTTAGTGTATTCATCTCTTGGTCTCCCTCTACGATTTTTACCCTCCACACTGCCCTCCAATACTAAATTGGTGATCCCTTGATGCCTGAGAACATGTCCTACCAACCGATCCCTTCTTCTGGTCAAGTTGTGCCACAAACTTCTCTTCTCCCCAATCCTATTCAATACTTCCTCATTAGTTATGTGATCTACCCATCGAATCTTCAGCATTCTTCTGTAGCACCACATTTCGAAAGCTTCTATTCTCTTCTTGTTCAAACTATTTATCGTCCATGTTTCACTTCCATACATGGCCACACTCCATACAAATACTTTCAGAAATGACTTCCAGACACTTAAAGCTATACTCGATGTTAACAAATTTCTCTTCTTCAGAAACGCTTTCCTTGCCATTGCCGGTCTACATTTTATATCCTCTCTACTTCGACCATCATCAGTTATTTTGCTCCCCAAATAGCAAAACTCCTTTACTACTTTAAGTGTCTCATTTCCTAATCTAATTCCCTCAGCATCACCCGACTTAATTCCACTACATTCCATTATCCTCGTTTTGCTTTTGTTGATGTTCATCTTATATCCTCCTTTCAAGACACTATCCATTCCATTCAATTGCTCTTCCCAGTCCTTTGCTTTAGGGGGCCAATTAAAAGTTTTAGATCAGTGACGTCAGGCATCGATAGTCTGTAATAAGTAGAAGCACCTATCCCCATGCAAAACCAGTTGTGCGCCGAGGAAGGCCGTTGCAATTCGGCCGAAACGTCGGTTGTATTTTATTATTGTTGTTAGTTTTTAGCAATGACGCGGCATAATACCCAGAAGAATTTTAATCGGTATATTTATACACTGCTCAACGAAATTTTGGAATACTATCGTAAAATGCAGTTTACGATATTAGAGGTATCACCGACAGAGGCACTTCATGCATTATCCAATTTGAGCCCCTATACTGGATGGTGTTTACTACTGGCTTGCTTTGTGGCCGTTTCTCACTCATGTAAACATACCGCTGCCGTAGCGGCAGACCACAAGCAGTCCAGTATCTACAACAGCTTCATTCAGCTGGCGTTCAGCACTGAAGTAGCATGCAACTTAGAGGCATACAACACTTTGATAGCGCCATGATAGTGGCTTTACTTTCAGCGGGTCATACACACGAAGATGTTGCCTATCGATTACGTGACAATCAAAGTACAGAGAGACAGGAAATGCGAATGATGGACCTGGCAGTGATCGTCCTCGTATGACAACACCAAAGCAGGATGTCAGCTCGCAGTCGCTTAACATCAGCTGCCAAAAAAAGCGGAAATGATTTCTCCCGGGCAACAGGGATTCGTATCTCAGACCAATCAGCGCGTAGAAGATTGTGTCAGGGTGGTATTCATTCCAGAAAGCCAATGAAAAGTTTTGTACTGAATCAACGGAACCGATGCAATCGAAGAACTTGGGCTGTTGCACATCAACATTGAACCACTGCAGAATGGAATAATGTGATGTTTTCTGATGAGACCAGGATCGCATTGTGACCAGACCCTAGATGTGTTAGGTTTAGGAAAGCGCTAGTTTGCACATGAAACGCCGATACGTTCAGGAACACCATCAGTTTGCAGTTGATGTGTAATGTTCTGGGCGGCAATAATGACGGGGCGGCAGAGCCCCCCCCCCCCCCCCCTCCCCCTAATTTCCGTCTGAGGTAATTTGACTGGTCCCCGATACTTCCAGAAGGTCTTACAAACAATTGTAAGCCCCCATAGACATGAAGTCGGAAACAACTTCATCCTAGTCGATGACAATGCAAGACCTCACTGTACTATAGTAGTGTCTCAGTATTTTCAAAGATGCAACATCAGCCGAATGCGTTGGCCAGCACAGTCCCCAGACATGAATGCAATTGAGTATCCATGAAACATGTCAAATGGCAATCCCACAGCTTCAGAATCCACCTGATAAATTGCAGGACCTCACTGAAGCTACCATTGAGAAATGGGATCTCATGCCCCAAGATAACTTTGATGGTGCACCCAGAGCATGCCTCGCAGACTGGAAGAACTCATCCATATGTGGGGAGCAGCTAAAGATTTTCTCTGCTTTTGTTTTTTAAAATGTACACTTAGGAGATATGCTGCTTTGTTTTGTATTAATTTATTGTAACTAACCAAAATCATTCTTGTTTGCAGAGGGACATTTGTTAATTTTGTTAATAAGGTATTATACAAACCTCAACGGGTATACTATAAGAAGTCATGTACGATAGTTCAAACTTTCTTTAAGCTGTATTTATGGATCAGCATTCTGATATTGTTAGGAATATACCGATCAAAAGAGAGAATAGATCTTTCAATGTATACTTTGATTTGATATTCTCTGATTTTTTATTTACACAGCTATCAGCAGCTGTTCGTTAAATACGCCAGTTTGCCCTGAAAATCGTTAGTTAAGTTTTTCTTCATTATCTCAATTACTTCCAAGGAATGAAACCACTTTTTTTCGGAAACAAGTCTCATAGTGATGGCTTTGATATGCCTTTTGTCCATTTCCCACTCTTCATCCGTCTTTCAAAATTCGAACATAAAACCATTATGTAATGTGCTCTCAAATCACTAATTACGTTTCCTATGTTTACTCAAATTACTTTACAAGCAATTAAACAGTTTTTTTGCAAAAATGAACCCACACTGGCCTGCTTCCTACCCCATTTCTCCATTTTCCACATTTTGTTGATCTATGAAAATTTCAGCAAAATGCTTTCCCTTATATCACTTTTTAAAAGTTTTTGTATTATTTCGAGTACTTCTAAGCAATTACACCACCTTTTCAGAACCAGAACTCGCACTGAGCACTTTGATATCCCATTTGTTCATTTCCCGGTGTTTACTTGCCTATGAATATTAGAACAATAAACCATTATGTACTTATCCCTGAAATCACAAATTACATTTTCTTTGTTTACCCGAAATAGTTTCAAGCAATTAACCAATTCATTGCAAAACTAGACCCCATGCTAGTCAACATGGTACCCTAATCTACCACTTTTTGTTCGGCTACGATAATCCGAACAAAAATGTTCCTCGAAATCACTAACTTTTCTTCAAGACCTTGCTTAAATTCAAACGATGAAATCTTTCTTTCCAAAACTAAACCTCAAACCTGCCAATTTGAAACGCCTTTTGTCCATTTTCCACTATTTGTCCATCTACGAAAAATCAGGCAAAATTTTCTCACTAATCTCTAATTAAGTTTCCTTAATTACACTTATGACTTCCAAGCAATTAAACGACGTTTCAAAACCCGTTCTCTCACTGATCACGGTGATACCCCTTTGATCCATTTCTCACACTAAGTGTATCTATAAAAATTTGGACGAAGATCTATCTCATTGTCTAGAAAATCACTAATAATGTTTCCTTTAATTATTCAAATTATATTCAAGCCATTAAATTGACCTTTGCAAAACTAGAGCTCCAATTGGCCAGTTTGATACCCCAGTTGTCCATTGCCCACTCTTTGTTTGTTTATGGGAAACCAGACAAATATTTGTTAAGTAATTTTCCGTCAAATCATTGACTACGTTTCCTTCATTTACCCGAACTACTTTCAAGCAATGAAATAGTTTTTTTGCAAAACTAGACCTCACATAGTTCAGCTTGCTATCCCATTTGTCCATTTTTCATTCGACCATGATATCCATATAAAAATTTTCATGCTCATCACTAAGTTTTTCTTAATTATACTGATTATATTCAAGCAATGAAATCTTTAATTTCAAAAGTAGACCTCACACTAGCTAGTTTGATACCTCATTTTTCTGTTTCCCACTCTTTGTCTTTCTATGATTTTTTAAAAACCTATTAGAAAATCCAATTAAACATGAAAGTTTAAGCAACAGAACAGGTTACACTAACTGGCAGTTATATTTCTCATTATGCATACCATATACTCTACACTCAGTATGAGATGTTGCAGCAGCTTGTAGGCATGTCAGCTGGGGCCCATGCTACAGCCTAAAATACCAAGTCAACTATTTATTACTAAAAGCACGCTGGGATACGGGATAATGCTGAAAGTTGCTCAGAAGGAGGAATTAATTCTTGTCTGACTAGCGAAACTTTTTCTTTCTGAGGGTCGTCTTCAGTGGCAGGTTTTGAGGAAGACATACACTACTCTTGTTGTCATGTTAAAATTTTCTTCTTTTGCCAAAACACAGTTTGCACAGTTTCACCTCATTAACATTGTGATGTAATCGCAGTTACAACAGAATCTTGAAACAGTGAATTGTTTACCAAAGAAATTGGAACAAAACAGGTCAATCGCTTATAAAAATCTTCCTCTCTGTGTAAGCATAAATGTGTAATTTCTTCACTTATATTGTTGAAAACTCAAATTCTCATTTTACCAATTATCAGTGGTCCTTAAAAGAAGTACATTGTTTCACTGAAAAATCTGTAGTTACTCGCATATTGCAGTAAGTGAAAAAATACCGCATGTTGACAATACAATAAATTCTTCCCTATTTGTGTGAGATCAAATCTTTCGATCTATAGCAATTTATGAGGTACGAGGGATCTTATGAATATTTCACTCTCACAGCAACGTTTGTGCACTTCAGCATAAGTGAGTGTAGTGCATATAGTCCATTTTCTCAATACTGGAGGCAAATAGATGAACACATTAGCTACATTTCATACACAACAAGCTGTTATCTAACACGAAAATCCTATTTTTCATTGCAGTCTGTTTTCCTTTCGTACAGTGGGATCTTAATATTGAATTACCACAGTAAATATGATAATTGAAGAAACAATAATCAGTACACCATAAAGCTGACTGCTGAGGCTGTAAGGTGCAAAAAACACCAACATTTTTATAGTATAGTTGCAGAAAGCAGAAGTCCATTTGCTAGAATACAAGAAAGAGCTATATCTCATTTGTTGTTTGTATTATAATACATGCTTTATATTTTCACAAGCCTTAGGCTCGTTTCATGCATAAATCTGTTAACTATCAAAGTGGCCTAGTCGTCTACGTGCTGGACTTGTCTTTGGGAGGAAACCCCTGTTCGGTAATCCACACTAAGGTTTCCTGTCGTTTTTTTTTTCTGAACTGATCACGGCAAATTTTTGGACTCTTCCTTCAAAGTGGACAACGCCCGTTTTGTTCCTCATCCTCGTCTGATCTCTATTGCCCTTGTGGTCGACGAAATGTCAAACCTAACTGACTCACAGAGGTTCTCCCTGAAAGGGTCCAACCACTGAGGAAAACAGCAGTTCTTTTTTCAAAACTATCATTTCATTTTACAAAATTACGTAAAATTCTACTTGTATTTGTTACACAGCGCACGTAACTTACAGGTTTATCGATTAAATGCTAGGGAATACAATTGAGTTCCATACGGTAGCGCTTAGTGCCATTCAACAGGTCACGAATGCATCAAACATCTCGTCTAATTCATCAGACAAAGCGAAAGAAACCGACTAAGTGTCCTAATAATTAATGTGGAACTATCTTCGTTAGAAAGCAGGTATTAAAATCTATTTAAATTGATGTTCTTACTGTACATCGTGTTATTTATAGCGATCAAATGGTAAATAGTGAATTAAATCTAGATCTGGAATTTTTAATTTTACGGACTTGGAAATACAAGGTAGCAGTTGTTTTTGTTGTTGCAGACTTCAGTCTGAAGACTGACTTGGTACCTCACAAATCTGTACTGTGCAAGTCACTCAATTTCCCGTAACTGCTGCGTCCACTTGGGCCAGCTTAGTGTATTCAAAGTGTTGGCCTCCTTCTTCATTAGTTACACTTTCTTTCTACCCATCTAATCTACAATATATTTCTGCGGTAGGGGAGAGTGTTATACCTGGAGGATAGTGTACCTAGAATACATATTTCTTGATCGGTGGATCAGTCTAGTAAGTGATTTTAGAATCGGACGAAGGGAAGTGTTCTAGTATCCGCCACAGCCACTTTCCGAAATTTTCTGCTGCTTTTGCTGTTGTGAACCATGAAGTTGTGTTTTGCGGAGCAGACCAGAGTGGCCGAGCGGTTCTAGGCGCTTCAGTCTGGAACCGCGCTATCGCTACGGTCGCAGGTTCGAATCCTGCCTGGGGCATGGATGTGTGTGATGTCCTTAGGTTAGTTAGGTTTAGGTAGTTCTAAGTTCTAGGGGACTGATGACCCCAGCAGTTAAGTCCCATAGTGCTCAGAGCCATTTGAACCATTTTTTGTTTTCTTATGCGGGGCATTTCTCAATATTATGAGTTCAACATATTTAAATGCTGTATAATCCATTACACCTACATGGAAGAGCTCTGTGTTGAGTAAAATTCTGAATATTTTTAAAACTGTTTACATAAGGTATAAACTGTTAAGACATACTTCGTCGATAGTGTTGCCGTATAATACTTTGAAATGGAAGGACGTCTTCAACTATTGAATACATATTATTTGCAAATGAACCGGCTTTCTTTAATGTATTAACAGTTTTTCCTGTCTTGAATATGAAAATTTATGTTAATTGCCAATAACTTCTATTCCAAAATGATTTCAGTTTGTAATTGGTTTTGGCTCATACTTCTTCTTAATTTGATTTCGCTTACTGATTGTTGATGGATAGTAGAATAATAATGCAACACACAGACTATCTCGATTGTAACGCTTTGAAATTTGAACATAATATTTGTTCCTAGGTACATGACTATGTTGTATCTTGGAACAGTATTACACATTTGTAAAACCTAACTTTTCTGGAGTAATTTTTGTAAGTTCTGAAAAAGACTGCAGCACGCTTAAAGTGAATGATATGCTTTCAAAATGGATTAAGAAAACTTTTAAATTTCTGTTGCAGAGGCGGAAGTCTGAAAAGTGTTCCAAGACATAACACTCTCCCCTACCACCTCACAAAAGCTTCTATTCTCTACTGGTATGTACTGTTCATCATCCCAGTTTCACTTCCATACAAGGGTCACTCAGACAAAGACTCACAGGAAAGACTTGTCAACACTTACACGTATACTGTGTGTTAACATATTTCTCTTTTTCAGAGAAGAGTTTCTTGCCAGTACCAACCTGCATTATATATCTTCTTCACTTTCATCGTTGTCACTTAGTTTTCGGCTTAGTTAGGAAAACCCATATCTCATGTACAGTGTTTCCATTCTATATCGAATTCCTGAAGAATCGTGTGCTTTAATTCGACTAGACTACTGCAGTTGTTGTTATTCACATTATGATCTCTTGTCAAATTACTATTCATTCCCTAACTGGTATGTCATTTGCCAGCTCTTATACAATCACAATGCTATTGTCAGAACGCGAAGTTCTTATTTCTTCTCTCTTGTGTTCGCCAAAAACACTCGGTGCCGAACATAAATAAGGTGCCAGGAAAAGAATCTCTTAAAATCCAAAGTATTTACTGTTGTGAGATGGCCTCCTTTTCGCAGCAACTTTAGAGCCTACACACAGGGCGAAACAGTGTCGACAATACCAATGAGAAAATGAGGGCAAATCAGATAACCAACAATTTACAATACTCTACATCTATAATACGAATAAAATTATAAAGCTATCGAATCTGTTTGTTTGTTTGGACACTTTACTCTCCAAAACTACTAGGCGAATATTCATGGGGTTTTTACAGGTACTTTAGCGTAGCTCGAACGCTAAGGAAGAATGTGTGCTACTTCTGAAAGTATGTAGCGCAAGACATTTATTGATGTGAAAAAAAATTCAATGTAATGAATACAACGCTCACACAATCCTCAACGTGTTTAATTCATACATTCAACCTAAAATTTTAAATGCTAACTGTTGATCCGATTTCGATTAAATAAGATGTGGAAAAAGTTTGAACCTTGTAGAACATGTGAGAGTTTCCAAAGTATAGAAAAAAATCGACCATTGAAAATGTGGAGTAGGTATTGACGCATCTGTTTTTACATCAGAGAACATAAATATAGTCAAAAAATTATTAAATGTTGTGTCTTATGTACATATCATATAATATATATCACCTTCAGTGGCTTGATGTAGGTATGCATGCTCGTTCCCACACTTTTCAGCAGCCATACCGTGCAAGCTGCAGCGTCATGT